>NC_137605.1:49057691-49191985 GCF_963280865.1 Gymnoscopelus braueri
TGACTTTGGGGAGATATGGAGGTTGGCAGCAGCAGCAACAGCAGCAGCGTTGAACCCCCCCAGCTGGCAGCGCTGTCGAGAATGAGCTCACGTTTCCCCCCGCCGTTTCGACTCAGAGACGCGCGGCAACAACCATAACCGATGGCACAGCGTTAAACTCTTAAACTTTGATCGGATGCGGGACGCCACGTCGCGCACAGTTCCCCACTTTTGCAAGCCCTGGGTAATCTAACACCCTCTACCCCCCCTCCCTGCTTATGTAAAGCATGAAAAGATGAGGGGGGGAAAAGCCAACAACAATGACTTGAGTTGTTTTTGCGGTGCTTTGCGCCACTCTCGGGGGCTGACAAATCAAACCTGAACCGCCTCATGATGTTGGCCTCGTTTGTTGAATGTTTTCTGCTGGCTTTCACTAGGCAACTAGCGAGATGATGCCCGTTGGGAACTCATGCCATTGCGGTTACGCAGTACCCGTTGTACCCATTGTACTTTTAGTGCAGTATAGCCATTATCATAGTGCTTGGACACGGACAGACAGACACTGAAACGACTGACTACCAAATACCAATTGACACAACACACCTTTGGATGCGCCAAGTTTGCTAGATTTCTGACACACACGCACTCACTCACTCACTCACTCACTCACTCACTCACTCACTCACTCACTCACTCACTCACTCACTCACTCACTCAGATTCTGTGCATTCATGGATAGATAGATATGCAAGCCCGGGCATACACTCATGCTATGTACTGTAATGTAATCTTAACCTAACAGTGACCTGCGAGAGAGAGAGAGAGAGAGAGAGAGAGAGAGAGAGAGAGAGAGAGAGAGAGAGAGAGAAGCTTTGAATACCCACGCACTGTTTGACCCAGCAGCTCCAAAGAACACCTCGGAGCAGCAGCCTGGCCCCGATACCTTCCTTCCACATCAAAGTGACATTCTCTCAGCGAGCTGGTTCACTGCGATAACACAAGAAAAAAAAGAAACGACGGAATCCCGGAGTGTGAGCTCTGGACCCCCTCTGGTTAGTGAATGTATCTGCGGCCTTTACAATAAAGCTGTCCTGCCATTGGCTATAGGGCGGATGAGTGAACACACAGTCAACAAGCGGAGAGAGAGAGAGTGAACCCAATACAGCGTATCTGCTGTCTGTCTCCGTTGTACTGGCCCTGCAACGTGGCCCCTGCTAACACCTCAGGACAAACACGTGAAGTTGTACTGGCCCTGAAACTAGAGTTGTTCCGATACCAATAAAAGTAATGTAAAAGCTGCCGATACTGCTGGTATCGGTATCGCCGAGTATGTTAGTCTATGCCATTCCAAACCAAAAAAAACATCATCTATAAGCTCACATCATAACTCCAACCCTAACCCCTAAACCTAATCTCCAAATGCCTAATCCTAACCCCAACCACAGTCTTTTTCCTAATTGTAGCTAAGCCTTAACGCCCCAAATCTGTTTTAACTAATGTATAAAAAACAACCATTTCTCTTGTGAGGGCCATGGGAAAATTGTCCTCCATAATGTCCTATTTCTCAACTTCTACTATACTTGTGGGGACATTTGGTCCTCGCAAGTATAGTAACACACACACACACACACACACACACACACACACACACACACACACACACACACACACACACACACACACACACACACACACACACACACACACACACACACACACACACACACACACACACACACGCTGCAGCTCCTCCCCAAGATGCAACGCTCTAATCCTGTAAAGATCGTGAACTCATGATTTCACTCCCCACAGGCTGACCACAACCGGACCTTCGTCTCCTGTCTAATTGTGAACACATGTGTTGCTGCTCACAGAGACCACGGCCCCGCGGAGCCAGATGATAAAATATGAACTGTTCTCAAATCATAACAACAGCCTCCAGAAAGCTGCAATAGAAGCTGCAAATCGTCACTCTCGGGTTAAGAAACCTTGTATGTTCATTCTGACACTGTTTGGAAATGCAGAAAAATAGATAAAGAAGGACCTGTGGATCCACTGTAGTTAGCTCCTGTTAAAGCTTCTCATTGGTTCAAAATTATAAAAACCCACTAGACGCTTTCCTTTAAAATTGTACATACCTTTTTGCAGTGAAATTGTAGCACGTCTTGTTTTTATTGTCTGTTACTGGGTGTTTTAATTGCGGTGTATATTTATGTATTGTCTTAAATCAACTGTAGGCTATATGTATTGACCAGTGCTAAACAGTTTCCCCTTGTGGATAATAAAGGACATCTAATCTAATCTGATCTAATCTAGATACTCATAGCCTCTTTCACTTTCAAAGTTTTTCGTAAATAGTGAAAATAGCCGATCTACATGCTCACAACACGTCACGATGTGACGTGTTGTGAGCTTGTTGATCGGCTATTTTACTATTGAGCCACACTCTAATTATACGACCAAGTAGGGATTTAATTTACTTTAAAAAAAAGTTTAAATACGGAGATACAAGGTTTCTGCCCGACAGCGCCAAACTTTCCCATTGTTTGTGTAAGTTTACACATGAATAAGTCAAGGCGGAGGAGGAATGTCCAACTTTGCGTGGAAAATATGTTTCAACCTCGATTCTCTCGGGGCACGACTTGTCACAAACTTATGAACCTTTCATAAATCAAACGTTGTTTATTCAGGGCAGACGATACATAAACGTTTCTCTTCTCCGTCGCGTATAGATTAGCCAAGATTCCCTAAAAGAAAAAAATGCGGCGGGCCTCGTCGTAAAACATCATTAATTGACTAAATGGGAACCGCCAACGCCGCAATCATGAACTCCCGACTATTATAGGTTTGTTTTACTGTGGGCCTTGTCTCCCTGTTCGCTGCATCACAGGAAAGAGTGAATTTATCTCTTGAGAGATGCAGAGGCGAAAATGCCTGAGTCGCTCTGTCAAAGCCACAATGAGGAATTTATTCTTTTATGAATATGAAACATTATTTTAACCAAGAGGATCCCAACCTGGGGATTTGTTTGATGGTAGCCCAACATTATTGACATTTAGACAAAATTTACAATTTTGGGGTCATTATATTGCAAAAATAGCCGACATTTTTCAAAAACATAAATTGAAACATAGCCGATCTACAAGCTCACACCGCGACAGTAACGGTACCTTTTTTTGAGTATCTGCACTTTTCTAGAGCATTTTATCTTTTTTTAAAGCAAATGACTTTCATCCCGCACGACATAAGACAAATATTGTACTTTTGACTGCACTACAAACTAAGGTACTCCCTGGACCCAAACTAACAAAAATACAATATGAATTCATCTTTGAAGTAAGCTCTATTTAAAAATAGAGTAAGCTCTACTTTAAAAAAAATAATGCAAATGTTCAATCTATGTTCACAACGTGTCACGATGCGACGCTCTGTGTAGGCTATTTTAATTAAAAAAAATTATCAATGCAAGTACTCAGTACTTTAACTGAAGTACAAATTTGACTGGGCAATTTTCAACTGCAGTTGAGCAATATTTTACCAGGAGTATATAAACTCAGGGGTTGAGTTTGGTTTGTTATCTTTGCTAACATCAGTGCATTGTCTCAGAGTCAATCGATATGGCTCAGGATTGATTTTTCTTCCCAGGGTGTATGTTTTTCTCTTTGTTACAGCTTGGGTTTTGGGTGGGCTGGGGTTTTTGACATGTGATATTGACCCACCACACTCCTGTGGGACGTTCCTCCTCTATTCTTTATTAGAGACGCAGAGGAGCAACAGGTCATGATGAAGCTCCCAGGTGACCCAATCATCTCTCTCTCTCTCTCTCTCTCTCTCTCTCTCTCTCTCTCTCTCTCTCTCTCTCTCTCTCTCTCTCTCTCTCTCTCTCTCTCTCTCTCTCTCTCTCTCTCTCTCTCTCTCCCCTCGCCTAAGCTGAAAGGTGTTTTTCTTTCTTTTTCTTCTTCCGGCCATGAAAACAGCAAAAGAACAAAGGCAAATGAGACCGACAAACACACAGACAGACAGACAGACACACACACAGACAGACAGACGGACAAAGATTGAACGAGCAAGCAATACAACCGGAAAGACAAAGAGAGGGGGGGAGACGGTGGGAGATTTGGTGAGACGGGTTGATTGATTGAATACTTTATTAGCAGTTTGCGAAAAAAGCACAGGAAAGTACAGTTCAATACAAGGTCTGCTAATTGACATTAGGTGAAGAAAGAGAGAGAGAGAGAGAGAGAGAGAGAGAGAGAGAGAGAGAGAGAGAGAGAGAGACAGAGAGAGAGTAAGACAGAGAGAGAGTGAGAGAAAGAGAGAGCGAAAGAAAGACTGAAAAACATATCGTCTGTGTTGGGTGGAATGTCCAAAACTGTAACTTTTCAGGATTCAAATAATAAAGAAGTAGCAAAATAATCGGTTCTACAAACTCAAAACGCGCCGCTTCGCGTATATATGGCATTAAGTAGGGCATTAATTTACGAAAAAAACACAAAAACAATTGATCATGGAGATAGGAGGTCTCTGCCCGACAGCGACGATACACATTACGGTCATGTGGAGCAGGGTTTGGGGACATGGGGGGCGTAGAAACCCCCTAAAATAATCATATTTGAACTGGGAACCCGCCACCCTGACAAGCACTTGGAATTATAAGAGTTGAGGCATTTCATTTAGTTTATCTCGGTTCCACACATAAATATTGTGAAAATAGCCGATCTACAAGCTCACAACACCTCGGCTATTTATATATTTTTTTCCTTAATCTTACATTATTTGACAATTTGGCCAATGTTTGACCAGTTTTTATAGTTTGTTGATTACTTTTGATGTTACTTCAGAGTTTAATATGGGCAATTTAATTGTAACAGAGTAGTGTGTGTGTGTGTGTGTGTGTGTGTGTGTGTGTGTGTGTGTGTGTGTGTGTGTGTGTGTGTGTGTGTGTGTGTGTGTGTGTGTGTGAGAGAGACAGACAATATTGTGGTATTAATACTTTTACCTATTGCTATTGTATGTGGTATTGCTGCTTTTATTGTGGTATACTGTATTGCTACTTTTACTTAAATGATCATGTGTGTGCGTGCGTGCGTGCGTGTGCGTGCGTGCGTGCATGAGATGTTACCCAGGTGGCTGTCAGAACACAGAGTTCTTTGCAGGGCTGCATGGGGTGCTTGTCTGCCACCATTTTTGTCTTAAGTAAATTATGACAGGATCTGTAGCCGGAGCAGACAATAGACCAGCACATATTCCCATGGTGTTGGGTGCCTGGCCCCTGAGGGCATTTTAACACACACACACACACACACACACACACACACACACACACACACACACACACACACCACCCACACACACAATTGTATTATCGTACTTGTGAGGACGTCAGCTTTTCTTAGGCTTTTTAATGCCATTGTTAACTTTCTTTGCCATTTTGAACCTTAATGGTGAAATGTACCCACTCTACAAGCTCACAACGCGTCTTGTATATCTGCTATTTTTGGTGCGTGATCCTCAACAAACTATGAATCAGGCATAACTCCAACCCTAAAACCCTTAGGTAACACTTTAGAATAACTATTCGTTATAAGTAGTTAATAGATCATTCATAAACTGTCAGTTAATGAGTTATTAATGAATTGTTAATTATTTGTTAATAGTTAGTTAAGGATTAATAACGATGCATTATAACTGGTTAATAGATCATTTATAAACCATTAGTTAATGAGTTATTAAAGTCTTGTTAAATGTTTGTTAACAGCTAGTTAATGAGTTGTAACCATATCTTACAGATAGTTAATAGACTACTAACAAACTATTAGTTAATAAGTTATCAATGACTTGTTAAATATGTTTTAATAGTATGTTAATTATGTATACATATGCCTTATAGATGGCTAATAGATCACTCACAGAGTATTAGTTAACTGACTTATTAACTGTATGCTGATTATTTATAACAATGTCTTATAAATGCCTTATAACTAGTTAATAGATCATTTATAAGCCATTAGTTAATGAGTTACTAATGTCTTGTTAAATATTTGTTAACAGTTAGTTAAGGGGGTATAACTATCCCTTATAGATAATTTATATATTACTCACAAACTATTGGTTGATGACTTGTTAATAGCTTGTTAAATATTTACTACCTGTATGCTAATGATTTATAAATATACCTTATATATGTTCAAAGAATTATGAACAAGCTATTAGTAAAACACTTACTAATGGCTAGTTAAGTATTTGTTAATAGTTAATATATGTTATTGGGTAGTTATTCTAAAGTTGTAACTATTCCTCATTTACTAACATGAGTTAAGTATTTGTTAATGGTTAATTTATGTTATTCTAAAGTTGCAACTACTCCTCATTTATTAACATGAGTTAAGTATTTGTTAATGGTTAATTTATGTTATTGGGTAGTTATTCTAAAGTTGCAACTACTCCTCATTTACTAACATGAGTTAAGTATTTGTTAATGGTTAATATATGTTATTGGGTAGTTATTCTAAAGTTGCCACTACTCCTCATTTACTAACTATTAACAAATACTTAACTTACCTTTTACAAATCAATTGTTAATGATTTGATTCCCATCTACTAATACCAGAGACACGTTGTACAACAGCAAATGGGTGGTACAGAAATTTGATGTGATACTGTGGACATATTTCACATTTTGGTACCTCAACCTTGCTCAATATTTTACTAAATAAATACCACAGATGAAATAATGAACAATTTATTTTTAATGAATAAAGAAAACAGTACAAAAATAACAAATGCATCCATCTAAAATAACAATAGCAAATAAAGAAAGTCATATCAACAGTAATACAGTAATTAGAAATAACCAAAAGGAATACCTTCATAATCCCATCATAATCCGCCTCTACAGTCCAGATTACATATAGCTTTATCCAGTGGATATACAGCACACACATTAGCTTTAGCTTTATAGCAGGCCTTCTGCAGTAAGCTGTATGGCCACAGCAACACCATGTGCTAAAATTGTAGCTATGCTAATATTGCAGCTAACAGGCTAATAAGTGTTCCCAAATTATAAATCTTACTCTTTTTCATCAAACAAATAAAAACAAATTATTTACATTAACTAATAAACACAACAGTCCATACAGTTTTCATGGTTTTGCACTACATCACCTGAAATGCATAACATAGAATACACAATGTATCAGATACAGCACAATGACCCCTTCTCTTGTGTCTCGTTCACAATAACTGAACAACATCCTGCTCCTTTCAAAATAAAAGGCAGTTCAGCTTCAGAACTCCATTGAGACACACTGCCATCTACTGACACAAAGTGGTATTGGTACTACAGACTAGTATAGTTTCATGAACTGAACAGTTTTATCTTCATTCAGTAGAAATAGCAGATCTACAAGCTCAGACTTGAGCATGTAGATCTGGCAATGTTCCATGTATGTTCCATGTATTTTTATTTCATTGTCCTATACAGTTCAGTTCATGCCACTACACTAGTCTGTAGTGTAGTATCAATACCACTTTGTGTCAGTAGATGGCAGTGTGTCTCAATGGAGTTCTGAAGCTGAACTGCCTTCGATTTGGAAAGGAGCAGGATGTTGTTCAGTTATTGTGAACAAGACACAAGAGAAGGGGTCATTGTGCTGTATCTGATACATTGTGTATTCTATTTTATGCATTTCAGGTGATGTAGTGCAAAACCATGAAAACTGTATGAGCTGTTGTGTTTATTAGTTAATGTAAATAATTCGTTTTTGTTTGTTTGATGAAAAAGAGTAAGATTTATAATTTGGGAACACTTATTAGCCTGTTAGCTACAACAGCATAGCTACAATTTTAGCACATGGTGTTGCTGTGGCCATACTGCTTACTGCAGAAGGCCTGCTATAAAGCTAAAGCTAATGTGTGTGCTGTATATCCACTGGATAAAGCTATATGTAATCTGGACTGTAGAGGCGGATTATGATAGGATTATGAAGGTATTCCTTTTGGTTATTTCTAATTACTGTATTACTGTTGATATGACTATTTCTTTATTTGCTATTGTTATTTTAGATGGATGCATTTGTTATTTTTGTACTGTTTTCTTTATTCATTAAAAATACAATGTTCATTATTTCATCTGTGGTATTTATTTTGTAAAATATTGAACAAGGTTGAGGTACCAAAATGTGAAATATGTCCACAGTATCACATCAAATTTCTGTACCACCCATTTGCTGTTGTACAACGTGTCTCTGGTATTAGTAGATGGGAATCAAATCATTAACAATTGATTTGTAAAAGGTAAGTTAAGTATTTGTTAATAGTTAGTAAATGAGGAGTAGTGGCAACTTTAGAATAACTACCCAATAACATATATTAACCATTAACAAATACTTAACTCATGTTAGTAAATGAGGAGTAGTTGCAACTTTAGAATAACTACCCAATAACATAAATTAACCATTAACAGATACTTAACTCATGTTAGTAAATGAGGAGTAGTTGCAACTTTAGAATAACTACCCAATAACATAAATTAACCATTAACAAATACTTAACTCATGTTAGTAAATGAGGAATAGTTGCAACTTTAGAATAACTACCCAATAACATATATTAACTATTAACAAATACTTAATTAGCCATTAATAAGTGTTCTACTAATAGCTTGTTCATAATACTTTGAACATATATAAGGCATAGTTATAAATCATTAGCATACAGGTAGTAAATATTTAACAAGTTATTAACAAGTAATTAACTAATAGTTTGTGAGTATTATATAAATTATATATAAGGGATAGTTAAACCTCCTTAACTAACTGTTAACAAATATTTGACAAGACATTAGTAACTCATTAACTACTGGTTTATAAATGATTTATTAACTAGTTATAAGGCATTTATAAGACATAGTTATAAATAATCAGCATACAGTTAATAAGTCAGTTAACTAATACTCTGTGAGTGATCTATTATTCATCTATAAGTTATATTTATAAACCCTTAACATACCATTAAAACATATTTAACAAGTCATTGATAACTCATTAACTAATAGTTTGTTAGTAATCTATTAACTATCTATAAGGCATGGTTACAACTCCTTAACTAGCTGTTAACAAACATTTAACAAGACATTAATAACTCATTAACTAATGATTTATAAATGATTTATTAAGCAGTTATAAGGCATTGTTATTAATCCTTAACTAACTATTAACAAATGATTAACAAGTCATTGATAACTCATTAACTAACAGTTTATGAATGATCTATTGACTACTTATAACGAATAGTTATTCTAAAGTGTTACCAACCCTTAAACCTACCTCTAAATGTCTAACCCTAAAACCCTTAAACCTACCTCTAAATGTCTGACCCTATTCTTCTGCCTACACATACGTCATGTCCTAGTATGAGCGAATAGGGGAAGGGGATCAGCGTCACATGATTCGCTTGTTTGGCCCGCCAAAAACTCGGATGTGTCTCAAAGAATATGATTATTGGCAGAAAGTTTAGAATATTTGGCGGTCCCGTTTTAATTTTGCACAAGATCGGTGGTTGTTGCAATGACCTGCACTACAATACTTCACCATATGTTGCGCTATGACGAAATAAAGCCATCAAATGTAACAATGTGTGCGTTCTGTAATGCAATTCCAATGGTGAAAGCTGTGTTGTTTTACCCAGTGAAGGAATGGCGGAATCGGCCACACCCCGAAATACCTGTATGTGTGTCTTAAAGAATAAATCTAACCTCTAAATGTCTAATCCTATAACAACCCCTAAACTGACCTCTAAATGTCTAATCCTATAAACCTAACCACTAAATGTGTAACCCTATAACCCCTAAACAGACCTAAATGTCTCCCCCCCCAACCCCAACCTGAAATTCTAATTGTAAAACTAAATTTTTTTTTAACCGTAAATCAATTTTTTTAACCATTTGTGAGGACCAGGAAAATGGTTCTTACAATGTCTATAACGCAAATTCGATTATACTTATGGGGACATTTGGCCCTCACAAGTATAGTAACACACACACACACACACACACACACACACACACACACACACACACACACACACACACACGCGCGCGCGCGCGCAGAGCTGTGGGAAATAACATACTGTACCGGCAAGCCGTAGCAAGTTCTGCGTGAAGTTATAGAATTACAGACTCACGTGGTCATGTGACATGGTTTGTTATGATACCACACACCTCCTCCACACCCCTCCCCTCCCCTCCCCCACCGCACCCCACCCCACCCCCCGCTGTATGCCTGGTGTATATCGGCGTTGTCGGGCAGAAACCTCGTATCTCCATAACTTGTTGTGTTTTTTTTTGGTAAATGAACTCCCTACTTGATCATAATGCAACACAGAAGCATAAAAAGTAGCATTTCCGCAAGCTCTAAACTCGTTTTGAGCTTGTAGATCTGCTGCTTTTGCTATTTTCGAATTTGAATCCTGAAAAGTAACAGTTTAGGACATGTGAGGTTTCCATCCAATAGAGACGGTTATGCTGTGGAACACTGGTTATCAAAGTGGTGGTCCGGGGACCCCGAGGGGCTTCCATGGGGCCGTGCAGCAAAATAAAAATATATAATATATAAATAAAAAATCACTTTTAACCACTTGAACCCGATTTTTTACACTTCATCAGCCGTTCGAAAACAGCTGATCTATGAGCTTATAGTGCAAACAGCCGGGTTTAAAAGAGAGAAGAGACAGGATGTGTTGAAAGCATTAAGCCACTAGTGACAGAACCTATAACACCTGAGAATTATCTTTGCCGTCGGGCAGAAACCTCTTATCTCTGTGTTTTAACTTTTTGTGTTTTTTTCCCTGTAAATTAACGCCCCCACTTGATCATACTACAGCATTACATCGAAAGTAAGCAGATCCACAAGCTCGAAACCTGCCACGATTCGAGCTTGTGGATCTACTTTGGCTACTTTTTGTATTTGAATCCTGAAACGTAACAGTCCACCCGACAGAGATGATATAAATGATAATATAGAAATGAATATGAAAAAAAGTTGAATGAAGATCTCCAGAGGTTTAGGATGTGAGTCACTTCCTCCTCGGCTGATGATACAGGAATGTCTTTCATGGAGCGATGAGACCATTCAGATTTTCAATCCAATCCACTTTATTTACAGAGCACAATTTAAACAACGGCATTGAAACAAAGTGCCGTTGACTCAGTAAAAAAAATAAATAGAATAAAGCAGTGGTTCTCAGCCATTTAAAAATGTTCCAAAATAGTAGATGTTCGTGACGCACTGCGGCACGAAGTCACGCACTGTGAGCTTGTAGATCTGCTATTTTTGAATAGCCCCTGCCCAACATATAACAAATGGATAAAGGGATTAAAAAGATTGTGATGCTGACACTGTATTAACAAATTTAGCTGGGGACCCCCTGGGAACCCCCTCAAGGACCCCTCAAGGTCCCCGAACCCCACTTTGAGAACCGCTGTACTTAGGTAACAGTATTGTTAGTAAATGTACTTTCCACCCCTGATGATAGAGGACACACACCTCCGCAGTAGGCCTGGCGTATGTACAGTATGCACTGTGCTAGATCATTAAGCCGTGGCTCACAGAGCATTCTTTCTTGCAGTTACTATCTGTAATTCAGTGTTGGGTTTACGAGTCCCCCCCGCTCAGCCCAGTGACTCCGTCCCGCTCTCCAAGAATGTGTTGAGACGCCTGCTTATGAGGTGGGCCTCCCATCACCGCCTTTGTAGCCCTCCTGAGGCCACGGAGCAGACAGCACCGTGGACCATCCGTCTGTCCGTGTGTGTGTGTGTGTGTGTGTGTGTGTGAACCATTACAGATGGACGACCGTGGCGTGCACTGTCCGTGTGGATTGCATGCACTTAACGTTTACATGTACATGTGGTACATTGTATGTGGAACATGCGTGTGCAGTCACCCAAGATTCACAATTTCCTATCGTTACATCTTGTGTTCAAGTGCATATCTGTTATATGGGATCATAGATCACAAAAATGTCCAATGTCTCTGAAAAAAGTTCTCACTGGCAGTTGCCCACAGTTTGAGGCAAGTCAACAAGCCAGCATTCATAGTTGGTTGGTCATCATCTTCCTCTCCTCCTCTCTACTCACCTCCTTTTATCTCTATCTCTCTCAGTAACTGAGTAACAGATTTGAACTAGGTGGTGGTGACTGGATTTGAACCAGCACACTACAAGTTATTCTGCGGATATCTTCCAATGTATCCGCTGCCCCACTGTACTGGGACACTTCACTCTGCTTTCTGTGCTGCTTTTAAGTTGTTCTTCTGGAAGTCAGTCTGCAAAGGAAAGCTTCACAGTAAAGGCTAGGGTGGGATTCTAACTCACGACCATCGCGTAGACAGCATCTCAACACTCCTTTGAGTAACAACAAACAACAAGACAAATAAAACAAAACAAAAACATTGTAACTGCATAATTTTCTATTGTTTGTTGTGCCGTTGAATGTCTAGATGTTTGAATGCTTAGGAACCAAAATGGCTATTTGTCATTTTCCACTTGGCCTTACTTTAAAAAGTATGGACAGTGGCTCTCTGGGCAAAGAGTCTGTCTGGCAAGCAGAAGGTCACGGGATTGACTCCCAATTCCGATAATGTGTCAAGGTACAGGTAAGTTCAATCTGACCGCTATGCACTAGGACAGACTGATACAAATATCTCCATATATGGCCATGAAAGGATACAGAGATGTTTGGAAACTTTTGAATATATATATATTTTTTAAATTCAAATCTTCTCTTCTGGGGGTCCCTGGCACAAAACATTTTCAGATGGGGGTCAGCGGCCAAATACATGTTCATTTTGGGGTCCTTGGCATGAAAAAGTTTGAGAACCACTGAACAACATTGCATACACATTGCACTGTACTTTATAAACAACATTGCATACTCATTGCGATAGTGTGTGTTGGCGCCCAGGCACACGTAAAGTTTTACTGCTAGCGTTTTCCGACGGACACGAGACGGCAGTAAAGATCTTGTAAACATAGCCCGGGGTGCCCTCTAAAAGTGCATTAGTGCAAAGGCTCGTTAAGGCCCGTGGAGATGACTGCGGTGCGACTGCGAAACAAGCAGGAGGGGGCAGGGGCGGTGGGGGTAAAAGGCAGAGGTAAAAGGGGAAGAGAAGCGATGTGTTGAAAGGGATTAAGCTGCCAGTGACAGATCCTAACACCTGAATTAGACTCACTTGCACACCGGTGTTGCATGCGCACTATACCAACAAAATAGCAGATCTAAAAGAATAAACTGTATATCTCAAAGCTGTGTCATTTAAGATTTTAGCGTTGGCTATACAACAATAGCAGATCTACTTCGTGCCGCGCTGCGAGCTTGTACATCTGACAATATCTTTACATTTTTGAAAAATCAGGAAAGTGTTTTTTTTACCAACTTAATACTTCCTATGGTTAATATGAGCATCAAAACCATATTTAAAATAGTTTTTTATTAGGACATGCATTCCATACATTCCACAGGGCTGGACCACTCATGGACGAATGACATCTTCAACCTGTGATGGTCGTTTTCCCCCGTTAACTAAAAGATTAACTATTTCTAATGTAGTGTATTTCTAGTGTTTTCTAGTGTTATTTTTTGTTTGAGGGCAATTTTTTGTATTAAGGCATATAAAGCTTATTAGACAGGGATCCTTTTAACTCAAATCTTCTCTTCTGGGGGTCCTCCCCTGTTTGAAAAACTAGACAATCCGACAATCTCCACTTTAAACATAGATTGAGGGCCAGCCTGATGAATCAAGCTTCTACCATATTAGCCAGGGCTGATAGTGACCCGATCGTTCACTTTGTGATACAAGCGCCAAATTTTCCACAAAGTTTCTTCTGGACCTACTTTTTCACAAAAGCCTGTTAGCCAAGCAAAAAAAAACAATATGGCTGCCATTTTCCAAAATGGCTGCCGGCGAAAGACATGCTATGTGGTTTTTGACCTGGATTGTGATTGGATAATCCAATTTGGATTATTTTAGCATCAGAATATAGTTTTGAATTCCCCCCACCCCTTCCCCCCGTTAGCCACCCAAAAAAAAAACTATATGGCTGCCATTTTCCAAAATGGCTGCCAGTGAAAGACATTTTATGTGTTTTTTTTACCTGGTTTGAAATTATTTTGGCATCAGAATATAGTTTTGACTCCCCCCCGCCCCCTCCCCCCGTTAGCCAAGCAAAAAAAAAACAATATGGCTGCCATTTAACCAAAATGGCTGCCTGCGAAAGACATTTTATGTGTTTTTTTTACCTGGATTGAAATTATTTTGGCATCAGAATATAGTTTTGACTCCCCCCCGCCCCCTCCCCCCGTTAGCCACGTAAAAAAATATATATGACTGCCATTTTCCAAAATGGCTGCCGGCGACAAACTAACACATTACAAAACAGTACTGTGCTGTTATTGTACAGCACTGTACTTTACTCTACTGTACTGTTCTGTTATTGTACAGCACAGTACTGTACTGTACTGTACTGTGCTGTGCTGTACTGTACTGTGCTGTATTGCTATTGTACAGTACTGTACTGTACTGTACTGTGCTGTATTGCTATTGTACAGCACAGTACTGTACTGTACTGTACTATACTGTACTGTACTGTACTGTACTGTACTGTACTTTGCTGTACTGTACTGTACTGTACTGCTATTGTACAGCACAGTACAGTACAGTACAGTACAGTACTGTACTGTTCTGTACTGTACTGTATTGTTATTGAACAGCACTGTACTGTACTGTATTGTTATTGAACAGCACTGTACTGTACTGTACTGTATTGTTATTGAACAGCACTGTACTGTACTGTACTGTACTGTACTGTGCTGTATTGTTATTTAACAGCACTGTACTGTACTGTACTGCACTGTACTGTATTGTTATTGAACAGCACTGTACTGTACTGTATTGTTGTTGGTTACCAGTTCACGATTTAGTGAAGAATCTAGGCCCTGAAAAATCCATTGGCATCCTTTTCTTTCACGCTTTCACTGGATGTGATGTCGTGTCAGCCTTTCGTGGGAAAAGGCAAAAAGACAGCATGGCAAACCCCGCAAGTGTGGCCTGAAGTGTCTCATGTCTTCCAGAAGCTCAGTCAATACCCACCAGTAACAGTGCATGACAAGAACAGCACTGCTGATGGGGTTGATGATGCAAGATTTTACCTGTTTGCATGGAAGCAGAGGTCCTATGATGCCATTCCACCTACAAGGGCATCTCTTGCACATCATGTGAAGCATGCCACTTATCAAGTTGCCCGTGTCTGAAGCCAGGAAACTGTATGTCAAATGCATACAGAGAGCTCTGCCAGCTGGGGATGGCAAGCAGAAGATGATATTTGGCAAGTGGCGTGGATGACACTACCAATTGCCCAGATTTGTGAACAACTGTCAAAATGCCGGTGCAAGACTGAATGTCGTGGTAGATGCAGTGCTACCGCTTTGGCCTTCAGTGCACACAGCTGAGTGCCAGCAAATGTGATGATTAGAACCATTTGTGATCCAGGGGGGGGGTAAAAACTCATATGTTGATACCAAAATAATTAAAACCCAATCACAATCCAGGTCAAAATACACATAAAATGTCTTTCCCCAGCAGCCATTTTGGAAAGTGGCAGCCATATTGTTTTTTTTTGGCGTGGCTAACGGGGGAGGGGCGGGGGGGGAGTTAAAACTATATTCTGATGCCAAAATAATCAAAATTGGATAATCCAATCACAATCCAGGTCAAAATACACATAAAATGCCTTTTGCCTGAAGCCATTTTGGAAAATGGCAGCCATATTGTTTTTTTTTTCACGTGGCTAACGGGGGGAGGGGGCGGGGGAGTCAAAACTACATGTTGATACCAAAATAATCAAAATCCAATCACGATCCAGGTCAAAATACACATAAAATGTATTTATTTTGGAAAATGGCAGCCATATTGGATTTTTTTGCGTGGCTAACGGGCTTTTCTGCAAAAGTAGGTCCTAGGCATTGTTCATGCCAAATTTGGCGCTTGTATCACAAAGTGAACGATTGTAACATAAAAATGGACTTAACAGCCCTGACTATATGTAGCCCTACTTCTGCATACACATGCGCACGAACGCACGAACGCACGCGCGCGCACACGCACACACAAAGATACACGCACAGATAAAGACACATGCACCCACACACACATTCAACTGCACATAAGGTACTTGTTGTTTGTCAAGTCTTATGTTTGATTACGTCTTATGTTTGATTACTATGTTTAACTTACTAGGCTACTTGTTCATTATTTTAGGTGATCTTGTATAAGCCCTATATGGGTTTCCTTTCTCACCTGCACTTATTTCTGTCTCTTTTAATAATGTTACTTTTGTACAGTTTGGCACGAAAAAGTTTGAGAACTACTGCTTTAGAAGGCATTTGCAGAAATTGGTCTTAAAGGTTAAAAGGCCAACCGGAGTGCAGTTTGAAGATCAGAGGTCGGAGGATGTGTGAGTCAGCTCCTCGGCTGACAATACAAGAACACAAGAAGGTCTTTCATGGAGCGATGCGATTCACAGAGGTGTGTGTGGTTGGTATCCATGCGACGGTACAGTGGAGCAGTATGAAGATGAAAGGCAGGAGCAGTAAAAGGTGGTGCTGAGTGACTGAAGCTCCGGAGGCTGTTCGCTAACAGGATGGGGCGCCGCTTGTTGAAAAGCCGTGGCTGCTTTTAGCCTTTAAGTGTTTCCCAAACACTGGGTCGGGGCCCGTTTTTATGGGTCGTAACTTGAGTATTACATTTTTTTTGAATTACCGTAAATTTCGGACTATAAGCCGCGACTTTTTCCCCATTTTTCGACCCTGCGGCTTATATAACGGTGCGGCTTATCTATGGATTTTTACAGCTAACGGCCACTAGGGGCCACTAGAACGCAGTTCATTAAAACACCCGCGGCTTATAGTCCAGTGCGGCTTATATATGTACAAATCATTAAATTTAGCTGCTGCGGCTTATATTCAGGTGCGGCTTATAGTGCGAAAATTACGGTACATTTCATATCGGTGCTGTCGGGCAGAAACACGTTATCTCCATATTTAAACTGTTTTTTTTCGTAAATCAATGCCTATACTAATTATATTTTTGAATTTCATTCCTGAAAAGTATATGTCCAGTTTTGGACATATGAGGTTGAGTTTTGGACAACAGAGACGATTATATAGGCCTATATTTTAAATAAAAAGTATTTTAAAAGATTGTCCCAAATGAAATAAAAATATATAAAAGATGATTCAAATAAAACTTTATTCCAAAGAAATTCAGAAATGATCACACAAAAATATATAGGCTATACATTTATAATATGCATGAAATAGTGAAAATATCTACAAGCTACAAATGCAACAAATGCGATCTACAAAAATTTAGAGTTTGTACATAATACATATACATATACTATACTATATACTATTTTTGTATAGAGACACACGGCCGGAAGCGGAAGGCCTACAAATTCACGCCCACTTTTGAGATAGCGCCGCTACTCGAGGTCCGTTAGAACGATGAACTGCAGCTGCCAATGCAATCCCTATTAGAGGATATGAGGTTATGACGATATTGATTTAAATAAAAATATGTTTCCAAATGTATGGAGTGTCTTTGTCAACATATCTTCTTGTTTTCTTAATAGTTGATGTGTTTCACATTTAATTTGCCACTTTAACGAGTTACCCATAATGTTACAGTTTTTCACAATTGTTAACACAAAAAGCGAAAATTCGGCACAATTTTCACAACCTTAACTTCAGGTACTAATTGCTCGACCCAATTTGGCACTACTTCACACTCCCTTATCTGCATTAGACTCTGACTTTCCTTCTTTACACTCTGATGTCAATTACATTATCACCTTGTTGTCCAAACACTACACACAATGTTCAGTTGTTGCACACTCTTCTCACGTAAAATCTCAAAGCAACAATCTACAACACACCTTGTTGTCCAAACACTACACACAATGTTCAGTTGTTGCACACACTTCTCACGTAAAATCTCAAAGCATCAATCTATAACACCTAAATATTCAAATCTCTAAACATTAAAGTCTGGTGAGCAATTTGAAATCAGGACTGCAGCATAAAAGGGCCTTGAGCCTCTGTTTTGTTTGGTGCACAATGGAACATTTTGAAGAAATCAACATCCAGAGAAGGAGAGGGGTAAGAGTGAGAGGAGGAGGAGGAGGAAGAGGAGGACAAGGGGAAGAAGGAGGAGGAGGGAGAGGAGGTGGAGGAGGACAAGGAGAAGAAGGAGGAGGAGGGAGAGGAGGTGGAGGGGGAGGAGGACAAGGAGAATAAGGAGGAGGAGGAGGAGTAAGAAGAAGGAGAACGGTCATCTCCAATGAGATTCGGGCCACTGTGGTAGACCATGTACTCAATCATGGTTTGACCATGAGGGAGGCTGGCCAGAGGGTCCAACCAAATCTGAGCCGCTTCACTGTTGCTGCCATCATCAGAACCTTTAGGATGGAGAACAGGTACTATAAATCTATTTGTCTTGTGTACTTTATGTAATACTGCATATCAATAGAATACAGTGTACTCAGAGTATTATATTTTTTTGGCAGGACTGAAAGAGAACCACACCGTGGAGGAAGAGCACGGACTTTCACGGCCGAACAGGAGACTACAATAGTCAATATGGTTCTTGAGAACAATGCCATTACACTCAAACAAATACAAACTAGGATTCTGGCTGACCAGGCCATATTCGGGAACATCCAGACTGTCAGCGTGTCTACAGTGGACCGTATCCTTCATAGGAATGCTTTACAGTAAGGATGAAGCAAGTGTACAGGGTCCCATTTGAGCGGAACACAGACTGCGTCAAGGATTTACGGCGGTTTGTGCTTGTAAGTCCCATACATTCAGCACTGATACATGCATGTATTGTACAATTCCAATATGTTTCCTTTTCTACAATGTCTCACTGTAGCCCACTGTGTTGACCTCTCTGTGTCCATACTGTAACTTGCATTCTCATGCTGTCTGTTTCAGCGGATCCAGGAGCATGACACAGCCAATGAACTATATGAATACATTTTCATGGATGAGGCTGGATTCAATCTGGTGAAGAGGAGGCGCCGGGGCAGAAATATCATTGGCCAGCGGGCCATTGTTGGGGTCCCCGGCCAGCGTGGTGGGAACATCACCATGTGTGCTGCCATGAATCACCATGGGATCCTGCATAGTCATGCCCATCTAGGGGCATATAACACTGCCCTTCTCCTTGCCTTCCTGGATGGCCTGCATGACATGTTAGTACCACCAGACCACATAGATGACCAACAGAGGATCGATTATGTTGTCATCTGGGACAATGTCAGTTTCCACCGGGCTGGTGCAGTGCGTGAGTGGTTCCAGGACCACCCAAATTTTTCTGTTCTGTACCTTCCACCTTATTTGCCTTTCCTCAATCCCATTGAGGAGTTCTTTTCAGCTTGGAGGTGGAAGGTATACGAACGGAACCCACAGAGCCGGGTCCCACTGCTCCAGGCCATGGAGGAGGCTTGTGGCGACGTCACTGTTGAGGCCTGTCAGGGCTTCATGCGCCACTCGAGGCGTTTCTTTCAGCGCTGCTTGGACAGGGAGAACATTGCATGTGATGTGGATGAGGCTCTCTGGCCAGACGTGAACCGAAGGCTTGATGCCTAAATGTATGCCTAATGTAAAGCAATAAAACTTTTTTGGCTGCATATGTGTTTTTGTTTTATGTTTGACTATGAAAAAAGTAGGCCTACATACACTGAGTCATTTTACAAAAGAAATTGTCAATGTCATTCGTATGGTGTGTTCCATTTCTATGATTGTGTTTTCAATTTTGCCCTGCAGTGTGCTGTAAATGTTTGGTAGTGTGCAGCACATGCTTATTGTGTGTACTGTAATGAATGGTATGTGTGTGTCATTTGAAAATATGGCTGTGTGTACCAAATGAAAACACGAGTTCCATTTTGTTAAAAGATTTGATGGCAAAGAGTCATCTTGCAAAGGCAATGTAGGGTTTAGCATTTTGTGTGTGAGGTTTTCAGTTTTGTGTGTGCAGTTTTGAGAAAGCCGTTATTGTTTTGAGAAACGTGTGTTAACAATTGTGAGAAACTGTAACACAGCAGAGGGTAAACGGCAGACAGACAAGTTGTCGCATTTCAGTGACATCACTGTCTTTACGAGCGCCGAGCGCCGACCAGTGGCGTACCCACTGTAGAGGCAGGACAGGCGGTCGCCTGCCCAACTAAGATCTCGGCTCCACTAGAAACTCCAAACAACCCGAAAATGTGTCATTGCGTGCTTAATGTCCTCAAAGTCACGCATCCAACAAGCTTTGAACCGAGCAGGACCTTGGACCTTCTGTTCCAGAGATAATGACCAAAACATATTGAAAACAGCCACTTTCGCCGGTTTTCTGGGTATTGAAAACCTCAAGGGATGCGTCCGTGACGTATATACCATGCGACCACTTAAACGTAAGATTTCAGAAGCTAGAACTTTTGACACACTGATGGAGTATATTATAGTATATTGTGGGTAGTATATCGAGATGACAGATATGGGACATTAAAAAGGATAAATTAAACAAATGGGACAGTTTATTAGAACACAAAAAAAATCGCTACAGCCTCAGTAGTTAACCAGTGAAATTACGGTATTTTACAATGTCTCTCATAGAGATTGCATTGAGAGCTGCAGTTCATCGTTCTAACGGACCTCGAGTAGCGGCGCTGTGTCAAAAGTGGGCGTGAATTTGTAGGCCTTCCGCTTCCGGCCGTGTGTCTCTATTCACCTGTTTCCTAGGCTGTGTGTTTTCCACTTCCTGTCGATTTGATCCAATGAAATCCAATGAAACTGGTCAGATAACCAATGATATCCAATGAAATCGACAGGAAGTGGAAAACACACAGCCTAGGAAACAGGTGAATAGGTTTGGGTTTGTTACACAACAAAATTATCTTTTGGGTCTCGGCTGAAAAAGTTTGGTAATCCCTAATCTCTCAAAACAGATTCTGCTAACAGCTGAATCTGTCAGCACCACTGCCTTATACATGTGGTGTTGATTTTATTACGAATAAGCACATACGTACCCGGGAGGAAGTGGACTAAGAAAGGGGAGGAGCCAAACCGAGTTCCGGTTTCTACACAAAAAAAGGAGGTGGTGCCCCTAGAGGCACCACTTCTGGGGGACAGAGGTGGTGCCTGGGTTCCTAGATTGGGTAATGCTGGGTTCACACTGCTGCCAGCTACAAAGATACAGGCTACCATTCATTTTCAATGGAAGCCAGCCACATGAAGATACAAAGATACATCCTACGTTTGTAGCTGCTACAAAATCTACAACAGCTACGAAAAAAGTTGAGCTGGATTCAACTTCAGCTACAAAGATACAAAGCTACACATAATGCTGTGTAGCTTTGTATCTTTTGTATCTGCCAGTGTGAACGCAGCATTACCCCTGCTTTATGCAAGTGCACGAGCTGTGTTCTACGGAGGGCGAGAGTTTCGCCGTGTGACGCCAAAGCCTTATGAATAGGTGGGCTTTTTTCCCAATAACAGGGAGAGGACTGGCCTAACCCACCCACAGAGTCTGGCAGGAGAAGACCCGTCTGGAGAACAACCAGACAGTGCCAGAAAAAAAAGAAAATAGAGGTAACATTTTGTCGCTGCCAGGCAGAAACCTCTTATCTCCATTATTTTAACTTTTTTTTAGTTATTCTACAGCGTCACACAAATGCATCAACGAGCTTGTACATCTGCTACATTTGATGCTTTTGAATTAGAATCCTGAAAAAACAGTTTTGGACAATGGTGTAAAGTACATTTACTCAAGTACTGTACTTAAGTACAAGTTGAGGTACTTTTACTTTACTGGAGTATTTCCAAATTTCACTACTTTTACTTCTACTCGACTACATCTCAGAGGCAAATATTGTACTTTTACTCCACTATAATTATTTGAAAACTTTAGTTACTAGTTACTTTGTAGATTTTGATTTTTCAAAAGTGTTTTATACTTTTTATACATTTGAAAACATGTGAAATGGGACATTCTGCATAATGAGTACTTTCTACTTTTGGTACTTTAAGTACATTTTGATTGGCCTACCAATACTTTTGTACTTTTACTCAAGTAAATTTTGAATTCCGGACTTTTACTTGTAACAGAGTATTTCTATATTGCAGTATTGATACGTTTACTTAAGTGAACAATTTGAGTCCTTTTTTTCCACCACTGGTTTTGGACATACTGTATGAGGTTTCCACCCGACAGAGACGAGATGGGGTCTGGTGTGTCTTACAGTGTTTATGAAAATAAAGATTTGCGTCGTCGTCCCGTGCCAATGCAAAGCCCTTGCGTCTGCAGGTCCCACACCCATTGCACCCAGCCACCCACCCACCTGGGCGGTGTAGAAAAACACTCTAGTGTTACCCAGAGAGGTGCCAGAGCACAGCAGGTGAAGGCAGGTCAGTGTGAGCGAGCGGGAACACAGGAATGAATGGTTGTCCTCGCGCCAGACATGCCGGTGCATTCCCCCAAAGGATTCGTCTCTCCTCCTCCTCTAGGAGAGCACATTTCCCCTGCTCCTCTCTGCTGTTCTGCCACCCTTCCTCCTTCACTGCCTCCTCCTCCTCCTCCATGACTGCTTGACCTCCTGCCAGGCGGAGCGCGGTCTCTCTCTTTTCCCGGTGTTTCGACCTGCAGGTGGACGTGGTTTTGAGGTTAGGTTTAGGCATAGTTTCTGTGAGGTTATGGGGTTATGGTTAAGGTTATTTATTTAGAAATGAGGATAAGTCCCTTGGGAAAAAGCATAACATTTTTGAGGGGGTCCTCAGGGTTAGGGTTCGATTAACAAAAACAGAACGGGGGGGGGGGGGGGGGGCATCTGTGGCACAATATCCTTTCAGATGGGGGGTCCACGGCCAGATAACATCAATTTAGGGGTGAGACATTGTTAAGTATTGGACAAACGGAAATACTCCAGTAAAGTACTGTAAAAGTACCTGTAAACTGTACTTTCAGCCAGTAGTTCTCAAACGCTTTCATGTCAAGGACCACCCAAATTGATAATGTGGGAATATGAATAAAGGGGTTATCTCCATCACGCTCCTGCCAGGCGGAGTGTGATGAAATCGGACTGTGTGGGAGGTAGTCTGTCTGTCAAGCCAGACAACCTTTTTCACAATCTGTCACGGTGCGAGGCAAAAGTGTAGGACCCAAAGTAGAACAGACAGGCAGGAGCAGAGCAGGTCATATGCACATGGATTTATTTATCAGAATAGGTGAACAGGACTGGACAGAACACCAAGACAACATTTATATTCTAGCAAAGAACATGAGGAACTGAGGGTCTATGTATACACCATAGAAAGAAGAGGAAGTCCGCACACTGTTGACGCTCCAGCGACCACAATTTTATTTAAGGCTCACAGCACACAACGTTTCGACCCCTTCGGGTCTTCATCACTCGAAGGGGTCGAAACGTTCAGGTCACACCTGATGAAGACCCGAAGGGGTCGAAACGTTGTGTGCTGTGAGCCTTAAATAAAACTGTGGTCGCTGGAGCGTCAACAGTGTGCGGACTTCCTCTTCTTTCTATGGTGTGTATTTTTGAGTCCAGCACCTGCGAATTTTTATGGAGATGTGCATGCATCCCTTTTTGTTCTGAGGTCTATATATACACACACAGGGTTAACTGGACACAGGTGAACACAAGACAAATCAACACAGGGATTGGCTGGGGCACAACAGGACACAGGTGGAGAACATAACTAATCAAAGGGAGGTGAGACAAGACAACAGCAAACACTAGGGCAGACAGGAACACTAGGAACATACTACACAATATAAATACAAGGAGAACAGGAAGCAATACATAATGAGATACAAGGATCCTGACACAATCTTCGGATGCTATAACATGGAGTCTGTAACTACACCTCCTGAAAGTTGCAAACAAAAGTTGCCATCCGTGTCTTATTTCCGTTCATGAGAATATATATTTTTTTAAATATCTTTCAAAGTCATTTTGGGGATTTCCATTTCTGATAAGCAGAAAGCTAGTTTTAGGGGGGGGGGGCTCGTACATCCGCTATAGTTTCCTCGAATTTAAAGTGCTGCCATAGACAGTATGACGGAAGCATTTGAAGAGGTTGTGAGCCAACAGTTTGTCTCGAGACACTGGTGAGGAGGTGATGTTCATAGTGTCTGTTTTAGACCATCTTCAACTGCTCGCTGCAACGCAAGTTCTCTGGTGTTAAGTGCTGGAGCTGTTCCTCTCTTCTCATCTCCTCTCCTCTTCTTCAGTTTTCCTTGCTTTTTTAACACAAATCTTCTCTTCTGGGGGTCCCTGGCACAAAACGTTTTCAGATGTGGGTCCGCGGCCAAATATATCAATTTGGGGGTCCTTGGCACGAAAAGTTTGCTGTAGGGTGTGTCCTAACCAAGCCCCCAGAACTAGTGGTCTAATCATGGGATTACTTCTGCATTTAAAACGCTAGACATATTTGAACTCTATGGTCCACCCTGGCCCGGGTCCAGCACTCTTCATCCCAACTGGGGAAGACCGGGCTAGGCCGTTTAGGGTTGGGTAACAGCGTCTCAATTTCCTGGACTCCTCTTTGAACCATGTAGAGTTGGGTAAAGCCTGATGTAGACATTTTCATGTTACGGCGGGTTTATACATTAAATTTAGCATAACAACGATTGAATTTCCTGGACTCCTCCTTCATCCGTGGCTTTTTTCTCCCCCATTGAAATCAAACCCTTCCAAATGAAACAAATCTTCTCTTCTCTTCTCTTCTCTTCTCTTCTCTTCTCTTCTCTTCTCTTCTCTTCTCTTCTCTTCTCTTCTCTTTTCATCTCTGCACTGTTCTTATACTAGCACCCCCTCCCCCCATCATCATATCTTCTGTGATCACTGCAGCAATTTCTGAGCACTGGTATGAATGTGACCCAGTGCTGAACTGTAAAACACTGTAGTACAGTATTTAAATTCAACCCTTAACGTTATAAATCGTGGCATTTTCCTTTGGGGGTTTGGTATCCGCCACTAAACAGCCGTCTCGATAAAATATGTTGTTTCCAATCCTCGAATGCCTCAAATGGTTTTTCTTTTTATCATTATTATTTCTCCGCGGCTTCCCTCCCCCCCTCCACTCAGGAATTTCTCCACCATGTGCTCTTTTTGGTTTCAGGCAATTTCAAAATCTCCCATAATTATATCATTTCCTGCCTGGAACTTTCTGGGCCTGGAACTTTCCCCCCGCTGAAAATTAGCTTCACTTGTGTGGACCTTATTTCAGAGCCACTTTCCAAAAGCCCCTTTTGTCTGATAAATGGGTTAACCTAACCATATCGCGTTTCCCCCCACATTCATCATCTCGTGGACGTGGAAATTAATGCTCTGCTATGCAGCGTAGCCGAACAGAATGACTCGGAACTTTTATGCTTACTAGATTTTAGTTGTTGATACGGTGCATGCTTCATAATAGGCTGTTCCAGATCAAAGATAAACGCGTCAACATGTATTTGGCTATCTGGGCAATAGAAACGTTGCATCTTGTGCTTTCAAAGACCCGGCTCTGTGTTGACCTAGGGGAAAGTAACTGGCTGTGTGAACAGCCAGGTACTGGTGGCAGTAGGTGGCCCCAATAACCTCAAAGAAAAGCAGATTTCATTATCAAGGACCCTTCACATACCCACCTCATGAGTCCTATCAGTCACTCCCATTAGACCACACCCCCTTCACTGCTCCTATCAGTAACTCCCATTAGGCCACACCCCTTCACTGCTCCTATCAGTTACTCCCATTAGGCCACACCCCCTTCGCCACTCCTATCAGCCACTCCCATTACGCCACACCCCCTTCAGCACTCCTATCAGTTACTCCCATTAGGCCACACCCCTTCACCACTCCTATCAGTCACTCCCGTTAGGCCACACCCCTACACCCCTTTCACCACTCCTTTCAGTTACTCACATTTGGCGACACCCCCTTCACCACTCCTATCAGTTCATGTTCAGATACTTTGAAGTGTTTGTCTTTATGATTTATATTGTTGTTTGGGAGCCCCTAAGATTTTCTATCACAAGTGTTCTTTTTTTATATCTTGAGAAACAGATGATTTGACTGTGTATCCAGCTACTGTAATTCTCATGTAGACAAATGTACCTGGCTGTGATTTTCTCTGGAAATGATTTTAAAAGATGTGATGATCCGGTGCTGGTGGTTGACTGATGAAACTTAACAATCCTGACCTTTATATTTATTAAGTGCAGCTGTTTTCCTGCACCGCCTGAATGCCACATCATACACTGAAGGCACATCACTTTAATTAGATCAATCATTAAATGGCCAACAGATGCAGCTCTGTCATTAGTTTAAGCCAGTGGTTCTCAAAGTAGGGTCCATTTAAAAAAATATATAAAATGGAATATTTATGAAACGTTTTAACAACTAAAATCTTGCATGGGTCTGCTGCCCAGCCTCATGTCCCTCCTACTTGTTTCCTTATCATTACGCAAATTTGTGATTTAAAAAATCCATCTCCCCGGTTTTTGCAGCAAGCAAAGCATTTCATAGTTTACAGCGTTGGTTCTCAAAGTGAGGTCCGGGGACACCCAGGGGGCCCAATCAAAAGGATGGTTGCCAATAACGTATTCTAGTCTATTCTATAACTATGATGATAAGCCTGCTGCAACACAGCTTGTCTTTCTGCATGAGGATCAGGGATCAGGGGGTCTCCACTCCACTGAGACCTCACAGGCCTTTGATGCACCTCTGAGCATCAGCACACACCTATATGCAAGTCCACATGCCCTCAGGGCCTGTCAGGAAGGGCTGTGTGTGTGTGTGTGTGCGTGTGCGTGTGTGTGTGTGTGTGTGTGTGTGTGTGTGTGTGTGTGTGTGTGTGTGTGTGTGTGTGTGCTCGCGCGCGCATGTGTGTGTGTGTGGTGTGTGTGTGTGTGTGTGTGTGTGTGTGTGTGTGTGTGTGTGTGTGCGTGTGTGCGTGCGTGCGTGCGTGCGTGCGTGCGTGAGGGAAAGAGAGCAAGAGCACAGAAACAGAGAGCAAGAGAGAAACTGAAAGAGACAGAAATAGAGCGATAGAGAGAGAAGTTGAGAGAGGCAGAGTGAGAGAGAAAGAGAGACATACAAACAGACAGACAGACAGACAGACAGACAGACAGACAGACAGACAGACAGACAGACAGACAGACAGACAGACAGTAGAGAGAGAGCAGTGTAGTTTAGCATATCTCTCGTCCAGTGCGTGATCAGACCAGATGAGAGTGGTTTCATAGCAGCTGGCAGCTCCCCAGGCCAAAGCAATTATGAATTATAAACAACCACGCTGAATTTTAACCACACTCCAAAAAAACACACACACACACCCACACGCTGTAAACACACACACACACACACACACACACACACACACACACACACACACACACACACACACACACACACACACACACACACACACACACACACACACACACACACACACACACACACACACACACACACACAATCCCCATGGCACACGTTTGTGCCAAGTGATGTTTGTGTTGACGGATGTTCCGATTGGAAATTCCAGATGGGAGTTAACCACACAGTTTAATGATATCCTTTAACTCTCTCTGTCTCTCTCTCTCTCTCTCTCTCTCTCTCTCTCTCTCTCTCTCTCTCTCTCTCTCTCTCTCTCTCTCTCTCTCTCTCTCTCTCTCTCTCTCTCTCTTTCTATCTCTCTCCATCTGCCGCACACACAAACTACTAGAAAACTGTACTTGACCATCCGTCTGTGGGTGTTTGTGGGTGTCTCCCTCACACACACAAACAGACACGCACGTGTGCGCACGCGCACACCCATCATCATCATCATCATCATGTTAAGTTTTAGCTTCATTTTTATTACAGTAGTTTCAATATTAGTTTAGGTGTTAGGATTTGTCAGGGGCAGATTTAAGAAGGTCAGAATAGGCATTGTTATACAAATGCCTGTGTGTGTGTGTGTGTGTGTGTGTGTGTGTGTGTGTGTGTGTGTGTGTGTGTGTGTGTGTGTGCGTGCGTGCGTGCGCGTGCGTGTGCGTGTGCGTGTGTGTCTTGGGGGGTCTCAGCTTGTGCATTCAGAATAACAAGAGAGTAATGTGTTCTTTGTGATCTTACGCTTATACCTTCATGACCCGGGGAGGAAGCGCTTCGACAGGGGTAACCGGAAGGCCGCCCCTATTTTTTCCCCCTGCGGTTCTATTTGTTTTACTGAGGTTAAGGTTAGAAATACCTGCTGGCAACCCGATTTGACACGGGGCGAGTGTGTTTTGGGTTAGGGTTATGTTTAGGCACAAAATACTGTAACAATACCTTTCAGATGGGGGTGCACGGCCAATATACATAGGATACCTATTATGAAAACGTTTGAAAATATGAAAAACTATGGAAAAACTACTGGCACACAATACATCATTTACCAATTCGTAAACAAAAGTCCTCTTGGTGTCAACTTGCTCTCTCTAAGTTAATTCAGAAGGACAGAGAGTGCCAAAGATCGCACTCAGATCAGAGCAGAACTCAAACAGATGAATATCGTCTCTGTCGGGTGGAAACCTCATATGTCCAAAACTGTTACTTTTCAGGATTCATATTCAAACGCAGCAAAAGTAGCAAATCCGCGAGCTGGAAACGCGTCGCGAGCTTGCGGATCTGCTACTTTGGGTTCTTTTGTGTGACGTTGTAGTATGATCAAGTAATTTACAAAACAAACACAAAAAGTTAAAATATGGAGATAAGAGGCTTCTGCCACCGACAGCGACGACATCCAGATCTTATCATGTAATGGGCTGCTTATTAGGACAGGATGGGGCCTTAATAGACGGGCCGTGGTTCTCATTAGGAGGCAGCATGCAGGCAGGGCAGGCAGGCAGGCAGGCGGGCAGCAGTGTTCCAGGCCAAGGCAAACATCTTGGATCGTGCTCTGCAGATCCACAGTGGCACATCATGGGGCATAGAGCAGAGAGCCCCCCCCCCACCCTCTCTCTCTCTCTCTCTCTCTCCACATGGCTCACAATAAACCGACTGTGTCTTGTGCTGCTGGCCTCTAAAACGCAACGCATGGTGGAGTTTGGACTCATGTGACTTTGACCTCACGGTGGAATGGTATCACCACCACGAGGTTTTTTTTAAATCTGTGTCACGAACCGATCGACACGTCGGGGAGGAAAGGCTGGTGGCGTGAGGTGTGGAGAAGACGTGAGATCGTAGGATTTGACAAGTGATAGTGAAAAGGAAGTATGGCTGCAACAATTAATCGAACTAAAGAATAAATGTTTTAATACATTTTTATACTGAAAATAGACCGCTATTTTTACCTGACACAGTTGTATGAAGTATACAATAGAGCTTAAGTGATTAATTAGACAAATCGATGTAGTCAATTATATATATATATATATTTAAAACATCTGATGTATGAAAAATGAAAGAAAATGCTCCTCTCACATTAGTCAAAAAATTATCAATTACAAATTATGCACCAAGAAGATAATCGGAAGGAAGAAATAGAGAGGAGAAGAAGAGGGGAGAGTGATTCTGGTTGGCTGGCTGCATGGTGTTTGCTGTGTGCAGGTTATTTAATACACCTGTGTTGTTCAGATGGCAGCCCAACAGACATCCATACCTCAGAGTCACTGGAGCCTGAGCTGAAGACTGAAGACTGGCATCCTGCCGCTGTGTGCATGGGAAAACCTCTCTCTGAGCTACAGTAGGATGCTTGAGTAATTACATTCTGTCTGTCTGTCTGTCTGTCTGTCTGTCTGTCTGTCTGTCTGTCTGTCTGTCTGTCTGTCTGTCTGTCTGTCTGTCTCTCTCTCTTCTCTCTCTCTCTCTCTCTCTCTCTCTCTCTCCCTCTCTCTCTCTCTCTCTCTCTCTCTCTCTCTCTCTCTCTTGCACACACACACTCATTTGAGCACACACACACACACACACACACACGTGCGCACATGCACACGCACACGCACACACATGAATATTGAGATAAACTGTCAAATTCCAATTCCATTAGGTACAGTAGTAAAACTGCCCTATAGTGAGATAGATGTATTATATTGCTGTTTGTTTTTATGAGAGAATAAGGGCTTTAATGGCCCTGTTGATGTAACGATGATGTTGAACAACTGCACTCTGGATAGGAGAGGAAGGACGGGGAATAGATAAATGACGGTTGAAGGAGCACTTCACCCATTTTCAACCTTATGTTCATATAAGTGGTCCTTGCTAATGCTCATTATAAGATGGCACCATTTCTGTCTATACTCACTGTCTCTCTCATTGGTTGGCTGCAGAAACCTGCCTAGTAGTAATTACATCATTGATGATGGGGATTAAAGCTAATAGAAACTACAGCCCGAACAGATGACAGCATCCTGTTTCAGATTTTGGGATGTGTAGTTCCAGACTATCAGAAAAAATAGGGGGTGTCGACACGCTTCCTCCCCGCTTTTTCCCCGCTTTCCAGGAAGCTTTTCTCTTCCTTTGAAATACAAGCCATTGTTCTTACATTAATAAATCCTATATTAAAATTGGGGGGCGGTTGGGAGGACCGGCCAACCGGTGGGAGGGCGGCCCGGCGGGCAGATCTCTGATGTCACGCTAATGTTGCCTCCCACAATTTTCAAATGCTTCTGTCATACAAGATATATTTTCACGAACGGAAACGACGAACAGATGACAACATCCTGTCTCGGATTTCGGGATGTGTAGTTCCAGATTCTACATAGCATTCGGAGATTGTGGAATAGTTGTCTGGGTACTCGAGACTAGGCGGGAGGAGTAGGACAGAGGTGCTACGTCCTCCCGGTGGGGGCTCCTCACTGGCAGGTGAGTCAGTAGGATACAACAGCTGTGATAACAAACAGTAATGTGTGTGGGGAGGAATTAATTGTCAAAATGACTAAATTAGGAAAGAAATGGGGGTGACAGTGACAGTGTGGGGACCCTCTCTTGTCCTTTCCAAGGTATTAGCGCTGAATGTTGGTTCAAGACCTGCTGGCGCCCACAAAGAATCCCTGTGCTGCGTTCTGCTGCGCCGACCCCGCTAGACTGCATGTGTTTGTTGCGCACACTGTTTGTTTGCATTTCCTACGTGCACACACACACACACAGCACACACACGCACACGCGCGCACACACACACGCACACGCGCGCGCACACACACACACACACACGCACACACGCGCACACACACACACACACACACACACACACACACACACACACACACACACACACACACACACACACAGGTTTGTTTATTCTCGCCCTCCGTTCCTTGCTCCTGGCCACAGATTATTTGTGTTGTGTGACCTGCGGTGGTAGTTGCGGTGTGTGTGCACGCCTGTGTCTGGGCGTGTGTGTGTGTGCGTCAATTGCGTGTGTGTATGTGTGTCTGTCTGCGACTGTGTTTGTGTGCAAATGTGTACATGCCTTCATGAGCACACATGCATCTGTGCAGGTTGTGTGCACGCACCCACTCACACACACACACACACACACATACATACACACGCACGCAAGTATCTGCAAGTGTGTTTATTGGTTTTGGAGGAACGTGGAGATGAAACGAGGCAGGGGGTGGGAGGCAGGGGGGCCCAGTGGCCCCATGCTGTGAGCTCCTGAATTCCCCCCCTCCCCTCCCCTCCCCAACCCCCCCCCTCACCCCCGTCCATCAAAGCCAGCCAGACAGACAGACAGACGGACAGACGTGGGATGCAGAATGCAGCGAGGCAGACATGGACATTGCAATCGTTAAAGGAGGGGAAAAGAAGTGTGTGTGTGTGTGTGTGTGTGTGTGTGTGTGTGTGTGTATGTGTGTGTGTGTGGGTGTGGGTGTGGGTGTGGGTGTGTGTGTGTGTGTGTGTGTGTGTGTGTGTGTGTGTGTGTGTGTGTGTGTGTGTGTGTGTGTGTGTGTGCGTGCGTGGTTTTTATTCAAGGTGTGCCAGCCAGTGATGTCTCTCGCCCAGCAAAAATAAAACGGCGAACAAAATCCTCTGGGTGAAACTGGTGGGGTTGGCATGGGGGTGGGTGGGGGAGGGGGGCTCTGAAATCTGGCTTATTTGAAGTGTTGATAGGCGAGCAGCCACAAAAAGACGAGTTAATAAGCAATTTAGAGCTTTAAAACCAGGTTCCCTGATGAAAGTTTAATGATATCAGCACAAATTTGCCATCGGATAATCTCTCCCCACCAATTTAATCATTTTCTCTCTGTCAGTGCTAATGCTAACATAAAGTAAATAAAAGAACCCCCCAAAAAAGGAAGAAAAAATGAAAAACAGCCCTAATCCACCTGACTGACTGACATCTCCCTTGCAAAAATTGGCTGGGAAAAAAAGGGACTCGGAAAATATTTTCGGGCAATTAATGAGCGAATTCTTCCTCCTTTTTGAAGGTCTTGTGTGGAATGTGCTGCTGTGTGGTGAGGTGGTACATGGAGAGACATTGTTATTGTATTAGTGGGGTCAGAGCATGGTCACTTGTGTAATGGGCAGATTAGTGCATATTGCACGCTGTAGCTTACCTCCATGTTACTGGATTGACTGTTGATGTCCCAACTGCCCTTCTGAACAAGCCAATACAACCGTCTGACAATGTATAAAGGGGTTCCCAAACTTTTTTCATGTCAAGGACCCCCAAATTGATATGTATTTGGGCACGGACTCCCCATCTGAAAAGGGTTTGTGCCATGCAGGGACCCCCAGAAGAGAAGATTTATGTAAAAATTTATAAAATATAAATGATTCAATATTTTTCAAACATTTGAGATATATGACAAATATTTTAATAAAATAGCAGATGTACAAGCTTGCAGCGCGGCACAAAGTGACGCAATGTGAGCTTGTAGATATGCTATTTTTAATAGCCAGTGACTAAAATGATTGTGATGCTATGTTAACTACTTTCGCTGGGGACCCCCTGGAACCCCCTCGAGGACCCCTGGGGGTCCCTGGACCCCACTTTGAGAACCAATGATGTATAGAACAGTGTGTCCCAACCTGCAGTCCGGGGAAAAGATCACAGGGGGGCGTGAGAACTCCATTTGTTGCACAAATTCATAACTTTTTGGTATCATAACTTGCTTTTGGATCAGTATATTATTGTCAAAAAATAGTCTGTATTATGTTTTTTAAATATTTAAAAGCTCACAAGTGGTTAATTCATAATGTATTTTTGTAAGTTTGGGTCCTGGGGGATCTCTTCCTAGAAGTGCAGTGGAGTCAGCAAGTATACGGTATTTGTCTTTGAAATGTAATGGGTCATAGGTCATATGACTCCATAATACTCAAGTAACGTACAGATAAAGTACAGATACTCAAAACACCAGTAGATGTACTTCAACCATTGCGCCACACACACATATGCATATAGGCCTACATATTGTAAACTTATGCACATGCATATGTGTATGTTAGTGTGCACAGTGGTGTAAAGTAACTAAGTATATTTACTCAAGTATTGTGCTTAAGTACAATTTTGAGGTAGCCTACTTTTACTTTACTGGAGTATTTCCAATTGTCTATACTTTTACTTCTACTCCACTACATCTCAGAGGCAAATACTTTGTTGTACTTTTACTACAATTATTTGAAAACTTTAGTTACTAGTTACCTTGCATATATAAATTATTACATTATGAAACATACATTAACCACTTTAGCCCTATTTTATACCTAGGCCATTTGAAGATAGCCGATCTACAAGCTCACAACGCGTTAGCCTGGTTCCAGACGAATCTGCCATTGCAAAAATAAATTGCCCTTGGCAGATATAGGTCTGGCCCCTCTCAATAGAAATTGGATTTCTCTCCCTCCGAAGTTGTGAGGGACCAATCAGGGCCCAGTATGCAAATATGGGGCGGGTTTATCACCAGAGACATTTTTTTAATTTGCCCCTCGGAAATGCAGGTTCCACACAGAGATTCCAGACTAATATCTACGCAGTGATATCTACGCAGTGATATTAGTCTGGCCATGCCAGGCGATGCGACGCGTTGTGAGCTTTTAGATCTACTATTTTCAAACATTTTAGTACTTTTACTTTTGGTACTTTAAGTACATTTTGATTCCAATACCTTTGTACTTTTACTTAAAGGGATTTTTCACTTAAAAAAAAACTTTTGGTCATTTTAGCACCTACTCAGGCCTTTGTGAACCCCCCAGACAGTTTTTAAGTTGCTCGATTCAATATTTAGGTATTTGATATTCATTGTATCAGACACGCCCCCTTCCTATACAAACCCATTGTAACTTCAAACTCCATTTTAACCATGTTACATTCATTGAAAACACCCGTCCTTGGTTCTGGTGACTCACCCTGCCCTCCTAATGCGTGAGGGGGCCATGTTTTTCCGATTAGTTTTTTCATTTATTTTATTTAATTTTTTTATTTTATTTAATTTTTTAAATTTTCCAAAAAAAATATAAAAAATAAATGAAAAAAGTAATTGAAAAAACACTGCCCCCTCGCGTATTAGGGGGGCGGTATGAGTCACCAGAACCAAGGACGGGTGTTTTTGATGAATCTAAAATGGTTAAAATGGAGTTTGAAGTTACAATGGGTTTGTATAGGAAGGGGGCGTGTCTGATAAAATTAATATCAAATATCTAAATACTGAATCGAGCAACTTAAAAACTGTCTGGGGGGCTCACAAAAGCCTGAGTAGACGATAAAATGACCAAAAGTTTTTTTGAAAGTGAAATATCCCTTTAAGTACATTTTGGATTCCGGACTTTTACTTGTAACAGAGTATTTCTACATTGCAGTATTGATACTTTTACTTAAATAAAATAAAAAAACTTTTTCCACCACTGACTGTGCATACAGATAGGCCTACTACATGCATACTTTACACTCCAAGCTTGTTTCTGCAGGTCAGATGTGGTCAGTGTACAGTTTAATCAGCTAGCTCTTCAATTGTGCTTAAGGAAATAGCCTTAATTCTATAGCCCTAGCTCTCAAACGTTTTCGTGCCAAGGACCCCCAAATTGATATATGTTTGGCCGCACGGACCCCCATCTGAAAACGTTCTGTGCCGGGGACACCCAGGAGAGAAGATTGTGTAAAAAAAACAAAAACATCAAAATTATTCAAAATTTTCAAGACTTTCAAGATATTTCCAAAATGTTCAATAATAGCAGATGTAGCCTACTAGCTTGTAGTACATCTGCTATTTTTGAATAGCCAGCGTATAACATAAGGATAAAGGGGTTAAAATGATTGTGATGCTGTAGTAACACATTTTGCTGGAGACCCCCTGGACCCCACTTTGAGAACCTCTGGCCTAGAAGACTTCTAGACACATTTTGCTTCAAACTGACATCCCTGATACTCCACCTGCAACTGCCACTATGCCGCTGTTATTGAGACAACACTGCCACCCTGTGGCCACAGGGGACTAAATCAATATTTAGTCTTTAAAGACGTTGTTTACTTTTTCTTTTTCTCAACATGCTGGCTCAGAAATCCATTGAGGACCGTTGGATCTATTGCTAGCCTGTTACCTTACACACAGCCTGTTCGCTCCTGGAAGGCTTTGCCTGCATGTTTATTGACTTTCTGCCGAGTTTGTTGGGATTGTTTGTTTCTGCTGTTCACTTATAGCTATCTTTGCCTTGTGGATTTAGTTATGTTTGTTTAAACCAGTGGTTCTCAAACATTTTCATGGCAAATGAAAATGAAAGGGAATTAAAGGGGTATTTGGTCGTGGACCCCCATGTGAAAACATTTTGTGACCGCCTGGGATCTAGGGGTGTAGTGGAGGGGGAGCTCAGGGGAACACTTCTAAAACTAGGATTTCGGTTTTGGTCACAAACACTTGAATCCCAGCATCCATATTCTGAAGCCCAAAATAGCTGATCTACAAGCTCACAACGTGTCGCGCTGCGATGCGTGGTGAGCTTGTAGGAGACCATTTTGTAAGACATTTGGTGTAGAGGGAAACAGGCGGTATAGCCTGCAATTTTTCAAGGTTTTTCAAAGTATTTAGAAAATAGCAAGCTCACAACACACTGCGACGTGACTGACTGTGATTGTCATATTATGAAGCATAAATCAGGCTTTGGTCTGGAAAAGGCACAGACGTGGCCGGAGGCAGAGGGACGAGGTGATGTGAGGTGAGCAGAGGACAGGAGAGGAGACAGACAGCCTCTCATCCAGCCCTTCAGCACTCCTGTCCTGTTGAGTCTCCTGCTATCTATCAGCCACTCTGAAGTGAAGGCCAGACTACTGGAGTAAGTAAATGTACTTAGTTTCTATGCACCACTGTATCAGCCACTGTGAAGTGAAGAAGACCAGACTATAGAGTAAATGTACTATAGTTTCTATGCACCACCACTATATCAGCCACTCTGAAGTGGAGACCAGACTACTAGAGTAAATGTACTTATAGTTTCTATGGACCACTGTATCAGCCACTGTGAAGTGAAGAAAACCAGACTACTAGAGTAAATGTAGTATCTATGCACCACTGGGTATCAGCCACTGTGAAGTGAGGCCAGAGGGTCAGATCTCCGCAGGCTCCTCACACACTGCGTTTGATCTGCAGAACAAGTTCGCTCTCCTTCACTGCATGTTGTCTGTCTGTCTGTCTGTCTGCCTGCCTGCCTGCCTGCCTGTCTGTCTGTCTGTCTGTCTGTCTGTCTGTCTGTCTGTCTGTCTGTCTGTCTTTCTCGGCTAGATAGACGTACTGTCTGTACACTCGAAGCAAACGTGCACACACTGAAAAGTCATAATGTAGGCGTGCAACAACAAACTGATCAATTTAATCGATCATAAATATAATCGTTGATCAATTTAAATGAAAATAGTACATTTTGGGGGACAATGTTTTCATTTATTTTCAACAAATCTTGAAACAATGTGTGTAAACTTACTGTGTACTGTATGTTAACAACACACATCTTGTACAGAGGTTCCCTGGCACAAATAAAAATCAGATGGGGTTTCGCAGCCAAATGCATATTTATTTTGGGGTCGTTGACACGAAAAAGTTTGAGTACCACTGGTGTACAGTACATTGCTCTCATCATTTTACAGTCTATCAGTAGGCTACCATGCATTTTGCTCGGTTATTAGGGGAGAGTGGAAACGATTCATTTGCATATTGTGCTAGTGCTGAGTGTACAGCTGACCTTCTGGCTTGATGGAGTTATGAGCTTTGTAGGGGTCTCTGCATCTAAAATAACTAACATCAGGGCCGGGGTTGAATGAATAAATAATGACCTAACAAGTGCAACCTCTGACAGAGGAGAGAGACACTTCACTGCGTGTTCAAACACACAATTGATGGATGGATGCTATATGCTAATGTAGCAACCTCGTGGAATCCTTATGGGAGCTCAGCTCCCAAGGTTAATGTGGGGTTGTATGTTGACTGAAAAAAAACGTTTTTATTTTTTTCTTTTTATTAGGGTTCTGGCAACAGATAAAGGCTATACTGTATACACTACAGCAGGGGTCTGCAAACTTTTTGACATGAAGCCCCATGTTTTTATTTTCTTGATAGTCAGTGTGCCATGTCAACATTAAGTTTAATTATGACACCACATCAAAATAAATTATTTCCGACAGATTTTGAGGGCTCATATACTGTACATATGCTGTAATAACATTTTCTTTCATATTAGGACATTCTAATGATCATTAGAGCAATAACCCCATCAAACTGCCAGACTCCCACCCCATCAAATTGACCATAAATAGTACTGTGTCGCCCCCAAGTGCACAATTAGGACACTGCATCAAACATCATGATGGGGTCCTTGAGGGGGTTCCAGAGAGGTCCACAGAAAAAAAAGAAATCTAAAATAGCCAAACTATGCTTTTTGGACAAATCTTGAAACATTTTGAACAATTTGAACTTTTTTCCAACCACACAAATATTCTCTTATGGGGGTCCCTGACACAAAATCTTTTCAGATAGGGGTCTGCAGCCAAACTCATATACATGCAGGGGTCATTGACATTAAAATGTTTGTGAACCACTGAGATAGATAAATTACATTGTCTCTGGAAACCTCATATGTCCAAATCTGTTACTTTTCAGGATTCAAATTCAAAAATAGCAAAAGTAGCAGATCTACAAGCTCAAAATGCGTTGCTTTGCGCTGCGTTTTGAGCTTGTAGATCTGCTACTTCTGATGCTTTTGTGTGACGCTGTTGTATGATCAAGTAGGGCGTTAATTTACGTTTTTTTTATTTTTTATATTTAATTATATGATATATTATGTTTAATAAATACCCTTTGTTTTGCCGTTTTCCAAAAAGTTTTTTTTTACAGAATTAAACGTTTTATGGTCATGATTCACCAGGACCCTGGATGGCTTGATTTTAGGCTTAAAATAATTGATATAAATATTTTTGGAAATGTCAATGGGAAAAATGCATTGACTATTTTGGAGTGGAACCAGAAAATGGCCGCCACTGCTATGCCCTATATGAAATGGTCGGACAGACAGACAGACAGACAGACAGACAGACAGACAGACAGACAGACAGACAGACAGACAGACAGACAGACAGACAGACAGACAGAGATGGACTGACCTTTATTGATCCAGTGGGGGAAATTCGGTTGTCATGGCAATACCACAGTTATGAAACACAGACAGATACTAAAAATCACACCCAGTGTGAAGTGGGCGGTGTGGTCACAGTGGTCATCACAGTGATGGAAGTTCACTTAAAGAAAAGTAATATTGTGGACCAACACCCCTAACTTAAAAAAAAACATAAATGTGTTTTTTTTAAGTGCATAGTCCTATTTATAGGGCTATGCACAATTGTCATGTTTCCCTAGCCAATCACAGTCCTGAATAGACTGTGATTGGCCAACTAAAGTACCACAACCAAAGGGGATACATCAGTGGTTCTCAAACCTTTTCATATCAAGGACCCCAAAATGAATATGTATTTGGTCACAGACCCCCATCTGAAAACATTTTGTGCCAGGGACCCCCATACAAGATTTGTGTTTTAAAAATATAAAAGAATGGTCACTTTTCCCCCAAGATTTTGCCTGTCTAAGGGAGAAGTGACAATTACCTCCCCCTTTGGCCCCCTGAAAGGTGAATTTTCAGGGCTGTTTTAAAGGTAGCCAGTGAACAATTTTTTTTAAAGGGATGGGGTCAGGGCATTCCACACTTGGGTGGCAGTGCTGTAGAAGGAGAATTTACCCATGTTTGTTCTAAAGGTGGGTGTTACCAGATCGTTATTTACGCTCCCTCTGTGGCTGTGGGTATCGCTAATGTTTTGGAGGTATATAGTCAGATATGCGGGTATTGAGGGCATTGAGGGAAAAGTCGCTATCGTATCAAAAGAGAAAGCAGTGTACTATGGTTACTCAATATGGGTTTTATTAAGTTCATACTGGCAAGTTCCTTTCTTTCTTTCGACTTGCAGTCAGCAAAGAAAAAACTAAACAAATCCATGCTGTTCTCAATGAATAAATAAATTCATAAATAAATGCATTTGCGCAAAGCAAATCAAAATTATTGATAGCAAGGAACCAACAACCCCACGTTTGCAGCTACTTTCGCCTGCGCACTTCACCGGGTATGGACTAGTATCTGTAACTCTGAGAGTGTACAAATAGAACCAAATGGACCCTATGGTATGAAATAGTGTGCAATATATTTTTCCAAGCTTTGCTGTTGTAGATGTCCAGTGCCATATCAAACAATCTGTAAGGACTGTGGGCACCAGCTGTCAGAGCTAGACCAACTGGCCAGAGCCATGGGCAGTCCTTCCATGAGGAGGGGGGGGGGACTGATCAGGTGGGTGGTGCTAAGGTGAAATCCAGGTACTGTATACTTAATGAACCCCCCCCCCCCCCAAAGGGATAACACAAAATAAGTCCAGGGGACTCGTTTCCATTTTGGTCCCATGTAATTCAATTCATCGCATAGAATATTAACACATTAATACATGTCATCAAAAGCTATATTTATAGAGGAGAAAGAGAAAAAAAGGACAAACAGCGGCAGTGTATGACCCCTGATTTCAATGGGATTTAATATCTATCTCCACTTGTGTATGAGGCAATTAACAGATATAAATATGTGTATATTTATTTGTCATAATGCACTGACATTATTAACAGGTGTAAATATAGTGAAAGTGTTAGAGTGTAGAGTGTAAATAAGCAAATGTCCACAGTATACCGTCAAACCACAGCGGAGAATGATTTGATGATTTGAGTTGTGAGTGACAGTCTGTCATGTCCTTTATTTTTGGCAATAATATAAAGACAATTGAAACATTTTATCAGATAATTAGCTTACTATGCGGATTTACTTTTCCTTGTTGCATGAGGAGTGCAATGTCCCTATTCACTAGTAAGAGACCACACCCTCTGCTCAAGTTAAACAGCATTTATTGAACACAATGAAATGTATGTGTATTGATGGGGAGCCCGAGGTGGGGCGAGACTCAGGGTGGGGGTATAGTCTCGGGAGCCAGGTGACCACCGAGGTTGCTCTGCTCGGGAGAGGTCTGTCTGCTCAGGAGCAGTCTGTCGCCTTCGCTCCGACACTGCCCCCAAAAGGCTGGCTTGGAGGTGGCAAAGGCCGGGAGGTGGAGACGGGTGGCGTCCGGGTGAGCGAGGAGCGTGAGCTGCTTGCAAGTCGACCTGGGCTACCTCCCGGGTCGGCTGGGTGGAGTCCGGACTTCGCTGCGCTGGAGGCCGCGAAGCAGCATGGTGATGTGGGGGTGAGAAGTGTCCGGGCTGTGCAATCCGTCCATCAACCGGAAGAAGAACCGGATTCCACTGAGGTAGACGTGGAGGGTTGAGGTGCGGAGGTGTAGTTGGGTGTGGCCGTAGGTGAGGAAGGCGGCGACGATGGTGACGTCGGATGACGGAAAGGGGGTGCCGGTGTGGGTGCAGTGGCGTCAGTTCAGTAAAAGCTAGGGTATGGCAGTGTTAACTATCTGGCCCCTTTTTCGGCCGCACGGCTTTTGGGGCCCCTTTTTTGGGGGGCCCTTTTCCGGCCGCACGTCTTGGGGGTCAACCCTGCTAAAACACTCCCAAAATGCATAGAAAACTATACATTATACCTATAACACAATGGTCTTACACCTGCATCACAGGCTACTACATCACACTTACTGTAACATGGTTGTAACAAGTTCTATTCAGACCATAATCACAAGGAAATTAAATGCAATGCTTCAGCCATACATCAGATATGTATTGTGTGACAACATGAGCCTTTTCAAATGCATGCAGTCTCAGCCCCTCTATTTCCACATACCATGCCAACAATGCAAGAGAATGAGACAAATATACAATAGCGTTAGAATTGTTAAATAACAACATAGGGCATACTGTTTCAAATTCACTGTTCACAAGTAAATAAAACAGCCTGTCTGCTATTGAAAAAAGCGCCTCTGCTGCTTGCTAATTAACAATAATGCATTGCACCTGTGTTGAACCTGGGATTCCCAGGCTGGGCCTGGGAATATACCATTTGACAAGATAGGGGAGAATAGGGGAGATACAAGCAGTTGTGAAGAATGAAATACCCTGTGAAAGCAATCATTTTGCATTGGTAGTTATTTTACTGAAATTTAATAACAGAATAATCAACGCAGATAGACAGAGACATTCATGGATTTATTTTTATTAAAAAAAATTTTTTTATATATATATATATTTTTCTCCTGGAGCCACGGTATGGCAGCTGCAATACCCTGCCATACCCAATTGACGCCTCTGTGTGGGTGTGGAACCGCTTGTAGGCATTCCACGCCGTGAGCTAGCTGGATAGGGTCCTGGGTGCGAAGCTGTTGACTATGTGGTGACGTGCCTGGGTGATGAGGTGTTGGAGCTGGGGGTTTAGGTGAAGATGGTCATGGAAAACGGAGGAACCGGAGTGGGGTAGAGGTCGGCGTCCGGGGCGAGACGACCAAACTTCTGAAAGGAAAGGCAGGGGAGAGAATCAGCAATTTGGTTAGAGTGACCGGGGACATGTGCGGCACGGAGGATGAATTGGTGGGTGACTGAGGTCCAGATGAGGCGGCGGAGGAAGGGCATTATGGCAGGGGAATTGGAACGGCCTTTGTTTATCATGTCAACAGTGGATTGGTTGTCTGAGTGAACCAGGATGCTCCTTCGGGACCATTCGTGCCCCCAAAGAAGCGCGGCAGTGACCAGAGGGAAAAGCTTGTGGAGTGTGGAGGAGGGGTGAGTGGAGGGGGGGGCTGAAGGCAAGGAATTCGGGTGACCATTCGGAGGCGAACTAGCGGCCCTGGTAATAGCCCCCGTAGCCGATGGAGGGGGCTGCGTCAGTGTAAAGCTGTATGTAGTCGGGGTTGGGGGTGTGTCGTAGAAAAAAGTTATGCCGTTCCAGTTAGATAAAAGGTGACACCAGAGGTGGAGGTCAGTGCGGCAGGAGGGAGTGATGGTGACTTGCAAAGTTGAGGTGACCGAGGAGTGCGAGTAGTTGGCGTTTGGTGCAGTGAGGGGTGAGGATATAGTTTTGGAGGAGAAGGGTGATGCGGCGGAACTTCTCTAGGGGAAGGGAGGCCTTAAAGGCCACGGTGTCCAGGGTGATACCTAGGAACTCCAGTGAGGTGGAGGGGCCGATAGTTTTGGCCTCGGAGAGGGGGACTCCGAGGTCTTTGAAGACCGAACGGAGTATGGTGAGGCCTTGTGCTGGGGGAGTTGATGTGGCCTCAACGATTAAAAAATCGTCCAGTAGGTGGACCAGGTGAGGAATGCGGTGATTGTTGAGGATCCAGCACAGTGCTTCGGCTAGTGAGTTGAACAGCTTGGGGCTGCTCTTGCATCCAAACGTCAAAAATAATATGAACCCTTCCATAGCACGCCAAAGAAGGGCCAGTGGTCGGGGTGGAGGGGTAGTACCTTGAATGCATTTGTGATGTCTGCCTTAGACAGGAGGGCCCCTTGGCCGGCGAGGTGGATGAAGCTGATTGCGTGGTTGACGGAGGAGTAGTGCATAGAGTAGTCTTGACTGGGGATGAGGCTGTTTATGCTGGGGACGGGGGTGGGGGGAGGAGAGGTCCATGAGGAGGCGCTTCTTCCCCGAATACTTGCGGGTTGCCACCCCGATTGGGTTAATGCGGTAAACGGGGAAGGGAGGTTCGTCGAAGGGCCCCATCATGAACCTCTCCTCGACCTCCTTGGCCAGTAGTGTGTCGACCGCTTGGGGGTCTTGGATGGCGGACTGGACGTTGTGACAGGTGTGGGAGGTGGTGGGGGTGAACACTAGTCCGGGGTGAAAACCATAGGTGAAGCCATTAATGAGGAAGGTGACGAAGGGCCGGTCGGGGTGGTTGCGGAGTGCGGTGGCAAGGGCTGGGATGTTGACGGGTGTGCACCTCCACAGAAAGAACAAATGTGGAGGTACCGGCAGGCCGATAGATGGCAGCCGCGGTTGTTGAAGTTATTGTACACGGTGCGGCCTCCCTGGAGGAGGATAGGCCTCCCCAGTTTGTCTGTGGCGCCGGAGTTCCGGGCGAGGTTAGTGGCGGCTGTGGAGGAGGCAGGCCTGGGGATAAGGGGGGGGAGGGCCTGCGGAACGCATGCGGGGTAGCGAGAGAGATGGATTGATGGCGGTGGAAGGAATGGGTTTGGGGCGGGGCTTCGTAATGGCCGTGGAGCATTCTGCGGCCGGGTGGGATGGGGCGCCGCAGATGTCACATGCCAGGGGCGACCCTGGTCGCGAACACCCTGCAGTATAACTCCTGGTCCTGTGTTCCCCAGTAGGTGCACTGATTGAACTGCTGGAGGCGGGCCGCTGCTAGCGTGGAAAACAGGACTTGGTAGTTGTAAAAACCTGCGCCGCCGAACCGAATGACCAGGTCCAGCACCGTGGTGAGGTACTGGTCCATTTCGGTCCGGCGGCCAGGTTAGGCGGAACACAGTACATCTCTGAATAGGGAGAATGCGTAGGCAAATTCGACAGGACTGAGGTCACAGGACCGGGAAGGGAGGGACTGGCGGAGCTGTGCTAAGAAACGAGGGGGGTGGTGAACTTACGTAGCGGGTCTGTGATGGGGGGTTGGAGTAGTTGAGCCAAATCGATGTACATACCAGAGATTATCTGTTGGCGGAGGGCGGAGACTGGAGAGGGCCGGGTTGCGTCCTGTTGAGGAGCGGCGGCTGGAGTAGCTGTGGCTAGGGTGTAGGATGGGGCTGGTTCGGGGAAGGGGTTGAAGCCGAGGGGCAAGAGAGCTGCTGGGAAGGGAGCTGAACTGGGGTTGGGGGGTGCGTGGGAGCCCTGGGCGTACATGGAGGATAGGAAGGAGAACAGCTGAGCTGGGTCGGGTAGTGGCGAGGCCTGAGTGGAAGGTGCCGGCTGAGGCAGGGGAGGTGGAAGGAAGTAAGTGGGCGGAAGTGCGCCCTGAGCGAGGGGCGGGGCTTGAGGCGGGGGAAGTGCAGCTTACCTGCTTTGGAACGCTTGGATATAACTTGTTGAATATGCTTAACTGTGACGACGGCTAAATAGCTTTGGACGAGTCTGAACCGGGAGTGTATCTAAAGATTTTAGCGGCTTTAAATACAAGTAGTAGAGCGGAAAAGCAATACGATCGTGCACTTTTTGTAAGAAGGCTGAAACTTTCAGCATAATTAGTAAATAATATAACATAAATTTTCAGAAGGGGAGGGAAGTCAAATTTGACCTCTGAGGGATCAAATCGAAGATGGCCGCCCGTTTACAGGGTCTGAATGTCTAAATACTTAAAAAATGTATTTAAGGCGTTCTTTCCAACTAAGATGGGGTTGCCCATTCATTTGATGATACTTTGGAGATTGCCAGAACCCAAGGACATACATTAAATCAAGGTCAAGGTCAAATTACATAGTAATAAGTATATTTTAGCTTGGACACTGGGTTATGCTGCAATATAGTGAAACTGTTCTTCCATTTTGTGACAATGTGAATAATACAAAACAAATAAACAGAATAAACCCATGGTGGTAGTCTATATTAATAAATTAATAGTTAATGACAATAATCAAGGTTCAAGGCTTCTTTATTGTCACATCTTGCGTACAGAAAGAGAAAAACAAGACAAAAAAACAACAACTTAACAGTCTCCAGAACAGAGGCACAGTGCAGTACATTTGAGTGCAGCTTTGGCACACTTGCATCGTCCAGTACACCCTTTGGTGCAGCGACAGCGGATTAATTCATGGCACGAAGCTCGAAACGCGGTGTGAAGCAACATGTTTCGAGCTTGTTGATCTGCTACTTTTTCGGCTTTTGAATTTGAATCCTGAAAAGTAACAGTTTTGGACATATGAGGTTTCCAACCGACAGAGACGATATGATGCTATTGTTCTAAACATGGGCCCTCATTTATCAACAGAGCGTATAAACCGGCTTATATTTTTCCATATATTCGGCCGTACACCAACGTTGAAGTCACATTTATCAACGAATCCTATACAGCCAATTCTAGCGTACATTGGGTTGGAGTCTTGATAAATGTCACGGCTGAAACTGAGCGTCATTTAAATAACACGCCCTTAAATATTCTCGAAACGCCCTGATTTTACGACATGGAGAACCAGAATCAACCAAACACATCATGAAAAGCCAATAAGAAAGAGTTTCGCCGGCTCGCCTCGCCTCGCCTCGCTGCCACGCCTCGCTGCCTGTCAAGTCACACACACGCACACGCACACGCCTCTCTCTCTCTCTCTCTCACACACACACACACACACACACACACACACACACACACACACACACACACACACACACACACACACACACACACACACACACACACACACACACACACACACACACACACACACACACACATGCCCAACTGTGTCTTTCATGTAATCCGTAGCGGTACAATCTTTGTCACGTAGGCTTGTAGCCTAAATGAATGACATATTATGATACCAATCACATCGCCATGAATGGGTTTTGTATATTAATTTATTTAACCCATACCGAGCAGTGCACAAGCAGTCATGTAGGATATTCCCCATGAGACTCGGACGGGCGGCAGTGATCCCGTGCTGCCACGTTAATAAGAGATTCGATCGTCGGGTTTATATCCTTAACCCAGCCAGGTTGTGTAGCCTACATAACTCTCTATGACATAACTCCATAACATAGGACAAGTTACTGTAAGTTTGTAGACCTCACTGTCCATGAAAAGATGGTCGGGGCTACCGAAAATTCTCTCGCAGAAGCGCTCGTATATTTTGAAAATAGCAGATCTACAAGCTCACAACGCGTCGCGATGCGACCTGTTGTGAGCTTGTAGATCTGCTATTTTCAAATAGCCAATGCAGCCAGATCTGCAAGCTTAACCGAATGACTGTTAAAGCAGTTTGTTTAAATTACTTTATAAAATGTTATATTTTCACAGGGATTATTTATTAGTGTAGATATACATTTAGGAGTGGATTATGTGTCCAGATGCCTGTCAGACAGTCAGACAATGCTGCTCCGCAGGTCTAGAATGGAATAAACGGGCGCAGCCAAAGTCAACAACTGCTATCGACCAGACGTGAGATCTCAGCGTACGGTAGGATGAAGCCAACGTCAGGATATCTTGATAAATGCCGAAAGTTGATCTCGCCGTACGCCCATTATTTGGTCTGCACCGCGTTGATAAATGAGGGCCCATGTACCTACCTGCTACTACATAATATGCCATCTAGATGTATATATATAGGCTATGTACTGTAGCTACATCTTGTCATTATTTGACCTTTTCTATCCCGTGTTTTAAATTTTCTTAATCCATCCCTACCCTTTCCCTTCCCATGAAAACTATAATGATGCAGCAGGCACACACACACACACACACACACACACACACACACACACACACACACACACATTTACATTGACCACTAGGTGGTGCTAAGAGCTCACACAACACGGGTGCAAGTGGCACAAGAGAGACTGCAGAGAACAGAAAGGTGTTGGGATCAACTGAGGTGGGCCTAACTAACGCCTACAGTAAATATCCATCTTTGGAAAACTCCAGCACACTTTCCTCCACCACCATGTATCTGCAGTCGTCTGTATAGGGCTGTCATTGTCGGATACAATTGTGATTAACGATTCAATTGTGTTTTTTGGCATTGGACAGTGGAACGTATAAATCAAAGTTTTATGTTTCTGTTTGCCTTTTTTAGGCTTTGTACAAACTTAAATTGCACAGGGCATATTATGACACAAAAAATGTCATATTGTCTCTGTCAGGTAGAAACCTCATATGTCCAAAACGGTTACTTTATAGGTTCAAATTCTTAAATAGCAAAAGTAGCAGATCGACAAGCTGAAAACGCGTTGCTTCGCGCCACGTTCCGAGCTTTTTAATCTTGTACTTTTGATGCCTTTGTGTGACAAACATGTGACATCAAGTAGGGCATTAATTTACAAAAAATGCAAAAGTTAAAATACGGAGATAAGAGGTTTCACATCGCGACGGGTGTCGGTCACGTCGCGGCAGTGAACTTGTAGACCTGCGAGTATTTCCACCATGTTTGAAAGTGAAAGGACAGTTTTTTCAAATGATATTTATACAGAAACAATTTGTAGACGATTATACAAAACACTCGCGATTATCTGCCTCTCCAATGAATCATCACCTTACCGTGGTGGAGAGGTTTGTGTGCCCCAATGAACCTGGGAGCTGTGTTGTCGGGAGCCTAGTGCTCCTGGTAGGGTCTCCCATGGCAAAGTGGTCTCGGGGGAGGGGCCAGACTAAGAATGGTTCACCAAACACTTCATGGACAATTCAAGACGAAGTGATGCGACCCGGCCCGGAGGAAGCCCGGGGCCCTCCTCTGGAGCCAGGCCCGGAGGAAGGGCTCGTCAGCGAGCGCCTGGTGGCCGGGCTAACCACGGAGCCCGGCCGGGCACAGCCCGAAGAAGGAACGTGGGCAGATCTTCGCCGCCACGTGGGCCCACCACCCGCGATCGGAACCAGTGGGGTCGGGTGCACTGTCAGATGGGTGGCAGTGACAGCAGAGGTTCCAGACGGACCAATCAGGGGCAGCAGAGGCTGACTTTTGGGACGTGGAACGTAACTACGCTGGTGGGGAAGGAGCCTGAGCTGGTGCGGGAGGCAGAGCGCTACCGGTTAGACCTGGTGGGGCTTGCCTCCACACATAGCAAGGACTCTGGAACCAAACTCCTGGACAAGGGGTGGACCTTGTTTTATTCTGGAGTTGCTCAGGGTGTGAGGTCTCAGGCGGGTGTGGGGATACTCACAAGCCCCCGGTTGAGTGCCATCACGTTGGGGTTCACCCCGGTGGACAAGAGAGTCGCCTCCCTCCGCCTAAGGGTTGATGGGGGGAAAACTCTGACTGTTGTCTGTGCGTACGCGCCAAACAAGAGTTCAGAGTATTCGGCCTTTTTGGATACCCTGCATGGGGTCCTGCATGGGGCTCCGGTGGGGGATTCCATAGTCTTGCTGGGGGACTTCAACGCACACGTGGGCAATGACGGGGATACTTGGACTGGCGTGATTGGGAGGAACGGTCTCCCTGATCTGAACCTGAGTGGTGGCTTGTTATTGGATTTCTGTGCTAGTCATGGACTGACAATAACAAACACCATGTTCAAACATAAGGATGCTCATAAGTGTACTTGGTACCAGAGTACCCTAGGCCAAAGATCAATGATCGATTTTGTAATCGTATCAGCTGATCTGAGGCCGCATGTTCTGGACACTCGGGTGAAGAGAGGGGCGGAACTGTCAACTGATCACCATCTGGTGGTGAGTTGGTTCAGATGGCGGGGGAAGCCTCTGGACAGACCTGGCAAACCCAAGCGTGTAGTGCGGGTGAACTGGGAACGTTTGGAGGAGACCTCTGTTCGGAAGGAATTTAACTCCCACCTCCGGCGGGACTTCTCTGGCATCCCTGTGGAGGTTGGGGGCATTGAACAGGAATGGGCAATGTTCAAAGCCTCTATTGCTAAAGCTGCGGCTGTGAGCTGTGGTCAGAAGGTCTTAGGTGCCTCAAGGGGCGGTAACCCTCGAACACCCTGGTGGACAGCGGTGGTCAGGGAAGCCGTCCGACTGAAGAAGGAGGCCTATCGGGGTATGATATCCCAGGGGACTCCAGAGGCAGTTGCAAGGTACCGACAGGCCCGAAGGGCGGCAGCCACAGCTGTGACGGAGGCTAAGCAGCGGGTGTGGGAGGAGTTCGGGGAATCCATGGAGAAGGACTTTCGGGCGGCACCAAAGTTGTTCTGGACGACCATACGGCACCTCAGGAGGGGAAAGCGGGGAACCATCCAAGCTGTATACAGCAAGGATGGGGCTCTGCTGACTTCAAGTGAGGAAGTCGTAGGGAGGTGGAAGGAACACTTTGAGGAACTCCTAAACCCAATGACATCAGACCCACCCTCCCTGACAGGAGCAGAGCCTGAGGATGATGGGGGATCGGCGTCAATCTCCCGGAAGGAAGTCACTGAGGTAGTTAAACAACTCCACAGTGGCAAAGCTCCGGGGGTTGATGAGATTCGTCCAGAAATGCTGAAGGCTCTGGGTGTTGAGGGGCTGTCTTGGTTGATACGTCTTTGCAACATCGCGTGGAAGTCTGGGACAGTACCGAGGGAGTGGCAGACTGGGGTGGTGGTCCCACTTTTCAAAAAGGGGGACCAGAGGTTGTGTGCCAATTACAGAGGTATCACATTACTCAGCCTCCCTGGGAAAGTTTATGCCAAGGTACTGGAAAGGAGGGTCCGGCCGATAGTCGAACCTCAGATTCAAGAGGAGCAATGTGGTTTCCGTCCTGGTCGTGGAACAACTGACCAACTCTTTACTCTGGCAGGGATCCTGGAGAGGGCCTGGGAGTATGCATATCCGGTCTACATGTGTTTTGTGGATTTGGAGAAGGCATATGACCGGGTCCCCCGGGAGTTTCTGTGGGAGGTGCTGCGGGAATATGGGGTGAGGGGGACCTTGTTGAGGGCCATCCAATCTCTGTACGCCCAAAGCGAGAGCTGTGTCCGTGTGCTCGGCAGTAAGTCGGATTATTTTCCAGTGGGGGTTGGTCTCAGACAGGGCTGCGCCTTGTCACCTATCCTGTTTGTGATTTTCATGGACAGGATCTCGAGGCGAAGTCGTGGCGGAGAGGGTATACGGTTCGGTGAGCTAAGGGTTGCGTCACTGCTTTTTGCGGATGATGTGGTCCTGATGGCACCATCGGTCCGGGACCTTCAGCTCTCACTGGATCGGTTCGCAGTCGAGTGTGCGTCGGCTGGGATGAAAATCAGCATCTCCAAATCTGAGGCCATGGTTCTCAGCAGGAAACCGGTGGATTGTGCAGTCCGGGTAGGGAATGAGGCTTTGCCCCAGGTGAAGGAGTTTAAGTATCTCGGGGTCTTGTTCACGAGTGAGGGGAGGACGGAGCAGGAGATCAGCCGGAGAATCGGAGCAGCAGGAGCGGTATTGCAGTCGCTGTACCGCACTGTGGTGACGAAAAGAGAGCTGAGCCAGAAGGCAAAGCTCTCGGTCTTCCGAGCAATCTTCGTTCCTACTCTCACCTATGGTCATGAAGTGTGGGTCATGACCGAAAGAATAAGGTCGCGGGTACAAGCGGCCGAAATGAGTTTTCTCAGACGGGTGGCTGGCATCTCCCTTAGAGATAGGGTGAGAAGTTCGGTCACCCGGGAGAGACTCGGAGTAGAGTCGCTGCTCCTTCGCTTGGAAAGGAGCCAGCTTAGGTGGTTCGGGCATCTAGTACGGATGCCTCCCGAGCGTCTCCCTAGGGAGGTCCTCGCTGCACGTCCCACTGGGAGGAGACCCCGGGGCAGACCAAGGACCAGATGGGCGGATTACATCTCCACACTGGCCTGGGAACGCCTCGGGATCCCCCAGGAGGAAGTTGCTAATGTTGCTCAGGAGAGGAAGGTCTGGAGCTCTCTGCTGGAACTGTTGCCCCCGCGACCCGACTCCGGATAAGCGGTTGAAGATGGATGGACTCGCGATTATCTGCAAATAACTAGCTGTCAGGCGATTATGTAACAATTGTGACAAGTTGTCAGTTTGATCACTCTGACGCACGTCTTTGCACCTGCACCACTGCTTCCCCAGCTCCATCTGTTTATATAATGAAGTACACCGCACAAAGCCAGCACCTGCGTCACTCACTCCATAATTGCGATGATGACTAAGGATGCGGTGACCTTTTTCATTCAAGACCTGCAGATTGCTGTGCCATTTCCTTCCGATTATGGGTAGAATTTATGTATTTATGTGCACTAGCCTTTAGAATGCGCACATGTTTAAAACTAAAAGTAAAGTTTCCAGGTACAATATAGGCTATACCATGGTAGTGGTTCTCAAACATTTTCACGTCAAGGACTCCGAAAGTTACTGTATATCGTCTCCGTCATGTGGAAAAAAAATCCAAAACTGTTACTTTTCAGGATTCAAATTCTAAGATAGCAAAAGTAGCAGATCTACAAGCTCAAAACGCGTCGCTTCCCGCCGCGTTTCGAGCTTGAGGATCTTCTACTTTTCATTGATTTTTTTGTGACGCTGTAGGATGATCAATTACGACATTCATTTACAAAAAAACACAAAAAGTTAGAATTTGGAGATAAGAGGTTTCTGAAAATGGATGGATATTTAGGCCCACCTCAGTTGATCTACAAGCAATCAATATGACACATTGTGAGCTTGTAAATTAGCTCACACAGTATGAAATAGGGTTGAAGTGATTTCAATGCTACAGTATATTCAGTAATTTTGCTGGGGACATCCTGGAAACCATTCAAGGACCCCTGGGGGTCCCTGGACCCCGTCTTGAGGACCACTGCTCCATGGTCATGTCTCCACTAAAAATCATGGCACACTTTTGGTGGTGTTGCACAGATCGTCATAATTGTCTGCCATTCACATTTTGTGGAAATGTTTTCCTGTACAAAACTGTTGAGCGCCTTGCTGTTTTGTCACGTTACAGGAGGTATCTATAGAGCGGCCGCTCGGGAGAGGTTCCAGGTTCCATACCTGATGGCTCCTCCTGGCTTAGTGTCAAAGTGTTCTTGAGCAAGACACTGAACCCTTAACAGCTCCTGATGATTAGGTTGGTTGGTACCTTACATGCTTGCCAATGCCGTCAGTATATGTGTGTGTGTGTGTGTGTGTGTGTGTGTGTGTGTGTGTGTGTGTGTGTGTGTGTGTGTGTGTGTGTGTGTGTGTGTGTGTGTGTGTGTGTGTGTGTGTGTGTGTGTGTGTGTGCGCGTGTGTGTGCGTGTGTGTGTGTACGCGTTTGTGTGCACTTGTATTACTATATTTGTGAGGACCAAAGATCCCCACAAGTATAGTAAAATACTGAGTCGGTTCAGTAACAAGGGTCTCTCCTTAACTCTTCACCAGAAGTATCAGAACTTAAGTACCATTTTGATGTATTTTTACTTTACTGGAGTATTTCCAATTTTCAATACTTCTACTCCACGACATCTCAGAGGCACATATTGTACTTTCACTCCACTACAATTATTTAAAAATGTTAATTACTAGTTACTTTGAAGATTTAGGTTATTATTACAAAACATACTCAAACCACTGCAGCCCTATATACAGTACTTCTTGTTGTATCCTACTGACTCACATTCAACCCAGGTTTCAGGTGCAATGACCAATATCATCCTCCCCGCCAGGCTTCCTCTCCCAAACACAGGCCAATTGTGTTCGCATAGACATCCGACAAGGCCGGACGCTTTGGTGGATTCAAACCCACAACCTCTGTGGTGGTGGGCAGGCAGTTTACCACTTCGCCACCCGAGCATACCTTCTTAACCTGCTATCCTATAGCTTAATTGTACAGATTGTTAGATAGTAGGCCTATATTGTTTAGACAGATGCTAGCTACCTGGTATCCTAGTTTCTTGAGGCACTACCCTGCTCTCTCTGCATTCTAATTTATGTATGTGATTATTCTTACCTTGCTTATTGTTAGTCACTCTGGATAAGAGCGGCTGCTAAATACCTAAATTGTAAATTGCGAATTGATTGGCTGAAATTGGCAACCCACCTGCAAATGTATTGTCTGTTTACTGTTTCAGAGCTGGAGAGATTGGGAGAGCCCTGTTACTGAACAAACACTCTGTAACAATGAGAACTGTCAGAACATAGAGCTTTAACTATGTAACAAAAAACTTTTAGTTTTAACCCATTCAATCCGGGATCTGTGTCATTTTAGATGTCTTTGGCTATTCAAAAATAGCAGTTATACAAGCTCATAGCGCGGCACTCGGTGCCGCACTATGAGCTTGTATAACTGCTATTTTTTTTAAAATCATGAAAAGGTGTGCCTGTAACAAAATATTTTGAGATGGGGGGTCCGTGGCCAAATACATATAATTTTGGGTGGTCCTTGACCTTGGCATGAAAAAGTTTGAGCACCATTGATATGGCAACATACGTTTTTCAGAAACCAGTTAGGATTCAGAAGACATTTGTAGACGCGTTCCCGGATTGAATGGGTTAACCAAAAAATACAACTTACACTACTTTAAGTGGTTACTTGAGTAAATGTACTTAGTTACTTTCCACCCCAGATTACAGCGGAGGCAGAGAAGGAAAGGAGATGAGATACAGTTTATGTGCCTATAGGAAGAGGACCATGGCAGGAGAAAGACGGATTCTCTATACATAATTCAAAAGTCTTAGCTTAGAAGAGATATGGCCCTGTCTGTTTTGCTGGGGTTAGGCCAACTGGTTCTCAAACATTAATGTCAAGGAGCCCCAAATGTATCTGTATTTGGCCACGGACCCCCATATGAAAATATTTTGCGTCAGCAAGGACCCCCATTAGAGAAAACTTCACGATGCGACACGTTGTGAGCTTGTACATCGACTATTTTAGAATGGCCGAAGTATAAAATAGTGCTGGGGACCCCCTGGAACCCCATCAAGGACCGACCCCTGGGGGTCCCAGCGGACCCCAGTTTGAGAACCCCTGGGTTTAAGGCCACACCTCTCAGAGGATTTTTACTAGGAAATCCTGAGTACTTTTGTTACTGTACAGGTCATTGGTTAGTATACAGGAAGGTGGTACAGGGACACAGGGTTTGACCAGTAAGCCCGGTCGGTCCTAGCTCTGGTCCATACCGTTAGAAGCTCCTTAAATCCTTCTAACGCTAAGGACCAGAGCTAGGTCGGTCCATTCCGACACCCCCTATGAGGAGGACTGGGGTTTACCAGGCTAGAGGACTGCCTGCCACAGAGTGCGCAGACCCAGTTCTAAAGCCACATTTATACGTTGTCATACCGACGGTGTCAGTCATGCAACCGGATATAGCAGATGTACAAGCTCACAGCGCGTTCTGGATGTGACGTGCTGTGAGCTTGTACATCTGCTATTTTTGATGCGCGACCCTGTTGAAGTTTAAATCAAACTCAACAGTCATCAGTGTGCAGACCACAAGTCTCTTCTCTCTCTCTCTCTCTCGCCCTCTTGCTCACTCTCTGTCTCTCTCTGTCTGTCTTCCCTATGTTTGCCTCTCTCTCTCTCTCTCTTTCTCTCTCTCTCTCTCTCTCTCTCTCTCTCTCTCTCTCTCTCTCTCTCTCTTCTCCTCCTCTGACTCAGTGGTGTGTTTCCAAGAGATAAGACCCTTGCCTCATTTCACACATGAGGAGAGAGAGAGAGAGAGAGAGAGAGAGGGGTTGGGCCGGGGCTGCGCGGATGTCTGTGTGTGTGTGTGTGTGTGTGTGTGTGTGTGTGTGTGTGTGTGTGTGTGTGTGTGTGTGTGTGTGTGTGTGTGTGTGTGTGTGTGTGTGTGTGGGGGGGTGTGTGTGTGTGTGTTTGTGTGGGGGTGTGTGTGTGTGTGTGTGTGTGTGTGTGTGTGTGTGGGGGGGTGTGTGTGTTCATTGTGTGTGAGTGTGTTCATTGTGTGTGTGTGTGTCTGTGCGTTTCTGTTCGTGCGTGCGTGTTCACAGCCACCGTGCATGTGGTGGTAAAGTGAAAGGCAACCAAATATGGTTCCATTTTGTACGCTTCCAACGGTTAAATTATCACTAATCATTTTCCAGTGTTTCCAGAGAATGAAAGCCACATTTTAAAGACTGTGGGCTTCAAGCATTCTCTGCCATGCTGCCTCTCTCTACCTCTGCTTACAAGGTGTTGATCGGTGCGTCCCATGGGCGTCCATTATTCAACAGGCCTATCTGAGTGTGAAAGCATACAGTATTTACCGTATCAGTGGTTCTCAACCTGTTTATTTTTTTCATTTCAAGGGCCCGCAGTTTGATATGCATTAACCCATTAAAACTAGTTAAGGACCTGTGTAACCACTTTAACCATATTCGATACGTTGGCTATTCAAAAACAGCAGATATACAAGCACATAGCGCGTCACTTTGTGCCACGCTACAGTATGTGCTTGTAGATCTGCTATTTTAGAAAAATCGTGAGTCGTGAATCGTTAGTGTGCAAATCTTTCAATATATATTTTTAAAGCAAACATTTGCATTTGGGGGTCCCTGGAACAAAATATTTTGAGATAGGGGTCGGCGGCCAAATACATATCATTTTGGGGGTCCTTGACATGAACAAAGTTTGAGAACCACTGAGAAACTGTTTAGAAAATGTTTAGATTTGGCCTCAGGTCTTAAAGGTTTAAGCAGCGGAACATGCTCCTTCCGACCCTCCAAACCTTTCTTCGCAAAGGGAGGTGATATAACTACAATTTGACATCATTCCGAGCTTCGGGAGGAGGGGTTAAGTGGTCCCAGAACCTTTCCTCAGACCCCGTGCACCTCCAGATGTCCTGTCCTGACTCCCAACTATAGATCGAGAAGCCTCTCCAAACCGGGAGTTTTTCCGCCGTGGAAAGGAGTACAGTGTGTATTGTCCTTTGGGCCACAGGCCTCTCCACCACTTGATACCAACAACGTGTTTGTAAGCTTGTAGATCAGCAATTTTTGTACGCCACCATTTTACAACGAAGTATAAAGCTCATGTGGTTAATCAGACTCATCGATTGTAAGAAAATCTATTCAGATTTTTTTCCCTGCTGATAGGTGCTGCCACAGCCCGTAGGATTACATACAGTGCCAATTATCACCCTCCCCGCCCAGGTTCCCTCCCCTGAACACAGGCCAATTGTGTTTGTTTGTAGAGTAGACGCTCGACAAAGCCGGATGCACCACGGTGGATTTGAACCCACAACCTCAGCTACTTTAGCTGAGGCAGCTACTTTACCACTGTGCCACCCGAGCGCCTCCAAAATGCTCCAAATACATATTTTCCTTTTTTCATGAAGCCTCGGTAATAGACAGCTCTAAACGGATGATGTTTAAGTGTCCCAAAAACAACTAATGTCTTTTAAGCCAATGTGCAGCAGGCAGTTGAGCGAACAAATAACATCTCTGCATTGTAATTTGGATCAGGTCAGCTATTAAACAACGTTGTGTCTCTAGTCGTCCCTCCACCTCCTCAGCAATGCAGAGTAATGCTGAAAAATGACTTTCCCCCACAGTCGATTGAGCTCATCAGGGACAGCAAGAGGAACGCCCCAAGTGACAAAACACATAAACAGTTATTCACGAAAAATGTCCTCGTTGGCCCTCGTGTCCCAGGCTCCTCTGGGAGTGGCTTGGCAGCAGTGGTGGTGGAAAGTAACTAACGTAAATTAACGCCCTACTTGATCACACAAAATAATCAGAAGTAGTGGATCTGCAAGCTCGAAAAGCGTCGCGAAGCAACACATTTTGAGCTTGCAGATCTGCTACTTTTGCTGTTTTTTAATTTGAATCCTGTAAGCAACAGTTTTGGACATGTGAGGTTTCCACCCGACAATTTACTCAAGTACTGTACTGCAATTGTGAGGTACTTTTACTTTACTTTGCTTGAGTACTATTTACATTGTCCATACATCTCAAAGGCAAATATTGTAAATACTGCATATTTAGATTTATTATTACTAAACATACATTAACCAAATCAGCCTGATTTTATACTATTTTCTAAAAAGAATTTATAGAATTGTGCGAAATGGACCATTCATAGTACTTACTTTGGTACTGTAATTATATTTTGATGCCAATACTTTTTCTTTAAATATTGTTTACTTAACATAAATACATCGAAGTACTTCTTCCACCACTGCTTGGCGGTATAGGCGTGGGTTGGGCATACTGTAGGCCCAGACGGGGGGCCCTCAGGGGAGCTAAAGGAGAGCAGAGGTGTCACACTGCACAAAGGGTCTTGGGAGGATTGTGAGAGGTCTGCTTGGCCTGCCTGTCTGTCTGTCCCCTTCTCTGTTGGATTCACCTCCCACGTTTCGGCCTGCACAGACCATCACTGTCAACACCGGCTGACTTTTGGCTCTGATGAACACACCTACAACACCAGACATTCAACACAAGCAGTGCAGGTTTAACGGAAGGGCTTTAGGTGCTGAAGCACAGGGCATCAACCTTGGGGAGGGGGTGAGGGGCACCAAACGGCAGGGAGAAAGTGAAAGAAGACTCAACTATCGCCGAAAAGGGCCTACATTTAGAAGCAGCAGCTGCTGAAAGAGCGCTGAAACTGTGAAACGTGCCGGCAAAGCATGAATCCCCCCCCCCTCCTGACAAAATGGTCCGGGGGAGGGGCACCAAAACGGGTCGCAGCACTGGGCACCACAAAGGGTGCCTGGGCACCGGCCCTGATCACAAGGTCTATTTGCGCTTCCCATTTCAAAAACGAATTCAATGCAACACACAGTAATGTATAGAGCAGGGGTCTTTAATGTTTTTCAAGCCAAGGACCCCCTAGCTGAGAGAGAGATGAAGCAGGGACCCCCCCCCCCCCCCACACACACTACATATTGTATAAAATTTTGTTCAACTTTCAACTTCAACTTTTTCATACATTTCATACGTGCTCCTATACGGGCGGGGGGGGGGGGGGGCGGCACGTGGTCAGCATGCAGTGTTGGGCAGGAGTAGGAGTAGGGCGGAGGCTCTGCGTCCTCTCGGTGGGGGCTCCTCACTGCCAGGTGAGTCACAACAACAGTGACAACACATAAATGTGTGTGGGGAGGAATTAATTAGGGAGAAAAAGGGAATTCATCCCCTGCATGTAAGTAGTAGGAATAGAGGGAAGCTATATTGAGCAGCGCCTATAGTGCAGTGTCTTGCTCAAGGACACAATGTCAGGGGGAGCTGCTGGGAACGAACTGCTAACCTTTTTTTGGCCACATTTTATCTCTCAAACAGTAAATCAGAAGTCCTGGTCTACCGTCCCGGCTGGTGCTGTGAGACAGCTTACTCCCTCCTGCAGCAGCACAAGCTGACTGGATTATCGTGCGGAAAATTGCATTGCTTCCATTTTCCCCGGCGGAGCAATGAAATAATCCGCAAGGAAATCGTACGCCGAGACGATCCGTCAATCTGTGAGATTTGGATAAAGGCAACGACGGCAATAGAAAACCTAATAACAAACCCGGGGTGTGGAGGGAAAAAGACGTAATTGCATCTTCCAATCCCGGTCCAGCCCTGTAGAGAGAATGTTTGGCAGATATAATGCGGCGTTGCCCCCACCCTGACTCCTTGGCTTTGGCAAACAGGGACGCCCCACAGTGTTAAGCCACCCTTTTCCCCAAGCAGTACTCTCTCTCCCCACCTCTCTCTCTCTCTCTCTCTCTCTCTCTCTCTCTCTCTCTCTCTCTCTCTCTCTCTCTCTCTCTCTCTCTCTCTCTCTCTCTCTCTCTCTCTCTCTCTCTCTCTCTCTCTCTCTCTCTCTCTCTCTCTCTCTCTCTCTCTCTCTCTCTCTCTCCCCCCTGTCCAGTCACCACGGGTGGCTGTGTGTGTGTGTGTGTGCAGGTGACATCATTACTGGGTGGGTGGACACTGGATCTCGGCAGAGAACTCTGACAGCCCCCCGTGACAAGCCACAAGCGTCTCAAAACTCAGAGAGTACCAGGGGCCATGAGGGGCTTCGAGTAGAATATACCAATTCAATCTTCGGGTTATATTAAGAACCCCCTATGTACTTATTACAGAGCTGCCACGGTGAAGCCTGTCTCCGCTAAGCCAGAGAAGATGAATACACCGCATATGGGTGCAATCATACACCCACTGGGAGTTATATTGAACTTCATATGGTTAGTGTCAGATATATTCTCTTCCAACGGCACCTCTGTACTAACCTTACAGTGGATTCCCTACACCGCTTGCCAGGCTGCGATCTAATAATAGCCATTGATTTCATAATTAAGTCACTTACACAGATATCATATGCGCTGAACCGCAGCGAGTTTGATAGAGAAAGTTGCATTGTGTTTGCATAATACCACATTACTTAAAGTGTCTGCAGCATAGCAAATTCATTAAAGCAGGAAGAGGAGACGCTAAGCCTTTACAGTGCACTCATCTTTTTTGGGGCCCGCCGCAAACAGCAGATCCACCAGCTCACGATGTGACGCATTGTGGGGCTTGTAGATCTGCAGGTTCCGTCGAGTGACACTGACGTACCAGGAAGTATAAATCGGAATTAACCACGCAGAATAAACCACTGATGTTAAACGTTAAATACCTGTAATTTTCCACTTTCATCCTACGTGGGCGGGCTGTGTTCCTTATAGCGCCGTCTTAGATAAGACTGTGGGCTGCTACATATTATGGAAATGAGTTCTTTTCATATAATAACTGCTCCTGCCGTCCATACCGTACCTCGTGTAACTACCTAATTCCCTGTCGATGGCTTGCACACGATTGCACAATGCTCCTTTTAACTACTGTCCCTGCAGCTCCCAAGTACAGATTATTAGAACATTTTACAACTCCATTATGGGGAGGGAGTGCTCATAAGTACCACTATAAAACAGAAGAGAAGAACATGATTATGAGCACAGGGGATTAAAAATTCATCAGATTTTAATCTTCTAAGATTTTGTTTCTCGTTTGCGGGCATCTCTGTTTCTAGCTATAACAGAATAACGCAGAGTAATGGGGGAGTCCATCTGATATAGAAAGGAAGGAACAAAACAGTGCGGAAAACCACTAAACATCAGATTATGTTTTATTTTATAATATAATATATACTTTTTTCTTATTTTTTTGCCTTTGCCTTCAGTGACTTTCTCAGTGGTTTTTATTCTTGTTCTCCCGTTTTTTTTTTTTTGTTGGCCCGCCAACACTGAGGCTACACCATTAACAGAGCCCCCATAATGGGGGCCGAGAGGACGTAATTAGAGTAGCTAGAATATGAATTATGGACTCATAAATCATTCTGGTGGGAAGGCAATAACATACACCCAGTGAAGTGCCAGCAAACAATGGCCTAATTATCCGCCAATTACCTGGTTAATAATGCTTTTCCAGGGCCGGTCTGTTGACCTGTCGCTGAGATGACAGCGGCCATAATGGATTCGTTAACGAAGGGGGAGGGGGGGGGGGGGCTTTGGTGAGTGGCTTAGACAGACAGATAGACTCTAGGGAATAAACGCAGTACAATCCTGAGAGTGTTCATTTTAAAGCTGACCCATAGGGGTCTCACATATACTATATATATATATATATATATATATATATATATATATACACACACACATATATATCAGTATCGCACCGCGTTTCGAGCTTGTATAATATATATATATATATATATATATATATATATATATATATATATATATATATATATATATAGTGTCTTGGGGAACATATTGCTGTCATATCTGCCAGGCACTCAGCTCACATTCAGTCTGACAACAACAATGGATTTTCAGTGCAGAACATGTCAATGCTTATTGCAGGCTAGGGGCTGCTTTTTATGTATCGTGAAACTGTCCTTTTGCTGTCACTCGCACAAAAGATGGAGCCCCGCATGTTACAGCAGGCTATATGATACGTACATCGTGTTCGCAGGAGCCCTTCAGTTTTGAGAAACGGTGAAAACTCGTGGCGGGGCGGGGTGGGAGTTACATAATACTTTAGTAGTGTGACATTCATTCCAATAGATTTATTTATTTATTTATTTTTGTTCAGAATGAACATCCGCCGGGACCAATGAAATCTCCCACCACGTACGCGAAAAATACTCGCCCCGCCCCCTTCAACTGCTTCTTTTACCCGGCCAGAGGAGGAAAATTCACCAGTTTATTAATTCATATTTTTAATTGAATTTCTTCCACAATTTTTCCGCTTAGTTAATCTCTGCAGTGGCCTGCGGGCGGATGATTGGCGTGTAATTACTGGCTGTTGGCTCAGACAAGACCCAATATGTGCTTTCTCTACGGTTCCACTCTTTATTCGCTCCCCGCCGCTGAGGGAGCAACAATCTCTTTTGTTCATCTGCACCCTTCTCCCCTTGTTCTCCCTCCACACAAAAAATACTCAATATCTGTTACTTAAGTAAAAATATCAATACTGCAATGTAGAAACGCTCTGGGCATCAAAATATACTGTTTCAGTATATTTTGATATAAGTGCCAACAGGAAAAGTACTCATTATGCAGAATATCCCGTTTCACAATCATACGTATAAAATTTATAACAATCTTTTGAAAATAGCAGATCTAGAAGCTCACAACATGTCACAGGGTGTTGTGAGTTTAAATAAGGCTGATGTGGTTAATGTATGTTTTGTAATAATAATTCAAATGTACAAAGTAACTATAAACTGAAGTTTTCAAATAATTGTACTGGAGTGAAAGTACAATATTTACATTTGAGATGTAGTGAAGTAGAAGCTTAAGTATTTAAAATTGGAAATACTCAAGTAAAGTCAAAGTACCTCAAAATTGTACTTAAGTACAGTACTTGAGTAAAAGTAATTCGTTTTTTAGTAATTACTTTACACCACTGCTCACCGTTTTTTCTAGTTACTAAGTATGTTTTCTTGAGTACTGTACTTTCAGTAAGTACAGTTTTGAGGTACTTTTACTTTACTTAAGTATTTCCAATTTTAAATACTTAAGCTTCTACTTCACTACATCTCAAAGGTAAATATTGTAGGCTACTTTTACTCCAGTACAATTATTTGAAAACTATCTGTGGATCGTTTCTCTTAGCCAGTGGAGCTTTAGTTACCGTGAGCTGTGTCACTTCATATTCCTCTCTCTTCCTTCTGACTATCTGAGGACATACCTCTCTACCAGAGGAGTTTTGAAGAGTGGTGAGTGGAGGGGAGGAAATAAAAATCTGTCTCTAACATGTTCTTTTTGGGAGGAGAGAGTGTTGTAGGCAGTGTTGCCAAGTATGCTTATTATAAGCGACTTTGCACTTTGGGCTTGTTTTTCTGTAAAGTTGCTTGTAAATATTGGTAGTTTTGTTGCTTATTTGGCCTTGTTTCCTGTCCTGATGTTGTTTAAACCAGTGCTTCTCAACATTTAATGTCAAGGGTTAAGGTCCTTACACACCGGGGGCGATTTTTTCATGCGAATAATAATAATAATAATTTTTTAAACGTATAAAGTCAATGCAAGCTTCCACATCAGTTTCGCAGAGCGAAAAAGCGTCTTTAATTTATCCGGACCGAGTCCGAATTTTGCGTATATTCGCATAATCGCGTGTAATGACCTTTAGGGTAAGATTTGTGTATTTAAAATGTCTCAAGATTTTTGGGAAAATGGCAGATCTATACACGTGTGTGCTCATGTGGCCTAGTCACTTCTTTTGGGCTTGTTTTCCTAGACCTAACCTGCTTGTTTCTCTCGCAAAATCTGGCAACACTGGTTGTATCATTTCCTCTTTCAGTCTATCGAGCCGGGCATCAGCCGGTAGCCAGAGAGAGAGAGAGAGAGAGAGAGAGAGAAGGGGCCAAGTTAAAAACTCCTCCATTCTTTGGGGCCACGTGTTAAAACAGCCCAAGTACAGATAACAGTAATTACCTCTCACTGTGCTTCTTCTTCTGCGCCCGTGCTGGAGTGGAGTAACGCACCCACAGAGAGAGAGAGAGAGCGGAAGAGAGAGAGAGAGAGGTCTTCCTCTAGTCAAGCCTTAACGTCCGAAAGATTAATTTTGTTTTTAATTAGAGTACACCCTGAGTGATACACCAAACGCCAGGCAGCGCCTCCTCCTCCCGCCTCTACAAAACATCCCTCCATTCCAAATCCGACACCCTCCTCACTCTCTCACTCACTCCTTCTCTCTATCGCCCGCCATATTAGCATAAGTAATTAGAGATTCCTATTTGCCTGCATGGGGCTTCAGCAATTTAAAAACGGAACGTGTTGATCTCCTTTGATTCGTCTGTAGAGTCTGAAGCTGCCTGTCATGTACAATTAAGATAAGAAGACGTAGTAGGGGTGGTTGATGGGGGGGAGGGGAGGTAGGGGGGCATGCGGGATGGGGGGGATGCTTGGAGTAAACTCGTTCTGTGAAGACTTGAAGAGGCGAGGAGCGTATCCGTACTGAAGCTTGTGGTGGAACAAGTGTAGCAATACCACAACATGAAAACCTACTCTGTTACAAGTACAAGTCAGTGTTCAAACTTGAGTAAAAGTACGAAAGTATTGGCATCAAACAGTGCCAAATCGAACTTTGTCAAACTTTATCGAAAATAGTGTTGCGTAAGATCAGCTATTTTCGAACAGCCAAAGTATAAAATAGAACTAAGGGGATAGTTACCCCCAAAAAAAAATTCTATCGATTGGTCACCCCATGACTTGAATTCATGGATATATTTTAGTTTTTGTCGCATTCCTAAGCCAATAATTTGATGACCGGCAGCTGTTCCGGTAGGAGACACAAAGAATCTCCTTTGTGTCTCCTACCGGAACCACTGCCTACCGGTCAGCTGGTCATCCAATTATGGCTTAGGAATGCGACAAAAACTAAAAAAATATCCATGAATTCAAGTTTCCATGGAGTGACTAATCGATAGAAACAAAACTATTTTGTTTGGGTGAACTATCCCTTTAAGTGGCTAATGTATGTTTTGTAATGATAATCTTCAAACTAGTAACTAAAGCTGTCAAATAATTGTATAGTAAAACATGCTATATTTGCCTCTGAGATGTAGTGGAGTAAAAATACAACATGTGTTGAATTACTCAAGTAAAGTAAAATGTCTGTACTAGTTACTTTCCATTACCGGTGAAGACTCTTATAGAGGCGAGGAGTGTAGCGTATGCATGCAGTATACTACAGCTTGTGGGGCCACAGCACAGCAAAGATGAATGTTCTCTGAGGCCATGGGATCGTGTCATTCCATTGATTTCACCTCAGAGGACATTTGCAAGAAACAGAGAGATCTATATACTATGCTTAATCTCACAAATAATGTTTCGTTAAACATGCGGGGGGGCTTTGGCTGCCAGAAAGGGGACCGTCGGTCCCTGAGTCGTCTTTGACAAACCGGCATTTCAGCAGGTCCAAATCCAACAGCATTAGCATGGCGTTCCACCTCCTGCCCTCATGTAATTGCCTGGATCCAGCTCCCTGAATTGCTTGCTACCCACACCTCCGAAAATTCTTGACGATTCAGGGCTTCATGAATAATGAAACGGAGTGAAATGCAAATTCGGGGGCTGGAGTATCACACAATTTCATGTAAGTGGTCCTCGGAAGAGAGTAGCCCCCCAGAAAACGGCTGTGAAATGCCCAGTACTGCCCATGATCCACTTATAGTCACAACAACCGACCACACAGCAAATACTTGTTTTATTTCCATTCCCTGGCACAGACATATGGCGGAAAGTACATTTACTAGTACTGTACTGTACTTAAGTACAATCAGTGGCGGAAAGTAACTTAAGTACACCTTCGGGGTATTTTTTTTTTAGTTTACAATGTTCAATACTTTTACTTCTACTACATCTCAAGGCAAATATTGTACTTTTACTCCACTCCAATTATTTGCAAACTTTAGTTAAGATACTTGCAGGTTTTGATTATTATTACAAGCAAAATGTGTTAATACAGAATCACAATCATTTTAACCACTTGGCTATTCCAAAAATAGCAGATTAGCAATTCTGCTATTTTTGGAAAATCTCAAAAATGAACTAATCTTCTCTCCTTGGGGTCCCTAGCATAAAATACTTTCAGATGGGGGGTCCGCAGGCAAATGCATATCAATTTGGGGGTCCTGGACATGAAAAGGTTTGAGAAGCACCGTTTTAAATCACACACCGTGAGACCATCCATATATACGTCTTGGACACACATCAACCCCAGAGCTGCTCTGGCATCATGATTAGTTTGTGACTGTGTCTCTACTGTGTGCAGACATTAGAGCTGTTCTGGCATCATAAGGCTGTGCGAGAGAGAAGGACGCTGATACGTACAACTGAACGAGGGTAGTGTGTGTGTGCAGAGGTGGAAAAAGTACTCAAATGTTTTACTTAAGTAATAGTATCAATACTGTAATGTAGAAGTACTCTGTTTCAAATAAAAGTCCGGAATTAAAAATTTACTTGAGTAAAAGCACAAAAGTACTAGTATTCAAATGTACTTAAAGTACCAAAAGTAAAAGTACAAAAATGTTCTCAAGCTCACAATGCGTTGCATTGCGACGCGTTGTGAGCTTGTAGATCTGCTATTTTCAAATAGCCTGGGTATAAAACAGGGCTAAAGTGGTTAATGTATAATGTAATCATTTATATCTGCAAAGTAACTATAGTAACTTAAGTTTTCAAATAATTGTAGTGGAGTAAAAGTACAACATTTGCCTCTGAGATGCAGTGGAGTAGAAGTAAAAGTATAGACAATCGGAAATACTCCAGTAAAGTAAAAGTACCTCAAAATTGTACTTAAACACTGTACTTGAGTAAATGTACCTAGTTACTTTACACCACTGATGTGTGCGTGTGCGTGTGTGTGTGTGCGCAGCTGAACGCGGGGAGCAGGCCGTGGAAGTGGAAGAGGCACTTTTTGAATGGCTGTTCTGACAACATAATTTGCATTCTGTAATTAACTGTCTCTCTGCCCCCCCCCCCCATCAAAAAGGAAAAGAGAGGCACAAACGCACAAATACTCACACACACACACACACACACACACACACACACACACACACACACACACACACACACACACACACACACACACACACACACACACACACACACACACACACACACAGACTCTGACAATCCTCTCTAGCCAGTGAATTAGCTCTGTGTTTCCCTGGTAACAGGTCTTTATCAAAGAGCAGCACACTGAGGCGGGAGAAAAGCCCATGTCTGAAGTACTGTGTGTGTGTGTGTGTGTGTGTGTGTGTGTGTGTGTGTGTGTGTGTGTGTGTGTGTGTGTGTGTGTGTGTGTGTGTGTATGTGTGTGTGAGAGAGAGAGAGAGAGAGAGAGCGAGAGAGAGAGCAAAATGGGCATGAAAGGAGAGGAAAAAGAAGAGAGAAAGTATAAGACCTCGCAATGAGCGGAAAGAGAATAAGGTGAAAACAATGACATTAGACTGAATCTGTCTTCAGTGCGTGTGCGTGTGTGTGTGTGTGTGTGTGTGTGTGTGTGTGTGTGTGTGTGTGTGTGTGTGTGTGTGCGTAAATCAATGCCATTAGACTGTATCTGCCTTCATTGTGTGTGTGCGTGCGTGCGTATGTATGTGTGTAAAACAAATGCCATTAGACTGAGTCTTCTTGAAGCTCCAGTGTGATTAATTAGTGCCAGGGTTCCTGACTTATGGCAGAGCGCTGATAACACCCCAACGATTTATCACCCTCACAGGTGTCAGTCAGCAAAGCAACCAGCACTGCATACTGTCACTGGTGGAAAAAGTACTCTGATATTTTTCTTAAGTAAAAGTAGCAATACCACAATATAAAAATACTCTGTTACAAGTAAAATACCTGTGTTCAAAATTGAGTAAAAGTGCAAAAGTATTGCCATCAAAATATACTTAAAGTACCTCAAATAAAAGTACTAAAATGTTTGAAAATAGCAGATCTACAAGCTCACAATGCGTCGTGATGCGTCGTGATAATTATCTCCCATTTTCTGCGAGGGTTTTCCCCGCAACACGGACGCTGTCGGGTTTAAGGGGTAAGGGGTAACACATTTCCACTAGGCCGAGGACTAAATGCCACCCTTTTCACATTGACCTGTTATAGCGAACAAGCGAACATTTTTAACTCAAATCTTTGCTTCTGGGGGGTCCCTGGCACAACATTTTCAGATGGGGGTCCGCGGAAAAATGTTTATCAATTTAGGGGTCCCTGGCATGAAAAAGGTTGAAAACCACTGGTCTAAACGGAAGTACTGGAATTTGGCGGAAGTACCAGCCAAGGAAATGACGTTGACGCTTTACAAATGTGTTTACATTTGTCCGTGAATGAAACAAGTGTTGAAAGTGGTCGAAAAAAATTGTTTCCGGGGAAAACATGTACGAGGGAAGTCCCGCCCCTATAGACACTCTGTGCATTAGGTCGTGACCAGGCTTTTCTCTTTGCAGATGAGTAAGAGGCTACTAAACCAGTGGTTCTCAACCTTTTTATTGATTATTCGGGTCCACTTGAACACCTCAAAAGAGTGTTGTCGTGTTAAGTGGTCAGATGGGTGGGCTGCGTGCATTTTCAGATCATGTTTAATTTTAATGATCGATCGATTGATTGTGTTCCGGCTTGGATCAATGGAAACTAACATAGTATACTGTTCTTTAAGTTCCTTATTATCACAATAGGTTATCAAAAATGTTCAAGGTAGACTTTTTTTCTAGGGGGTAATTGAAATGAATTTTTTTTGAGAATCGCTGTATTATAAGGTCAGGATACATGCACGAATTGCAATGGCGCTTGCACAAACCGCTGTTGTTAGGCATGCATAGCAATGGTTTGTATTATGTGTGACATCAGATCTCTGATCTCTGGTCAGCCTATATAAGGTGTGGAAATGATATACAACTTCATTTCATATACTGTACGTACTGTCATTGAGTGGTTTTCTGAGAGAGACTGAGTGAGTGAGTGACAAATAGGACAAATCTTACAGATGCAACAGCCCTACACTCCGTCCCCATCGCAATCCATGTTTAGCAACTTTGATAATAAACCACTGCTCCTGGAAGGAATGAGGTCCCAATCCTCCCAGACTCAGGTCCCCTTTACCGAGTGTCCGTATGCCTCAACGTCGCCGGTCTGCCTCCAGAAACACATGAAGAGGAACCACAAGTACCTCCACTGTCAAATGCTGAGCAATAGTCAGATCTCCTTAACAGCCTGTCGGACAATAATAAGCTCTGTAAACAGTGAGAAACAAGGAGACACAGACAGTCATCAACAGCTTACCAAGACTTTTGTGACTCAGCCAGAAGTAAAGATGCATCAGCTGACTGATACGGGAAAGAAACCGCGCATCTGTGAATGGTGTGGCAAGAGTTTCAATCATTTAGGTACCTGAAGGCACACCAGCGTGCCCACACGGGAGAAAAACCTTACCACTGTAAGGAGTGTGACAAGAGCTTCAGTCAGTCGTCTCACTTGAACACTCACCTGTGTGTCCACACGGGAGAAAAACCTTTCCACTGTAAACAGTGTGCCAAGAGTTTCAGTGAATTAGGCACGCTGAACGCACACCAGCGTGTCCACACCGGAGAAAAACCTCAGCGCTGTAAACGCTGTGACAAGAGTTTCAGTAAATTAAGCACGCTGAAGACACACCAGCGTGTGCACACTGGAGAAAGACCTTACCACTGCAAACGGTGTGACAAGAGTTTCAGTACATTAGGCACGCTGAAGACACACCAGCGTGTCCACACTGGAGAAAGACCTTTCCACTGTAAACGGTGTGGCAAGAGCTTCAGTCAGTTATATAGCTTGAGCACTCACATGCACGTCCACACGGGAGAGAAACCTCACCACTGTAATCGGTGCAACAAGGATTTTAATCAGTTGGTTAACCTGCAGAGACATCAGCGTCTCCACACTGGAGACAAACCGTACATGTGTAAACTGTGTGAAAAGAGTTTTAATAGCTCAAGTAATCTGAAGAGACACCAACGGACCAAATGGACCCTAACGGTTCCATTTGGTTCCATTTGTCAGAGTTACAGACCCATAAGGGTCCATTTGGTTCCTGACTATCCATCATTTAGCTGGGGACCCCCTGGAACTCCCTCAAGGACCTCTGCGGCTCCCCGGACCCCACTTTGAGAACCAATGGTCTAGTCTACATTAAAGCAGTGGTTGTTGAACATTTTCATGCTAATGACCCCCCAAATTAATATATATTTGACCGTGGACCACCATCTAAAAATGTTTTGTGCCACAGGTCATTAAATATCATACATTAAAAGTTGAATAAAAAATATTTAAAAGAATACAAGCTTATGGGGACCGGCGGTGCAATAATGACATAAAAACGGCACAGATCTATTTGCAGCGAAAGATACTATCGTCCAATGAAGTGTAAATCAATGTAAATCAGTGTAAATCAGGCGTAACGAGACTCTACTCCCGGGGAGGCCAGTGTTCGAATCCCAGGTGTTCGAATCCCAGGCCTTATACCTGTAGCTATAGAGTATGAATTGAAATATGTGATGCATGTCTTTATTTGCTATTTCTTTATAGGTCAAGCTGGAGGCAGTTATTATTTTTTTGTTTAAACAGCTATGATTGCGGCGATCCATCACAACTTTTCTGAACTCGGTGTTGAATGCGCGTGTGTGTGTGTGTGTGTGTGTGTGTGTGTGTGTGTGTGTGTGTGTGTGTGTGTGTGTGTGTGTGTGTGTGTGTGTGTGTGTGTGCATTTTGTAAGCACTGCGGTGTAAGCTTCTGTCGCAGACAATCGATCATAAGCAGGCTGAGACGGGCTCTGAGCATAGCGACAGTGTTTTTGAAGGCCAAAGTCTTTTGTGAGCTCACAGCGAGCGGCAGCCATATTACACACAGGGCTGGAAATGGAAGCCCGTGCCGGGCCACCAGGCCATTAACCAGCGGCCAGGGGAGTGTCTCCATGTAATGGCTATTGAGCGGACCACTCAAAAAACGCGAGGTAATCAAAGCGCTGCGTAATTACACGCTCCTCTGTGCTCCTCTACAGCCGGGGGCCATTGTGCCTCTGAGCTCTTTTCTCTCTCTCTCTCTCTCTCTCTCTCTCTCTCTCTCTCTCTCTCTCTCTCTCTCTCTCTCTCTCTCTCTCTCTCTCTCTCTCTCTCTCTCTCTCTCTCTCTCTCTCTCTCTCTAATGACACACAGGTAAAGGATCAGCCGGCAGCCAGCCGGTGAAGGAGGAGCACGAGTCAGACCCGGTTGCAATTATGTACCAATTGTCGGGCGGTGTCGTCCGCAATGTAGCGTTAGGATGAGTGCTAGTGCTAGGAAAAGAGAGAGACTTAAAGGTAGGGTAAGTGATATTTTTTGGTTAAAACAAAAAGTATTTTGTTAAAAGGTTAAAGCACTATATTCTGATAGTAATCATTGCTATAGAGTGTTTGTTCAGTAACAGGAGTCTCCATGTCTCTCCAGCTCTTTAATAAACAGAAAATACATTTTCCGGTAGGTGTCAAAATCTCAGCCAATCAGGAGAAAGTACCCATTTTTAAGCTTCATTTTTATGGTGTTCCAGATCAAATTTTGCCTGCTCATTTCTTAGTGTCATCACTTCCAATTTCACTTGTTTAATCTATATCCTGATTGAGTTCTCTATCCTGATTGGATAAAATTGGAAATGAAACTGAAACTGAAACGAAAATGCATTTTCTGTTTTATAAAGAGCTGGAGAGACAAGGAGACTCCTTTTACTGAACAAACACTCTTTAGCAATGAGTACTATCACAATATAGAGCTATTTAACACTTATTTTAACCAAAGAAAATCACTTACCCTACCTTTAAGTGGTTAGCAGTGGTGGAAAAAGTACTCACATTTGTTACTGAAGTAAACGTATCGATACTGCAATGTAAAAATACTCTGTTGCAAGTAAAAGTCCGGAATTCAAAATGTATTCATTAATCTGCATAAGTATTCATTATGCAGATTACCAGTAGCCTAATACTGTAGATACCATCAGAAGTAACCTGGTGTAACGGAGTACATTTTACTCAAGTACTGTAGGCTACTGTATTTTTCAATACTTTTACTTCATGTACTCTACTACATCTAAAAAACTTAAGTTACTAGTTACTTTGTACATTTTGAATATTATTACAACAAAACATACATTAACTACTTCAGCCCTATGCATACTGCATACTGCTCTTTGAAGCTGACAACACGTCGCTTTGAGATGTGTTGGGAGCTTGTAGAGCTGCTGTTTTCAAAGCATTTTCATACATTTGGAAACTTGTGAAATGGGACATTCTGCATAATACTTTTGTACTTTTACTCGAGTAAATTCTGAATACCAGGCTTTTACTTGTAACAGAGTATTTATACATGTGGTATTGGAACTTTGACTTTACTTCCACGACTGCCTATATCCTGCAAGTAGACTTTACCATATACAGCCTTTGTCACTTGACAGATTAGACTGTCTGCAGCCATTGTAGCCTGGAGCTTCAACCACTTCTCCCTCACCTCCCCAACACTCTATCAGGTGGAAACCTTGTATGTCCAAAACTGTTACTTTTCAGACAACTTTAAAAAGGAAGAGCCTGTGTTTCCAATGGATCCCATTGTAGTAATTATGTAGTCACAAGCTCTTGTCGATACTTTTCATGATTCAGTATTTATAAGACCAACAGACACACTTAACCACTTTCACTTTAGCACAAAAAAAAAATCATAAACAGCAAAAGTAGCAGATCTACAAGCTCACAACGTGTCGCGATGTGGCTACTTTTGTTTGACACTGTAGTATTTTTAAAATACTTCTCAAAATGATACAATCAGTGTAAAATATGTCGTCATATAGTATGACGAAGTAGAGCACTGATTTACGCGGGAAAATATATCATTGAAATATAGAGATACGAGGTTTCTTTACGACAGGGTCCTCATTCAGGAGAGAGAGAGAGAGAGAGAGAGAGAGAGAGAGAGAGAGAGAGAGAGAGAGAGAGAGAGAGAGAGAGAGAGAGAGCTCAGACTGATCTGCATTCTGCCTCCATCTCTCACTGTCATCCCCATAATGAACAGCTCCAATTAGGGGACCCTGTAGAGCCCTATGCACACATGCACACACGCACACGCGCACACACACACACACACACACACACACACACACACACACACACACACACACACACACACACACACACACACACACACACACACACACACACACACACACACACACACCCTCCATCTTTCTCCCGCTTCCCACGTTATCCCCTCAAGTTTCTCTCGGTTCATCACAAATTTAGCATTTATATTGCCTCCCGATAGATGTCCCAAACACACCGTTACTTTAAAAAGGAAAAAAGAAAAGAAATACCGTATTAAAAAGGAAAAAAGAAAAGAAATACCGTATAAAAACTTAAACAGGGTGCCTGGTGGCTCAGCAAGTTGGTCGCACAGACCATACGTCCTTGTGAACCATGACGATCAAATCCGTTCTCAAATCTGATCTGAAAATCAAAGCTTGACTCCCAATTGCTTAACTTGTGTGGATCGGCCATAGCCATCCTTTTCCAGGTATACTTTTTGTGTAAAAAGCCCATTGAGATTGGGCTGTTTTTAGCCCAAGGAGTGGTTTTGGTGCAAAACAAATGCTTGCAATGGATTCAGAATCATAAAAACACCCTAGTTTGCCTCCTCACATGCTACTTAAAACAGAATAAAATTTGGATTTCCCCCCCCCCCCCCTGCATAAGGTTATGGTGGGTACCCCAACTTTCAGCAGCTGTCAAAAATTCCCCTAGGGAAACTGCATTTCAGTCTTTGTGAGATGTGTTACTAGACACTTTTACAAACACATTGGTGAAGATTTTTTTTGGTTAGGAATTTATTCCAAGATTGGACATTTTTCTGCTAATATCCCCTGACTATATATCTCTGTACTTGCTTTCCTCTCTGCATACTTTTCGGAATTCAACCCCGACCTCCTAATCTCAGGGTGGACATTCTTAGCCTGGTTCCAGACGAATCTGCAATCTGCCATTGCAAAAAGAAATTGCCCTTGGCAAATTAGGTCTGGCCCCTCTCAATAGAGATTTGATTTCTCTCCCTCCGAAGTTGTGAGGGACCAATCAGGGCCCAGTAAACAAATATGGCGGGCGGGTTTTTTATTTGCCCCTCGGAAATGCAGGTTCCACACAGAGATTCCAGACTAATATCTACGCAGTGATATTAGTCTGGCCATGCCAGGCTAGGACATTCTAACAACCAGTGAGCTGGTATGCATGCAGTATACACTATTTGTGCAAGAATAGGATGGACATGGCACACACCCCCACAGGGTTTTCATGCATATCTTCAATTGGAATACAGGTTCTTTTTTTTTTTTTTTACAAGGTTTCCGCCAAACAGCGAAGACGTGGGCAGAGGATTGTGTAAAGTTTTCAGTTGGCGTCTGCATGCGTTGATATCCGTGGCAGAGCCACTGATCTGTCCCCATGGCAGAGCCACTGATCTGTCCCCATGGCAGAGCCACTGATGACAGTTAAGCTGTCACACACAGAGGGAGTGACAGCGTTGCTTTTGCACCTGACATTCACAGGCTGCTCAGGTAGACAGGGCCTTTGGTTTTGTGCATGTTGTATTCTCCTGCATTCTGAGGGAGAGAATACACACACACACACACACACACACACACACACACACACACACACACACACACACACACACACACACACACACACACACACACACACACACACACACACACACACACACACACACACCTTTACCTCCGTCTTACACTTAAAGGACGACATCACCCATTTTCGACCTATCTTCATATTGGTCCTCACTAATGCTCATAATAAAATGGTAAAAAAAAATCCTACTCTGTCTGTGCCTCAGAGGGCTTGCTAAGTTTTTTTACGCCCAGCGTCCACACTACTCCGCCGTTTTTGAAGGTTTCAAAAAACGTCTTTTCTGTTTTGTTTTTATGAGAACCCCGGCGTTGCGTTTTAGCCTGGCCAATGGCAGGAACGGAGACTTCTTGGAAAGTGCAGCAGAAAGTGGGCTTCCAGCGGGGTCCTTATCACAGTGGGTGCAGGGGGGAAGACCGGGAGGGAAGACCGAGCAGCTAATCCAAAACAACCTCCTCTCAACTAATCTCAAATGAGATGGAAATACAGACGGTGCACAAAACAGAAACATTCTGCCTCCGTCCTGCTACTGTACATCTATAGCTTAAAGGGAGACAATCATTCATAAAAACGTCATAAGTAAAACAAATTAAATAAAAGATGATGATGGTGAAATAAAAAAGTAACAAGTGAAAGAAGTTACATGTAGCCTTGGAGAAAATTCATTATTTTAATTTTGTGAAGCGTGTTTTTATGCGTCACAAATACTTCTGCAGTCACTTAAGCACAGATTAAATATTGGCAGCATAGCCTGTGCTGAAAAGGTCACAAGTTCAATACTCATGTATGTTTCCTGAAGCACAGAACGCACAGGAACTATAAGTCTGAGGGAAGTACTTGACCCTCACACATATGTACTGTATATATGCCAAGAACACACGGCTACATTACGTGGAGAGTATAATTTATCCTGAAATGAATCTGCTGACTTCTTTCAATAAACCCCTGCTGCCCTAACTTATAGGGTAGGTCATGGCTGATTTATCGATGTGCATCGATACTCAACTGGCACAGTCCCAGACAGGGCTGTGCGTTATCCTTTTTTGTCTCGCTCGGAGGCGGGACTAACGCGCGAGTGAAGGACACGAGTTGAGTGAGCGAGTGTGGAAGTTGGAGTGTGCTCTAGAGCAGCAGGTTGCCTACCCCTGGCCTAGTCGCTTCTTTTGGGCTTGTTTTCATAGACCTGGCCGCTTGTTTCTCTTGCAAAATCTGGCAACACTGGTCACAGCAGCAACAACTACCAAACAAAATGAAACACAGGACAGGAGTTAGGCTACTGCTAAGAGCAAGTGTCAAGAGCCATTGATCATTAGTTTGAATCAGCTGTGTGGAGGGAGATGTTGTAGGGAAATAGACTAATATGACCCTTTCTGATTTCTCCTGACAGAAATCAGAAAGGGTCATATTAGTCTTATGTGTCAGTCATTATGACTGACTGCCACGGATCACTCAAATGAATTCAATGACTAACAACAGGAAGTGATGCCCAAAATTCACACAAGGGCTCATGGGACACTGGAAATTTACGACGATTTCCCCAAGCCAAAAGGAAAATGTGCCATTTAGAGAGACAGACAGACAGACAGACAGACAGACAGACAGACAGACAGACAGACAGATAGAGGTTTGCCAAGTCTTTTAATCACCTGGATGAAAAACCCCTGCACTCAGCAGGACGGCCGAGCAACAAAAAAAAGAGGGAGAGACAGAGAGAGAGCAAGTCAGCAGGGCGTGCGAGAGAGATCAGTCTGAGCATCTAATTGGTACCTTTTATAGTTTAATCATCCAGAGATGTGACAGCCCTGGACACATGACATGAGTGCGTGTGCGTGTGCTTATGTGTGTGTGTGTGTGTGTGTGTGTGTGTGTGTGTGTGTGTGTGTGTGTGTGTGTGTGTGTGTGTGTGTGTGTGTGTAGGGCCAAGTCTACACAGTTTGTTGTGTGTCTCCAGCAGAGTTTCTAGTGTCTATCTCTCTCTGGAAGAGGTTGCACATGAACTCTGCAGCCGCACTGAGGCGCTCCAACACAAACAATACCAATACAAAGACGAGGAATATTAAGAATAAAGTGGAAGTTACGTGTGGTTGCAGGTGTAGACTTGGCCAAAAAACAATAAAAAAAAATGTTGGCCCTTAAAAAAATAAAAAATAAAACGCGACTAACCAGTCGACTATTTGACTTAGTCGAGGTCAGGCCTAGTACTTGTATTACTATACTTGTGAGGGTCCAAATGTCCCCACAAATAAACTAGATCAGGGGTCTTCAATGTTTGCCCAACGTCAGCCCAAGGACCCGTTAGCTGAGAGAGAGATAATAATAATAATAACTTGAATTTATATAGCGCCTTTAAAAACCCAAGGATGCTTTACAATACAAAAAATAAACAAACTATTTGCCAAAAGCCTGAGTAAACAAGTGTCTCTTCAGTGCAGACTTGATAGAATCCAATGCTGGCGTCTGGCAAATTTCCATGGGGAGAGAGTTCCAGAGGGCAGGGGCTACCACCACCATTACAGTAATCCAGTCGGGGGGAAATGAAGGCGTGGATGCGGGTCTCAGCAACAGAGTCTGAGAGTGACGGCCGGAGTCTGGAAATGTTTTTGAGGTGGAAGAAGAATTTGGTAACAGATTTGATGTGGGATTGAAAGGAGCGGGTAGAGTCCAGGGTAGAGTCCAGGACGACACCCAGGTTGCGAACCTCATATGGAGAGATGGAGCCGCCATCCACATGGAGCAGAAAATCTCCAATCCTCTGAAGCTGCGCCTTGGATCCATGACCATGAGCTCTGTTTCTTGCTGTTGAGTTGGTTGGTGGTCATCCAGGTCTTTATTTCATGTAGGCAGTTGACTATGGACTGTGGAGGTAGCGGAGTGGTTGGTGTAGTGCTGAGATACAGCTGGGTGTCGTCAGCGTAGCAATGGAAACGTAGACCATGGTGGCGGATGATCTGACCAAGCGGGAGCATGTAAATGGTAAAAAGGATGGGACCATGTACAGAACCCTTTGGCACACCATGGTTTACTTCATCAATCGTTGTGATGATCAATCGTTGTGATGACGTAATGTAGGCTACCAGAGAGTGACACAGATATTATGGAGGAAATGGGTGAATTGGAGTAAATAAACTTACGTCGGGAGCCCCTATGAACATACCAAGGGTGACGCAAGAGTCCAAGAGATTTAATGACCGTGATGGAGTTTGGAATGGAGTAGCTAACGAGGTCGAGAAGTTTCGCGGAGGAGTACTGCAGTATCCCCATCTCCAACAGCAGAGGCTAATGGTGGCTAACGCTACCGCTGGATGGAAGACAGCCCTGGAATCTAACTTTCCCAACTGACACAGCAAGACCCGTAATCCAAACGATCCAAGCTCGGGGGCAGACGAAGTGTCCCACAACCGAAGAATCACTGAAAAGTAGGCAAACCAAAGATCGCTATTTACCACGCTGGAAAGCCTGACAGCTGTCTGATGAACAGCTGTTCGGTGACACAGCAACAGCAGATCAACCTGCAGGTAAGTCCCAAAACATACTTCGTACTGTAGCGACAATCCCCGTAAAGTGTAATAATTGCAGCACTTAAAACTCGACTTTTGTCTCAGATTGAGAAGCGGCGACAGAAACGCCAGCGTCCTCTCAAACCGGAAACCTCCATTCATTCTTTAGAGATCTGGCAGAGAACAGGCCTGTACCACTAATGGACTTATTTGTTATTCAGATGCCAAGCACATGAATTCTAATTCACCTACAGCCCTCATGATACACACACACACACACACACACACACACACACACACACACACACACACACACACACACACACACACACACACACACACACACACACACACACACACACACACACACACACACACTTGCACTACTCTACCTTAATATAGCCTACCTTAATTTATTATAGGTTAAAACCCAGCAGCACATTAAATACTTAAAATCAGTGCCACCTTTACCAGCTGCAACGTTAAAGTGACGAACACATTAATGCATTTACTAATTACAATCCAATATTCAATCCAGTGATTGTGAAATGGGTCATTCTGCATAATGAGTATACTTTCCCATCAGTGCATTAGCTTACTTTTCCTTGGAGCAGAGTATTTCTACGTTCTTCCTCCACCAGAAGGCTGTCCTCCCTTCCCCTGCGTCCCCTCACACTCGGCCCCCACTTTGCCTCCAATTGTTCCATTCTCTGAAAATGTCACTTAGCCACTTAATTAATAACAGGCTGAGGCCACTGCAGGGTGTGTGTGTGTGTGTGTGTGTGTGTGTGTGTGTGTGTGTGTGTGTGTGTGTGTGTGTGTGTGTGTGTGTGTGTGTGTGTGTGTGTGTGTGTGTGTGTGTGTGTGTGTGTGTGTGTGTGTGCGTGTGTGGACTTGTATTACTATACTTGGGATGGGTAAACGTCCCCACAAGTATAGTATAGTAGAATTCACGAAATAGACACATTTATTTTTTGATTTATTTATAGGCATTTTTTTATGCCTTTATTATTGATAGGACAGTAGGCTGACAGGAAATGAGGAGAGAGAGAAGGGGAGTGACACGCAGCAAAGGCCGTCGGGATCGGGATTCGAACCCATGACGTGCTGTCATTGTAGCCTGACCTACGCCAGCGATCCGGGCCAAAAATGGTTTTGTTTTACGGTTGAAGAAGGTTAGGAGGAGTTATAGGCTTACATTTAGGAAAAGATTCAGGTTGGGGTTATGGGTATATGGTTGATTTATGCGTAGGCCTACTTGTGTGCCATTGGCATGCACCGAAAATAGCCAATCTAAATTACAAGCTCACAAGCTTGTTTTGGGGCTTCAGGGATGTACTGTAGGTTCAAAAATGGCAAAAAGAAAAAGAAAAACATGAATCAAAATGGCAATCCTAAAATAAATCACCACCCTAAAATGTTGATGCCCTCACAAGTATAGTAATACAAACATGCATGCGTGTGTGTGTGTGTGTGTGTGTGTCTGTGTGTGTGTGTGTGTGTGTGTGTGTGTGTGTGTGTGTGTGTGTGTGTGTGTGTGTGTGTGTGTGTGTGTGTGTGTGTGTGTGTGTGTGTGTGTGTGTGTGTGTGCGTGCGTGCGTGCGTGCGTGCGTGCGTGCGTAGCTGAGAGGGGCGGATGAGCATATTCCAGACAATGACCTTTAGAAGGGCTATATGCAGTAGAAGGGCGGTACAGACTCCAGGACACATTTCTATCCAAATGTTCTTCCAGCCTCGCAGGGCTTTCCTCCTCCCAGCACACAAACAACCTGCACCCTGTGCCTGAGGCACTAGAGGGCGCCAATGCTCTATGTCTTCTCTCCAAACCCGCCTGACCACTCATTTTTTGGTGAGGGGGGGGCTGCAATGATGCATTTGTGCACCTTGTGCTTTCAAGCATAATAGCCTATGTGAATGTAGCCTCTCTTTCTCTCTCTCTGTGTGTGTGTGTGTGTGTGTGTGTGTGTGTGTGTGTGTGTGTGTGTGTGTGTGTGTGTGTGTGTGTGTGTGTGTGTGTGTGTGTGTGTGTGTGTGTGTGTGTGTGTGTGTGTTAAAGTCAGACAAACCTTTGTACTAACTAGTCCAGTTACCACCAGGCCAGCTGTAATGAGCACACATCACTGTGAGCTGTGTTGTTTGGTGTGTTCTTCCCTTACCTCCCGGGGGGTGGGGGGGTGGGGGGGAGGGCAGTGCAATGAGGCCTTCACCCCCCCCCCCCCCCTCCACCCCCACCCCACCTCCACCCCATGCAACTGCAACTCCTGTAGTTTCATCAACCAGCCTGCTGCCTGTCCGCAGTGGTGGAATGGAACAAGTAGCCTATACTAAATTACTGTACAATTTTGAGTTACTTTACTTGGTAGGGTAAGTGATATTTTTTTTGTTAAAATAAGTGTTATATTGCTTAATATTCTGATAGCACTCATTTCGGGTGTTTTTTTCCAGTGGTGTGTTGGAGGTTTTTTCTTAAGGCATACTATAATTATTCCCTCCCACACGCACGGCACGAGCACACACGTGCGCGTGGTCGCCGAATGAAATAACCACTCTATTGAATTACTAAAAAACTCCAATGGCCAGCGGTCATAATCACCTCAAGACAATAGTCACACGTAAGCCTTCACCTCAGACGGCACATTATCACATGCAAAAGGCTATTTGTTGTTGAATATTCTACATTCTTGCTGCCCCCAGCCCCTCCTCCTGCGTATCAGATACGCTTTCTCGGACGATTTCTGGATGGCTATGCTTGGCTACGAACATTTCTGCAGGTGACACTATATAGCGAGACACGGTAGAACACACCACTGGTGTGTTCTACCGTGATTAAACGGAAATAGCATTTTCAGGTCGGGATACCAATTTTATCCAATCAGGAGAGAGAACTCTCACAAGAATACAGATCAAACAAGTGAAATTGTCAGTAATGACATGAAGAAATGAGCAGACAAAATTGGAACTGGAACAACTATCAAACTGAAACTGATGAATGGGGACTTTCTCCCGATTGGCTGAAGATTTGCCACCTACCTGAGAATGTATTTTCTGTTTGTTTGTCCAGTAAGAAGGTTCTCCCCGTCTCTCCAGCTCTTTAATACTCTATGCCATAGAGTATTAAAGAGCTGGAGAGACAGGGATAATTATGATAGTAATCATTGCCATAGAGTCTATCATAATATAGAGCTTTAATCTTTTAACAAAAACTGTTTTGTTTTAACCAGAAATTATCACTAAATGTAGGGTAACCTTTAAATGTGTTTTTTTTTTTACAAAGGCAGACACGTCCACATTCCATTGCAAGTCACGCTATTCTGGGCGGCGCCTTACCCATTATCCCTAAACTTCTTTGCCATTTTTTGCTATTTTGAAAAACATTTTCAAATAGTTCAAAAAGACGATCTACAAGCTCACAACGTGTCGATGTAGATCTGCTAGTTGAACTATTTGAAAATGTTTTTCAAAATAGTAAAAAATGGCAAAGAAGTTTAGGGATAATGGGTAAGGCGCCGCCCAGAATAGGGCCCCAATTGATGTGGGAGTACCGGGGAGAATTGAAAAGCGACGCGGCAGTGGAGCTTGTCGTGTCAAACGTCGTCAGTGTCAGTAGATGTTGCCCGTCTCGTCAACATATCGGTGCTGTCCGGCAGAAACCTCTTATCTCCATATTTTTACTTGTTGTGTGTTTTTTTGTAAATGAATACCGTACTTGATCATACTACAGCGTCACACAAAAGTAGCAGAAAGTAGCAGATCGACAAGCTCGAAACGCGGCTCGAAACGCGGCTCGAAGCGACGCGTCTTGAGCTTGTCGATCTGCAACTTTTGCCATTTTTTTATTTGAATTATGAAAAGTATAACAGTTTTGGACATTTTTTTCCACCCAACGGAGACTGTATTACACCCTGGGAGTAATTAGATGAACACACATTCACGGACAACAATGTCATTTTGAGCTTTGACTGTTTCTTTTATCATTTAATTCATGTCCATGGTACCTCAACTCTCTGCAGTGTACTGTACACCATGGAAATGATAGCTTTGTAGGTTTAGAACTGTGTGGTTAATTAGCCTCACATCGTGGGGTTGGACATACTGTAAAGACTACCGGAACATTTTATTTTAGAGATGATTACTGGGTCAGTTTGACATGCTTTTGTACTTGAGCATCTGGTGAAGGCACGCTGTGCTGTGAAAAGCTTGGTCATAAATAATACCACACAGAAAGAAGGCCTGGCCCTCCTGGCTAGTTAGAAAACCTTCATCCGTTCCTATAGTGAAAGATGTGTTATATTGCATTCAAATAAGCTAGACGGTAAATGAGATTATAAATTAGATGTAATGGCCATGAGAAATTCTTCATCTCGCCAGCTGTGGCCGTTCTGAATTAGTGCCCGTTTTAAATAGAGCCCTAAGGACCTACCCAACCCGCTCCACCATTTTAATCTATCGCCCCATTTCCATCCACCAAACCCCCCTAAGTTTTTAAGCGGCCCTTATACCTCTACTTATTTCAATGTGCATCTATTTATTGTGGCGTATTACTCTTGTCACGACACATGGGATTATATGATAAAGAACATACGTTTATTTAAAACAAACTAGCCTATTCTAAACAATACCATGACTATGGAGTGTGAAAATCAGTGGTATCAGTATGTTAGACAGTTGATGGATGTATGATTGTGTTTGCAAGGTGTTGTTACAGGTGCAAGCATGGGCAAAGAAGGCCTTAGCCAAAACAACCAAATAAACACAAGGTGCTTGTCCCAAGGAGAAAGGGAGAGACACAGACGGGCCTTAAATACCACTGGGAGCCAGGTGCTCCCAATTGCATTAATCGGCCCCGCCCAACAGGGACCTACAAGACAACATAGTCAAGGAAAAAGACACACACCCACAGCAGGCCCTGCTAAAGCAGGATGGCCGTCACACTCTCTACTGCATTGGTTCTCAAAGTGGGGTTCCGGGGAACCCCAGGACCTTGGAGGAGTCCAGGGGGGTCCCCAGCAAAAAGTTTTAGAACCGCTGATCTACCATATATTGTTGTGATGGTTATGAGCTTCACGTCAGTGCAAGAACAATCCATACCCCTTTAATAGTACTATGCTTAGTTTAAAGATACATTCTTCTATCTATTCTAAATTCATTCTTTTTGGAAAAAATAAGAAAAAAGCAATTTTACCTATACATGCCCAAAATAGGGATGGATTATTAATCAATTATTTTATGAACTTGTTGATTATCGTTTATTTATTTATTTGTAATCAATTAAATCGATTAGCTTGATTAACGTTTGCAAACCTACTCCATACACTGCATAAAAAAGAGTGGGGATACAGAGGCCAATGTCAGCTCCAAATGTTATGTTTTCCCTGGTATATTTCCATGTTTATAGCAGACAGCTAGTGAAGCTCTCTCCCAGTAGTCATTGCAGGATAATATTCCCTGCTGGTACCACAATTGGATTTCACAGGAGAAATAAAAGCTTTCACATCAATGGAATCTGAAATATTTCTGTGAAAGCCTTTTAGAATGGAAGGACTAATGGCTTCCTTTTTTAGACTCTCCTCCGTTTTGTACCTGCACTCTGTGATCAAGGAGAAGGAGGAATCTATAATTAAGTAGCAGATGTTGTGATTTTCTCAGTGACAATAGATTCAGTGATCCGTAATGCATCGCATCAAGACTGTTCCTCCACTCTGGTACATATTTAATAAAATTGGCATTCTCTGCCGACGTTTTTCCCTTTTCTCCTTTTGTACATAACTAGAGGGCCCGCTAGGCGCGCAAGGGGGCGCAGGCAACTCGACAGTAATATATATTGGAGAGTGGACAATGTTGCCATGTCCATTAATTGTAAGCGACTTGTAAGCGACTTTGAGCGAGGAGGAATGGAGGCAAATGGAGGAAAATTCACAGAGCGGATTGCTTATTTATCGCGCGCAACCTGGCAACGTTGTTTCTCCGTGAATACTGTGGCGTTGTTGATAATGTTGTCTTTGGGATGTACATGGCACGTGAATGACGGACATATTACCGTGAGTGTGGTGTGATAGAGACATGACTAAAGTGAAAGCAACGGCGCGGGTTGAAGCGAAGTGGTCGCGCGTGTTGTTGTTGAAGCGAAGTGGTCGCGTGTGTTGTTGTTGAAGCGAAGTGGTCGCGTGTGTTGTTGTTGTGGGGAGATTTCAATAGCGGCTGCTTCTTGTTGTCAGTTTGTGCTGGTCGCAATTAATTATGCTCCGAGGAGGCAAATGTGTGGTGAGCAATGAAAAGTAGCCTACGGCACCTGTCAATTAATCGTGCACGTTGTGGCTTGTGTGGTTAGTGACAGTGATATGTTGTGGTTGTGTTAATGGAAGGGAAACAATGATAACGGAAGTGAATGAGTGAATGAGTGAGTGATGACGGAAGACGGGACTTATCTGCAATATATTATAGGATAGTGTTTTGTATGTGTTGATGTAAATGTATTATTGTGTTACTCTTTTATGCTATGTTGATGAATTGTATACGTAGGATAAGTCCCAAGAACTTATTTTGTGTTCTCCTTTTAGCCTTAATGTCTGACCACGTGCTCTTTACATATTCTGATCAATCAAAAAATTTGGGTGAACACATCACAACAAATTTCACACAATGTTTTGTGACATCTTTTGTATTATGAAAGACAAAAACAGATTACAGCGTCCGTACACATGGAGAGGCCAGAGGGTCAACTAGGAGTAAAGGCCAGGGAGAAAAGCTGAGTCCTGGGTAAGAATTAAAAAACGTCCATTAGACTGGGCCGAATTAATATGATGCGGTATAGGCCACGCACTGCAAAGGCTTGTTGGGTGTCATCCAGTCACTTTCCCTTTTCATTTTCATTTTAATGGTGGACAAAAATGTTTAGTTGTCATTTTACGACTCTGCAATTACAGGGTACTTGACATTTCTGAACCAAAAATAATGTTTCAGACCATGTTGACTCATTGTCACGTACTACATGCAATTTCAAAATAGATAACGGAAATATATATCGTCTCTGTTGGGTGGAAACGTCCTGTCCAAAACCGTTACTTTACAGGATTTTTTTTAAGTAGCAGATTGACAAGCTCAAAACGCATCACTTCGGGCCCTACTTTTGATGCTTTTGTGTGATGCTGTATAGTATGACCAAGTAGGGCATTAATTTACAAAAAAAACACAAAAAGTTATAATATGGAGATAAGAGGTTTCTGCCTGACAGCAACGATTCCCACCCAACTATGACGGCACTGTAGGCACTGTCCACTGTCGACGTGCCTGCCTCGTTTGGAACGTGATTGGATGACTCCAAACACAAGGACACAGATGGTAGAACGTTTTTTTTTCCCACTGCTTTACAGACAACTCTCTACTCGTCATGGCTTGCGTGTTAAATTACACAGCTCCATGTCACTCCCCACCAGGGGAACGCAAATCGATGCAAAGACAAACGTTGAATGAATGCCGTTGTTTTTGGACTTGCAGATTTTGGTGTTGAAATCTGAGTCCAATGAACATCCAATAAAATAATTGGGATGTCGGTATCAAAACAGTATTTAAAATATATACTGTATATGGTTGTTTGGGCAACTCACTGACATTGACTTTATTTTCTTTATTACTACTTAATTTTCAAATGAAAACTGTGAAAATAAATAAGGTTTTGATTTAGTCAGCTAGAGCATTTAACCTCAGCTAGAATATTCAACCTCATCATTGCGAACGCGGAAGGAGGCGCGGCGAAGCCGCGCCTCCGACCAAGTGGAGCATACTATGTAACCGTGCTTGGGTTGTGTGTGTGTGTGTGTCTGCGTCTCTGTGTTCATGCACTGCCTAGTAGAGGGCCAGAGGGCGCCAGAGTGCAGGAATTTAGACACAGCCTGCAAAACACACACACACACACACACACACACACACACACACACACACACACACACACACACACACACACACACACACACACACACACACAAACACACACACACACACACACACACACACACACACACACACACACACACACACACAAACACAGTCAATGTTCTCTCCCCATCACAGTGAAATAACACGGATTACAAGTCCGTAAATACACAATATTTTCGAGCTGCGTTCGCTTCCAGCGTTCGCGCGTCTTACTTGTACAGTGGTCACCTGTTGACCTTTGCGCCTCAGTCTCTGAAAGGTACCTACCTTTACCCACCATATCCTTAGGTTGTGAAAGGTTGGGGGGGTGGCTATGCCTTGGGGGTGTGTTTTCAGTTTTTCATTGTTGTAATACAGTAGGTGGACAGTGGGTGGCAGAAGAGAGCTAAAATGTTTGCAGAGGAAAGCAATTACTCTAGACTACTTTAGGCTTGTGTCTTGTCATGTCATTATAGGCTACATTATAGAAGGTATATGTCTATTTATGAATTGATTAATTTAAGTAAATACATTGATTCATTAATGTAATTCATAATCCTATTTTATAATTTAAATGCCTGCTCATCTGCCATCTCTGTGTCCCAAAAATAATCTGTGGGCTAATAATAATAATAATAATAAGGGTAATAATAATAATAATAGTAATAATAATAATAATAATACAAAATCTAGATTATTTAATTGTTCAATTATTAGATTTTTTTAGTAACTAAAAAGTAATATGTAATATTAATATATTGCAGAATGTCCCGTTTTTTACCACAATATAACAATACTCTGTTACAAGTAAAAGGCCTGTGTTAAAAATATCACTGAGTAAAACTAGGCTACAAAGCCAATACAAAGTATTGGCATCAAACTATGTGCTTAGTTTGTTTTCAAATAATTGTAGTGGAGTAAAATAACTTACTTTACACCACTGTTGTTCTTTAAATCTAATTAGTATTATTAAAGATAAGATTGTAACATCTACAAAGTACATCTTGTGCTAGGCCTGCTAAATTATTTGGGCTGCAGGAAGCCAATCATTGTTTAATTATGACGTTTAGTTATTCCAAAATAACTGGTGTTGCCTATTGCTTAGCTTGTTGACATAATCCAAGGCCAAGGGATCATGTGTGCATGGTGACAACTACAAACCACTCCACACTAGAGGATAATTAGCGTCGGCCCGGACTGGCCCCAGCCACCGATCTGCAGTGGGGCTTAACACATTCAATCCGGGAACGCATCTGTGTCATTGAGATTTATTTGGCTATTCAAAAATAGCAGATATACAAGCTCATAACGCGGCACCCAGTGCCGCGCTATGAGCTTGTAGATCTGCTATTTTTGAAAATTTGTGAAAATGTGTGCAAATCTTTGAATATATATTTACATTTTTCACTCAAATCTTTGCGACTGGGGGTCCTTGGAACAAAAATATTTTGAGATGGGGGTCCGCGGCCAAATACATCTAACAATGTTTTCTAAATCCTAACAGTATGTTGCTACAGTGGTGCTCCAACTTTTTCAGGTCAAGGACCCCCAAAATGATACGTATTTGGCCGCGGACCCCCCATCTCAAAATATTTTGTTCCAGGGACACCCAAGCAAATTAAACATGTATAAAATATATATACATTTTCAAAGATTTGCACGAATGTTCAAGATTTTTCAAAAATAGTAGATCTACAAGCTCATCGAGTGCCGCGCTATGAGCTTGTATATCTGCTATATTTTTTAATAGCCAAAGAAATCTAAAATGACACAGATGCTTTCCAGGTCTTAATGGATTAAAATTGTGGCCATGTGAGAAACAAGCTTAAAATTTGGCTTGAAATGAGGAGCTGTCGTGTATAATGTTAAATCACAGCTGCAGTATAGGACAAGCCAACCCTCCACCCCAAACCCCTCCCAATTTGGGCCCCCTCCAACAAAAAGTCATTCCAGCACTGCATGCAATCACTGCTGCCTCTGTCCTTTTCCTGCTTTACTTGTGTCTGTCTCATTGAATAAGTGGTACTACAGGAGTGGAGTGGAGCCCACGCTACTTTTAGAAGTGAAATGTACACGTCAGAGAGAAGTATACTTATCCCTATGTCACAGAGAAGTATACTTATCCCTGTGTCACAGAGAAGTATACTTATCCCTATGTCACAGAGAAGTATACTTATCCCTATGTCACTTAGAAGTATACTTATCCCTATGTCACAGAGAAGTATACTTATCCCTATGTCACTTAGAAGTATACTTATCCCTATGTCACAGAGAAGTATACTTATCCCTATGTCACAGAGAAGTATACTTATTCCGGTGTCATATTACATTTATCCCTATGTCACAGAGAAGTATACTTATCCCTTTGTCACAGAGAAGTATACTTAACAACAACAAAAAAGACAAAAGGCATAAACGAAGACATACTCGCCTCCCAATTCTGCTATGGCCAACTGTAAACAAAATGCAAAAGGTAAAAGATTAGAGATTACACTCTCTTCAGAGTTAAACACTGAAAACCAAAGTGTTTAATGTGTTTGTGTGGGGGGGTCAGGACTACCTTAGCCTGTAGCACTTGCTGTGGCACTTTCCCTAGCATTGACGACCTTGCAGGCTAATGCAAAGGTTACAATGTAATTTAGAAAGAGCGTCTGCTAAATGCCTAAATTGTAAATTGTAAGAGAGAAAACCAACAACAACGGTTGTGGTGGTAGTTGTTGGAGAACACACCCAGGTACCCCCCCCCCCCCCCCCACCATCCCTTTGAGACAGAAGCAATCCATCCTGTCAGTGACAGTAAAAAGTCCTACCAGGAGGGAGAATTGGCATCTGGCCGTGTCACCGATTGATGTGCAAGGACGCCGCGCCGCGCAGCGCGCCGGCTCTCCATCACCCAGCTGTAATAGCTGGCATGCAGAGAGCTTCTCAGCAGATGTTGCACAGGATTTCATTAGCGTCCCACGTTCCTCATACTTGTCCCCAGGAAGCTATTATCCACAGAGCCGAGGCTGGAGTATAGTCTCTAAAAAAGAATAACAGAAGATAATAAAAGAAACACAAAAACACACACACACACACACACACACACACACACACACACACACACACACACACACACGTCTAGCCCTGCTGTCCCACTCTCTCACCTTCCAATAAAACATAGTGACCTCTTTTCCCCTCGCAAAGAGCATGTTTGCGTTTCGTGTCCGTGCAAATGCGTTGCGACACCTGGCATACAGCCATTTGTCGGAGGTCATATCGTTGCTGTCGGGTGGAACCGGTGGAAACTCACATGTCCAAAACTGTTACTTTTCAGGATTCAAATTCAAAAATAGCAAAAGCAACAGATCTACAAGCTCGAAACGCGCCGCGATCTGCTACTGTTGACGCTTCTGTGAGACACTGTAGTGTGATCAAGTAGGGCGTTCGTTTACGAAAAAAACACGCAAAGTTAAAATATGGAGATAAGAGGTTTCTGCCCGACAGCAACGATATACAGAAGCATTTGGGTGACACGAGCACTGTCGAAGGTGAATGTTGAGCAGGATGTGACATTTTATTCTTCTCAGTAACACGCCTTTTGTCTAAATGAAGTTGTCTCGCAACACATGTTGGTCGATGATACAGTTTAATTAAAAGGATGCAGTAATTATGTTAATTCCCCCCGCAAAACAAGAAGGGCAAATTGGGCTGAAGAAATGCATAATTAAACAAATTTGAATTTGAATTTTAAATTAAACTAGGCTAATCACGTGGATCTTCAGATCTGCATAGAAACAGCATGGCTCCTATATGTGGATCTCCGCCAGTGACATCAGTCATCTATGACAAGTGTTGACACTAACGGTTGCCCTACTGCCCGTGGCAAGTAAATAAAATGTTCAGGTTGCCTGACGGGCAAGTGCATTCCGTCTTCATTAAATATTAAAATTGGCTATTCATGAAGAACAATGCTACAGTTTTACTGTATGTTTATTCTGTGTTTCAAAGTGACTGTCGCCACTCTGCGGTTATTGATTTCATGGATTTAACATTAATTTGTTCTACAAGCACACATTTTACCTACCATTTTATAATGTACGATTACATTTTTGGGCAAGTGGGCATGACCTTTGGGCAAGTAGAATATGACCTATACTTGCCTCTGAGACCTTGATGTCACACAAACAAAACTACTACATTACCAGTGCAGTGGCTCTGTGTCACTGTGCTGTCATTGCAAAGCTGTCCATCATCACTAAAAGGCCAATCAGCAGCTCCAGTGTGACAGGGGCGGCCCCCCCAGAGGCCACAGCAAACAGATGGAGAAGAGCAACACAAAATAAACTGCACTCCAGCAACACGCACAGCACATTTAGCAAGGCCTTACTCTACTACTTCATATGGGCAGTGAATAACATACTGCATGGCAGTATATATCGTTGCACTAACCTTGTGCTGTATCTCCATCTCCACAACTTTCAAATTTGGGACCACCCACATTTAGAACACAAATCGGAAAGTTCTCGTTGTACTGCTCTGTCACCGAAATGTGGAATATGCTCTGACACCATTAAAGGATGTGAATCACTAGTTTAAAAGTGTTCTGAAAAAAAACTTCTATCAATGTGTGAAGAAGAGACAGACGGTTGACTGGATTCGTAAAATGTTCACTGTTTACGTTCACGCCTTTCCCTTTTATTGGACAACAGCCGATGTGGTGTCATGATTAGAGTGTCTTTACCATGGTTTAATTCTTTCACTGGATTTCACAGACATTTATTCTCAGGAGGAGCCCAGTAAACTGAGATGAGGAGCCAGGAGATCTTAGGCCAATTTGTCCCATCATTGTCCCGGTATCACGATATTACGTCACATGTTTTGGCGAGCGACACCGTCATGCAATCTAGAATACCTTGAGTGTGTGTGTTTACTGTTGGATGCTGACGTGTAATACCAGTTGTTCTGTCACCTTTCCAGCTGATTCATTCCTGCATCCCCCTCCCCCCCAGATCAAATCCCTGCAGACAAGGGATGCCAGGGATTAGTCCCGTCTAAATACACTAAGCTCGTTTGGTAATCGCAGCTCCACTCCCCACAATCTCTGCTAATTAACAATGGATATGACAAAACTAATCTTAATGAATGGATGTTAACCATCAGCGCAACTAACACACCCGAAAAGTGTTTACTCCAATCCCCCCGGATACATCGCATCACACCGCCTTCATGGACCTCAACGAGCTTTCATCTGTAGCCGCGCTTTCACACAACACACTGCATCGTCTGCACACACACACAACTGAATGATTACACACTCTGAAAACAACAGGTGGCGGGGAGGACAAAGAAAACAATTAAATATAGTGTTGCTGTCGGGCAGAAACCTCTTATCTCCATGTTCTAACTTTGTGTTTTTTTTTCATAAATTAACGCCCTACTTGATCATACTACTACGTCACACCAAAAGCATTAAAGGAGAAATCCGGACATTTTAAGTGTTATCTTTGATGTGTCGTTACTCACCTACCGACGTAGAAAGTGGCGTTTTTTCCAGCGATTCCCCTGTCGTAATTTTTTCGACCCCCTCCGTTGGCATAATGGCAGCGCGTGGCTAAGGGAAATTCGTCTATTATAACCGATGCAAAGTAATTTTTTTCTCTACTACTACTCATTGTAGAGTCTCATGATACTCAAACATGCACTGAAAGTCCCTGAGAAGCTATCGCTAATGCCGAACGAGCTAACGTTGTTTGCTTATTTCTCTCCCTGGCAACACCGAGTTGCCAGGTTCTGGGAGAGAAACAAGCAACCAGCGTTAGCTCATTCGGCATTAGCGATAGCTTCTCAGGGACTTTCTGTGCATGTTTGAGTATCATGAGACTCTACAATGAGTAGTAGTAGAGAAAAAAATAACTTTGCATCGGTTATAATAGACGAATTTCCCTTAGCCACGCGCTCCCATTATGCCAACGGAGGGGGTCGAAAAAATGACGACAGGGGAATCGCTGGAAAAAAACAACTTTCTACGTCGGTAGGTGAGTAACGACACATCAAAGATAACACTTAAAATGTCCGGATTTCTCCTTTAAGCGACGTGTTTTGAGTTCGTAGATTTGCTACTTTTGTTGTTTTTGAATTTGAATCCTGAAAAGTAACAGTTTTGGACATGTGAGGTTTCCACCAGACAGATACAATATGAAATTTTAATTCAAATTATATTCATAATATTATTGTGGTATCCTATCCCTTTTTTTGGTTTTGAAAGAGTAGCACAACGTGTTGCGAGCTTGTACATTGTCGTTATTTTCAAAGTAGTTTTTTTCCCCTTTTCGCAATAGGACCACAGCCAAAAGCTATGGCTATATGAGGTTTGGGAACCCCTGGTGTAGAGGTTACAGTGACAAATAGAAAAACAGTGCGCTTCACTTTTTGTTGGACACAGAGAAACAGTGCGGTCCACATCTTAGTGGACACAGAGAAACAGTGCGGTCCACATCTTAGTGGACACAGAGAAACAGCGCGGTCCACATCTTGTTGGACACTAGCCTGGGATCAGTACCAGCTTCTGATCAGGTGGTCGGAACCCACGACCGGAACCAAGTGTGCCGTCCACCTCCAAAATGATTCACCTAGTTTAAAATGTGTTTAGTTTGGTATAATCATTTTGTTACTTTTGGTATAATCGTTTGGTACATTCATCTATTATTCTATCTCGTAGCATGACTATCGAGACTAAAAGAATCGAATCGCATCATGTGGGGAACAAAAACAATGCAACCGGAAGCCAACACCGGAACCCCAATTTCCGAAACAGTGCGGTCCACTACTTGGTGGACCGCCCAAGCCTGTAATAGAATCCACTTCATTTCAATTGGTGGCGTGCGTGATAAACAATCTGTATAACGTCCCTGAAGTAGCCTAATCTTCTTAGGACACACAGAGAGAGAGTGGAGACGGGTGCATGGCGGCGGAGGAGGGGGTGATGGGTAAACGGCATGTAGTTAATGTAATCAAAATGGCCGCTGACGGACTGCGGTGTCTGGGGCTGCGGCCCACTGGAAGTGAAGGAAATATGGGCCCCTACATTCTTATCCTGTTACATGGCAGCACATCCCCTCTCCCACCGCTCGCCACGCCATAATGACTTAACTCAATTATTCCTCCCACCATCGGACAAACAGCCACAACGGCCAGGGGAGTAGCGTGATCACGGCCTCTTCTCTCTCTCTGTGTGTGTGTGTGTGTGTGTGTGTGTGTGTGTGTGTGTGTGTGTGTGTGTGTGTGTGTGTGTGTGTGTGTGTGTGTGTGTGTGTGTGTGTGTGTGTGTGTGTGTGTGCGCGCGCGTGCGTGCGCGTGCGTGAGAGAGAGAGAGAGGGGGGGGGGGAATAAGCTCTGCATAATTATTATCGCTGTTATTTTCACATATGAATGCCCCACTCCCACTACAATGCGACGGGTTGTGGGCTTGTAGATGTGTGTCAGCTTTGTAGATCTCTGTGTGTATGTGCGTGTGCTTGTGTGTGAGATAGAGAGAGAGATAGATAGAGACACACAGAAAGAGACTGTATATTGTATGCTCCCTTGTGAAGGAGGCAGTCTGTTGATGATTTCAAAACACCATGTTTCACAGAAATCCCCCCCACTCCCCACTTCACCCTAGAATGTGATGTTTGTCACCGAGAGGTGTGATCACACTGTTGTTGTGCAGCCACAAAGGACCAAAGGCCTTGTTACACAGTCAGTGTATCCCACACACACGCGCGCACGAATGCACACACACACACGCACGTGCACACACGCACTTCAGCGCTGTTACGAAAGCCAAATCGCCCACAAGCCCTCCAACCAGTACAAAAAACAAGCCGCAATACCAATTCGGCGCTGTCAGTGAGAAACCTCTATCTCCATATTTAATTTTCATAAATTAACGCCCTACTTGATCATACCACAGCGTCACACAAAAGTAGCAGATCCGGAAGCTCGATCTTATACTTTTGCTGTTTTGGACATATGAGGTTTCCAACTGTAGAGCCCTGCTAAATATAGGAAATGAATGGAAATGAATATGTGGCATATATGTTTATTATTTATTTCCTCTCAGCAATGCAGCGTTGGTTAACTTCAGCTTTTATTTTGCTAATAATACTTCCTGCCTACTGGTGCCTGTTTTTGTGCCAATGTGGCATCAGTGCGAGGGGGTTGGCATATGGAAAGACTTCCTTGTTTTCTAACGCGCCAAAGAGAAGGAGAGTGTGAATATCCTGATTGTGGTTTGCGAGGGAAAGAGCCACTTTCTTTAAGAAAACGAGGGTTTTGTAAACTGAAAGACATTCACAGTATTGGCACAAGTATTCTCTGTCTTATCTTATTTTGTTTGTAAGTCTAGTGCCTCGCTAAAAACTATTCTCCAGTTCAGTCTTGTCTCGGAGGAATCGACGGGTCCGGTGTTTTGTTTACATGTTTGTTTTTCGGGGACGTTCACGTTAACCGGGGCTTAAACGGGACAACCGGTGGAGAAGAGGAGTCGCCGACGGGTCGCGCGTCAACGCTGCCGCGGTGGAATATATCCTGTGGAATATACTGTGTTGCTCATTCATTCAAGCCCTTGGAGCCCTTGTGAACTTGGCCGTGACTCGCGGGGAGCCGTGAGTAAAAGGAGGAGGAGTCATCTGACACTGACTGAACGTGTTGCTAAGGAGTTTTTGTATTCTCTTATCTTCTTTGATTTTGTGCACCAACGTATGGGCCCCACCGTTTTACAAAATCCAAGCGCTTGGTATTAGTGTTATTGAACATTTGCTCTGAGTGAGCTGTGAATTGTGAACTCTCCACACACACACACACACACACACACACACACACACACACACACACACACACACACACACACACACACACACACACACACACACACACACACACACACACACACACACACACTATTTTTGTGTTGGTTTGGTATATCCCTGAAGAAGGGTAAATTGTTATTTCAAGGTTAATAAGTGTTATTGGCTTTATATGCAGAGGTTTGTTAAATCTTTAATTTGGTTATTGTCAACTGTTTTGAAACAGTTATTGCTGTCAAACATTACACACACACACACACACCCACACACATCCACTCATACAACAGAAACGGAATAAATCCCTTTGTTTGTTATTCCGTTTATATGGTGGTCCTGAGCACTTTATTGTTACTATTCTGAGGTTGTCAATTTTGGTACTGTTACTAACTATTCACATTTTTCTGGGGAATACAAAGAAAGCTCATAGTTTATGGGTTAGTAATCTCCAGTGGAGGCACTGCACCATAAGTATTCTGTTGCTATCAACTCAAGCCTGCATTAGTACTGGTAAACTAGGTGAATCAGCCAGTTCAACACCAACAGCTGAGAACACAGGATCCTGTTTTTATTATATGAGACTTTTGGCCCTTTATAGTGAGGAAAGGGGTTACATTTTGGAGGCACTGCTGAGATATATTATTTTCTTCACCTATTTACCAGACAGGCACATGTTTTTTGTTTCCATTTAAAAAAAAAAAAAAAAAAAGACAAAATGGATCTTTCTAAGGCTGTTGAATGGATTCAACAGGAAAAAGTCAGCCCTTCTCGTGCATTATTACTGAGCAGGGTACTTATAGATGTTAAGGAAGAGACTATCACTAAAGTATTAGATACAGTAAAGATTTTTGGGAATCCTAAGATTTGTGGCCGCCGCGGAGACTCCACTGGCACCCAGCTGTTCCTGTTACTGGAGGCTAGCAGAGATTTAGACCCTCTTACCGTACCTCCAGAAATAGGCATTGATGGTGAAGCTGGACCCTGGGCCGTGCATGTAGTTGAAACTCTTGTAACACCAGAAACTGCTCCTGTGGAAGACGCTTTCCGAGCAAAGTTGTTGTCACTACTACAAACAGAAGGTAAATCTATGGAAGATTTCCGGGCCATTGCATCAGAAAGCCAATCTCCAAAAGCAGATGTGAACATGGATTTAGTACATGCGATTGGCCAATTAGTGGACAAGTGCAACCAGGTCTCTGCAGACGGACCTAGCTACAGAAAGCTCAGATTGTTTTCAGGATTGAAACCTGTATCCCCTGGTGAGGAAGAATATGATGCCTGGATGGAGCAGGCTACCCAAATGATCAGTGAGTGGCAGTGCAACGATGCTGCCAAGAGACAGCGCATAGTGGAGAGCTTAAAAGGGCCTGCTGCTGATATTGTTCGATTCTTGAAGGTCAGCATTCCCAATGCCACAGCCACTGATTATTTATCTGCTCTTGACACAGCCTATGGCACTACAGAAAGTGGAGCAGACCTTCTGGCCACCTTCAGACACACATACCAGAATGAAGGGGAAAAACTCTCTGCGTTCCTGTATCGACTTGACAAACTTCTCCACCGCACTCTTCTAAAGGGAGGAATTAGGGCAGAAGACATGAATCGAGCACGGATAGAACAGCTCGTCAAGGGTGCTCTAACTCATGACATGGTCGCTCTGCGCATAAGGCTGAGCCACACTCTGGCGAAACCCCCTTCCTTCTCACAGCTGATGCGTGACGTACGAGAAGAAGAAAATTGGATCAGCGCCAGAGAAGGTGTGAAGACTGCTGCTACCGTCGCTGCTGCCACTGTAACCCAGACTTCTGTGACCTCTGAGCTGAACAGTTTAAGAAACGAAGTGAAGGAATTATCTTCTCAAGTAACCCGACTGTTGAACGTCGCTCCAGTAACTCCTACTACCCATGAGCGTTCGATGGCGATGGCTGGGCCTGTAACTCAAATGCCAGAAGTTGCTGCCCGGGATGCACCATCCAGAGTGAGAACGTCCAGAGCTCCACAGCCAGGAATCTTTTGCTACCAGTGTGGGGAAGATGGGCACACTAAAACTAACTGTCAGCAACCTGAGGATCTGCGGAAAGTGACTCAGAAGCTGATTAGAGGGTCCCGGCAGCAGGGAAACTTCCCCGGAGCCAGGTAAAGGAACGGTCCTTGGCTCCACATGAGGTTCGTTCCACCACATGTTCGCCCCCAGTGAGGGAAAGCCAAAACCAGTTACCTTCAGGTCTGGTGGGCCCCTCATCTGATGTACCAGTGCAGATAGAAGGAATTTACACAAGAGCCCTGATTGACAGTGGTTCCCAAGTGACTCTCCTGTATCGTAGTTTCTATGACTCTTACCTGAAACACTTACCTCTCCAACCGATCGAACAACTTGAAATATGGGGCTTAAGCACTCACAAGTACCCCTATGATGGTTACCTGTCTGTCCAACTCAGATTTACTGAAACTGTAACCGGAGTGCCACAGACAGTTGACACCTTGGCTCTAGTCTGTCCTGACCCAGTGACAAATGAAAACATTGCCATATTGGTGGGAACCAACACTCAGCTGGTGAGAACAATGTTCGAGTCTTGCAGAAAACAGGCAGGGGAAGAATTCCTAAAAACTTTGGCCATACACCCTGTTTTCCGAGAAGCCTACAAGACTATTAAACAGACTGACCTTTCCCCAAAAGATACAGACAAGCATGGAACGGTGTGGTTTGCCCAACGCAAGGCGATTACAGTAAAACCGGGACAGGTGTTTAAAGTCACTGGCCTCCCCAAGTTCCCTGGTGAGTTCACAGACCAGCTTGCTCTTATTGATCAGCCTAAAGATACTTCCTCTCCCGAAGAGTTACAGGTGAGACCTGAGGTTCACCCGTCTGAGGTCGTGTTCAGTAGGCGCATTACAGTGACTGTTAAAAACATGTCATCAAGAGAAATTTTCCTGAAACGTGGAACTCCCCTAGCCCACATTTATCCGGTAGCCTCTGTTCCACTGCCAATGGCGCAAAGTACCACTGAAAATGCTGTTGAGCTGACCCCTGAGTCCTTTGATTTTGGGACCTCTACTATGCCAAAGGAGGCAAAGAGACGTCTCTGTGAAAGAATGATGGAGAGAAAAGAGGTTTTCTCTTGCCATGAGTGGGATGTGGGCTGCTCTAAGAGCACAAGGCACGAGATAAGACTGAAAGATGCCAGACCTTTCAGAGAGAGGTCACGTCGCTTGTCGCCTGCTGACTTCGAGGATGTGCGGAAGCACTTGCATGACCTCCAAAACCATGGCATTATCTCTGAATCGCGAAGTCCTTATGCCTCGCCAATCGTGGTTGTACGCAAGAAATCAGGGAAGGTTCGAATGTGCGTTGACTACAGAACCCTTAACCTCCGAACGATACCAGACCAGTACACTGTTCCCAGAATAGAAGATGCTCTCCATTCTCTGTCCGGCAGTAAATGGTTTACTGTGCTTGACCTGAGGAGTGGGTACTATCAGATTCCCATGAGCGAGTCAGACAAGGAAAAGACTGCTTTTATTTGTCCTTTGGGCTTTTACCAATTCGAGCGCATGCCCCAAGGAATTTCAGGAGCCCCTGCCACATTCCAGAGAATCATGGAACGTACAGTCGGTGACATGAACTTTCTGGAAGTGTTGGTGTATCTGGATGACGTAATTGTGTTTGGGCGAACTCTCGAAGAACACGAGGAGCGGCTGCTCAAAGTTCTTGACCGGTTGGAAGAAGAAGGCTTAAAGCTATCACTTGACAAGTGTCAGTTTGGCAGGACTTCTGTCACTTATGTTGGACATGTTGTGTCGCAAAATGGAGTAGCGACAGATCCATCCAAGATTGAGGCTGTTGCCACCTGGCCAAGACCTCAAACTGTGACGGCGCTCAGATCGTATCTTGGATTTTGCGGCTACTATCGCCGTTTCGTGAAGGATTTCTCAAAGCTCTGTCGTCCACTAAATGAACTCCTTCAAGGGTATCCTCCCAGCTCCCACTCAAAGGGAAGTAAGGCTGCGAATTCGCCCGACAAGACTTACTTCAAACCTTCTGAGCCTTTTGGTTCCCGATGGAATGAGCAGTGTGAACATGCTTTGCAAGAACTCAAGACTCGGCTTACCAAGGCCCCTGTGTTGCTGTTTGCAGATCCCCAGAAGCCTTATGTTCTGCATGTGGATGCCAGCTTGGACGGCTTAGGTGGTGTTTTATACCAAGAACATGGTGATGGTCTACGCCCAGTCGCTTTCATCAGCAGGAGTCTGTCGCCATCTGAGAAAAACTATCCAGCACACAAACTGGAGTTTCTAGCACTGAAGTGGGCTGTTGTCGATAAACTCCATGACTACCTCTACGGAGTTCCAGTACAAGTCATAACCGACAACAACCCACTGACCTATATTCTGACGTCAGCTTAACTGGATGCCACAGGACACCGCTGGCTCTCGGCTTTGTCTACTTACACCTTCAGTTTGAAATACAGGCCAGGTCGACAGAACATTGATGCCGACTCTCTGTCCCGACGTCCACATGATAGTGCGTCACCGGATGACGAATGGCAGGAAATTCCAGTTCCTGGGGTAAGGGCTCTCTGCCAGACCATGTCCATTGACACCGGAACTGGACACTATCCCTGCATGGTTGAGCCAATGGGAGCTAGTGTGTCTGCCATTCCAAAGGTTTTCTGTCACACTACTGCAGTAGCAGCTGATCAACTGCCCACTTTCAGCCCAGCTGAGCTTCAGGCTGCTCAGAAAGGTGACCCCTGCCTAGGCAAAGTATGGCTAGCTGTCAGTCAGAAGGCACCTGCCAGTTACATATCGACAGACCATCCAGATATTACACTGCTGAAAAGAGATTGGGGGAAATTGTCGATTAATCAGGGTCTGCTATACAGAACAGTTAAGCAGTCTGACCAGCGTATACGGCGACAGTTGGTGCTCCCCAAGCAATATCACAGCATTGTCCTCAAGTCACTGCATGATAGCAATGGACATCTAGGGTTCGACAAGACGTATGCCCTAGTTTGTGACAGATTCTTCTGGCCTCGCATGAAGCTTGATGTAGAGGCGTACTGTAAGACATGTGAACGATGCATAAAGAGAAAGACTCTGCCCCAAAGAGCTGCACCACTCTCACATATCCACAGTTCAGGCCCCATGGATCTTGTATGCATTGATTTCCTGTCCATAGAACCAGACTCCCGCAATGTGTGCAACGTGCTGGTAATAACGGACCACTTCACAAGGTATGCACAGGCAATCCCTACAAAGGATCAAACGGCCATAACAGTGGCAAGAACCCTATGGGAAAAATACTTCATTCACTATGGGGTTCCGACTCGCATACATTCCGACCAAGGTCGTGATTTTGAAAGCAAGTTGGTGAAAGAGATGCTGACCATGTTAGGAGTGAGGAAATCAAGGACGTCACCCTACCACCCACAAGGTGATCCTCAACCCGAACGTTTCAATAGAACACTTCTGAACATGCTAGGAACTCTTGAACCCAGTCAGAAGTCCAAATGGAGTCAGCATATCACTCATCTTGTACATACATATAACTGCACCCCAAATGAGGCTACCGGCTATTCCCCATACTTCCTCATGTTCGGAAGGGAAGCCAGGTTACCTGTGGATGTTTGTTTTGGAGTGTCAGCAGATGGAACATCAACGACTTCTCACCTGAAATACATATCTAAGATGAAGAAAGAACTCCAAGCAGCATACCAGCTGGCTAAATCCACTGCCGCTAAAATGAACCAAGGTAACAAAGAGAGATATGACCAGAGAGTGCGGTACCATTGCTTGAATCCTGGGGATAACGTCCTCCTTCGAAACCTCGGCCTGAAAGGTAAACAAAAGCTTGCTGATCGTTGGAGTCCAACTCTGTATGTGGTTGAGGGGCAATTATCTGATCTCCCGGTCTATCGTCTGAAGCCTGTGGATGGGTCAGGACCTGTCAAGGTCATGCACCGGAATCATATTCTGCCTTTGGGCCAAGGAGTCAGATTAAGTCCTGAAGTTGACCCAGAGCCTGCTCCCACCAAAAGAACGTTCAGGCGCAGGAAGGCCAAGGAAAGGAGACAAGCTCAGGATGATCACAAAGTTGACTCCGCCATTAATGTACCCCTGGAGCACTCTTCAGATTCAGAGTCTGAGTATGGGTGTTATTTAGAGGACGTGGTCATTGACACTCTGGAAATATGTGATCAGACAGACCCGGAGGTGATAGAGTCAGATGCTGCTAAATCTGCCCCCGAAGTGCCCAGGGTCTCAGAATGTTCAGAAGATCTACCTGCTTTAATAGAAGATAGTGCTGAGGTAGTAGATGCCGGTGAAGAAAGGGAAGTAGAACAGGAATGCCCTATTGAAAGTACCAACACTGCAACGGATCCTACTATAGTGAACTCAGAACCTAAATTAAGGAAATCAGAGAGAGACAGGAAGCCAGCAGAACGATTCACGTATGAAAAGCTAGGAGAGCCATGCATAGAGCCTGTAGTGACGACGCATATTGTTCACTTACCCACATCACACACACTACATTTCCCTGAACACTACACTAGTTGTCATACTTGGTGGTGTAACTCTTTTGCTAAATGTAAGTTGTGTATGTCAAGGGAAGCATTAAAGAAAAAAACTGATGTACCAGTCATCTAAGTTACGTGGGGTTAACTTTGGTTCTATGTCATGTTGCCAGCATGGGGGCATGCTGAAATTTGGTTTGACACTGACTGAACGTGTTGCTAAGGAGTTTTTGTATTCTCTTATCTTCTTTGATTTTGTGCACCAACGTATGGGCCCCACCGTTTTACAAAATCCAAGCGCTTGGTATTAGTGTTATTGAACATTTGCTCTGAGTGAGCTGTGAATTGTGAACTCTCCACACACACACACACACACACACACACACACACACACACACACACACACACACACACACACACACACACACACACTATTTTTGTGTTGGTTTGGTATATCCCTGAAGAAGGGTAAATTGTTATTTCAAGGTTAATAAGTGTTATTGGCTTTATATGCAGAGGTTTGTTAAATCTTTAATTTGGTTATTGTCAACTGTTTTGAAACAGTTATTGCTGTCAAACATTACACACACACACACACCCACACACATCCACTCATACAACAGAAACGGAATAAATCCCTTTGTTTGTTATTCCGTTTATATGGTGGTCCTGAGCACTTTATTGTTACTATTCTGAGGTTGTCAATTTTGGTACTGTTACTAACTATTCACATTTTTCTGGGGAATACAAAGAAAGCTCATAGTTTATGGGTTAGTAATCTCCAGTGGAGGCACTGCACCATAAGTATTCTGTTGCTATCAACTCAAGCCTGCATTAGTACTGGTAAACTAGGTGAATCAGCCAGTTCAACACCAACAGCTGAGAACACAGGATCCTGTTTTTATTATATGAGACTTTTGGCCCTTTATAGTGAGGAAAGGGGTTACACAACCGAAAGAGACAAATTATGATAATTCTTATTAAGTCTTTGGTCAATAGGTCTATTTTTTTGTTGTTGTTTTATTCAGGAACGTTACAGTTTTTTTCCTTCCTGTGTCGTCTTAACTGTGGATGTGAATAATTTAGCGGTCATGACATTTTCAGACCCCCCCTGTGCCTCGGCGGCGGGAACAAGTAAAGTCACTCTGGGTGCATTATGTGTGGCCCTGGCCGTCCTCCAGGACGTGACATCATCATTTATTCATTAGTTGATGCCACGCGGCTAAGGAGCATATATCTCCATATTTGAACTTTTTGGTGTTTTTTCATAAATTAATGACTACTTGATCATTCTACAGTGCCACACAAAAGCATCAAAAGTATCAGATCCACAAGCTCGAAACGCGGCGCAAACGTAAATTTGAATCCTGAAAAGTAACAGTTTTGGACATACAGTATGAGGTTTCGACCCGAGAGAGACGATATTGTCGCTATCGAGTGGAAACCATGTTCAAAAGTGTTACTTTTAAGGAAATGGGGGACAAAAAGAAGAACCTGTGTTCCAATGGATCCATAGTTATTATTGAGTCGCAAGCTCTTGTTAATACCTTTCATTGGTTTCATTGGTTCACATTGTGAGGTGTTGTGAGCTTGCAGATCGGCTATTTTGGATACTTTTTTGCGTGAAACTATCCTATGAGGAAGTAAGGCCTTAATTTACAAAAAACTAAAAGAAAACATAACTAGAAAAATGTGTTCCTTGGAGCATAGGTTTCCGCCAGGCCAGGTAGAAGTCAATCTTAGCCAACAAAGATGAAATATGAAAAATCGGACAGATCCGACTTGATCACATGACTATAGAGATAATATGTACTGATCTGTGTGATGTTTGGACAAAATCTGTAGGAGTAATGATATGTTTTGCAAAAATCTGCCTCCTGGCGGCGCTATAACAGGCCAATGTGAAAAATGCAGGTTTTTCCTTGGCCTCCAGGGAGCGTATGTGCAAAGTGTAATGCAGATCGGTGCCGGAGATTCTTTATACACAGACGGACGTCGGACGGACACACACACGGACGGACACATGGACGGACGGACGGACACGCGGACGGACGGACAGGGGACAAAACATAGTCTCGGCCACGCCTTCGGCCTGGCGGAGTCAAAAAGTAAAATATATGGAGATACAATTAAGTTTTCTGCCCGACAGCAAGACATGGGGTCTCGTGTGTAGAACACATCGCATGACATAACCGTTATTATTCATACCTTCCTAGTCGACTCGTAGAGTCAAGCGCAGACTAAGAGGTAGAAGCAAGAGAAAAAGTTTCCTGTCACAGGACCAGTTTTACACTTTCACAGTTAAGTGAAGTGAGTGCCGGACCCTTGCAGGGCTAGGGTTTGGTATACCAATACTAAGGATGTTGCTGTTTAGTACTGGTGTGGGCAACTCAAGGGACTTGTAGATCCAACAGGGACATACAGAAGCAATTCCCGCTGGGAGCACTAGTAAAAGCTTCATGACTGGAAGTGAATGAAAAATACAAAAGTGGAAATACCTTGTTCTTTCTTTCTACCGTTCCAGCGAGGCTTTCCATCTTGTGTGAGTGTTTTGGGGGAGGCTGGAGGGGTTCTCTAGGGACAGAGAGAAAGCAGGATAGCATGATTACTCCATTTCTGCCCACGGTGCAGCCTATAGGGTAATTTAAGCACCATGTAGGTACAGTATATAGCCCAGTGGATCCCGAGACAAGTGTGCCGTGAGACAAGCCCAGGAGTCCGTTGGGAAATTGTGACGACCACATTTTATTATCGCAATATATACAACCATACAAAAATCTAAGAATCATTTTTTATATATCTGTACTTTGTGTGCAGTAATTTCCCTATACAGAGGTGAAGAATATATTTTTAACGACTCTCAAATAATTGTTGACAAACCCTTTAAAATGTATTTATTAATATCATGTTATGTGCTTTTCCCACAACTTTTCAAAAATGCCTAAAATAGCCTACAAGTAGTCTACAAGTTCACAACATGTCATTACAAGCGACACGTTGTCGTCTTGTAGATCAGCTACTTTCACTATGAATGCAGGTGTGTCTTGAGATTTTGACTTGCCCATAATTGGTTGTGGCCTTGGGCAGAAAAAGTTAGAAAACCACTGGTATATCTTGGTCACTGACTCACTGGTTGTAGCGGAACGAGCTGGACATGAAAGAGGTGAAGCTCGACTGAAGAGTTTATTTGTTTTTTGTCTCAACGTGAAAACTAGAACAAAAAACATACAATAAATCAAAAGTCAATTAATAAACGTGTACATATCTGCAAACTTCATATAAATTCCAAATAAGCACGGATAAATTGCACATTTTCCCATATACAGGTCTTCATTATCAATACAGTTAGACAGTGCATACAGAAAACCACCATATCAAAATGCAATATGACAATCTGGAGACAATAAAACTCAACATCCAGTGAACAACAGTACCAAGAAAATATTTAAACAAATAATACCCTTTTCCCCTTCCAGCTAGGCACTATTCATTGAGTTCAGTTGTGTGACTGTGGCATGGCAGGTTTGCCATAGAGTTCTGAACAGTTTGTCCGTCTCAAGATCCATCCATATATTGTTTAAAAAGGGTTTAAATGACTTTCCCTTTATCCGTGCGATGCTTTCTTTCCGTGCCGTCCATACCAAACTTTTCTCACTCACTCACGCTGTCACTGAGCTGGTCTTAAATAGCCCCCTGTCGCAGCCGGCTAGACCTTCAAAATAAAAGTTTTGCTGTCCCCGGTTCCGTTACACTGGTGTAGCCACTACTGCTACATGTGCACATCAGGTACACTTCTGAAAGTCCATAATTTGTTGGTGTTGGAGTGCAATACTGGGAGATCTGTAACCGGTCATCTGGGTCATTGACACTGAGCACACACAGAAAGAGAGAGAAACTTCACTCCGTCTTCCAGACGGACCATTAGCCTTAATGGCCAATCAGAGGTACTGTGAAATAGGTGGAGACACCAGCAGATGACAGAAGTTGATGTATTAGTTTGAAAGACCATTTAAATTCAAATACAGGGCTATTAGGGAACGTTAAAAAGGTGGTTGAGGAGAGGAGGGAAATCTCAAACCGGCGATTTGACTTTTTGGAACAGCTGTATGGCTGCCAGCGGAGATGACAGGGAAAATAATGGGTCACCGCCGCTAAAAGGTTCTGGCTCTGCATGGCACTGGAACAGCACTTTCCACAGCAGAAAAAAAGAGGCCATTGGGAGTGAGAAATCTCTGCTCAACACGTAAATGACAGATGTACTGAGTGGATTACTGTACGTTTGATATCTGAACAAGGACACTTACAGAGATGTTTGAGCCTGCCTGCCTCACACACACTCACACACACACACACACACACACACACACACACACACACACACACACACACACACACACACACACACACACACACACACACACACACACACACACACACACACACACATACAAATATTTAGATGGATAGGGCTGGGGCGATATGGACAAAATCAAACCACTTAAGTCCTGTTTCCAAAATATTGAAAATAGCTGATCTAATTTAATTATGGAATTAGTTTTTGAACATTACTTAAATTCTTCTTTACATTTCTGAATAATAGTTTATTTGTTTAAATAATTATAATAACAAAAATTGTAAAAATTGTAAAAACTCGACCAATAGCAATAGTTCCGTGACTCTGCCACAGAAGGACCACAATGGAAACAAGTCCCCAGGCCTTTTTTGTGTTATCCTTTTAGCCTTATAATGTCTTACTGTACCACGTGCTGTTTACATTTCTGTTACATTTCTTTACATTTAATCAATAAATCAAAGGACAGACAGCCTGTTGATCGTTTGGACGTCACATTATGGCCTCCGGCGCAGTGGGACGTCCCCCTGACGAGGAGGGAATGTCTCATAACACTGACAAGCAGCCGTCTGAAGCTGCAATTTACGCATCTTCCCCCCGAATCCCCCCGTCAGCGACAGCAAATCGATGCAGGCCCAGAGCGATCTTAAAGTCCAGCAACGACATGCCCGCAGTTTGTCTGAGTGTGCGTGCGTGCGCACGCGTGCGTATGTGTGTGTGTGTGTGTGTGTGTGTGTGTGTGTGTGAGTGTGAGTGACTAGGGCTTTCATGGGAGTGAGCAGCATGGGTTTGCCGATTGGCTGCAACTGTGTCTTTGTTTGTTAGCATTCACAGTGAATTCTGCTGCAGTTTGTGTGTGCGTGTGCGTGTGCGTGTGTGATCTCTACATGCTGGTGAGTGTATTTACTTTACATTACAAAATGAGCCAATAGTGGAATGAGGATCCTCAGAAGTCAGATTGCACAAACATTGTATAATTATAATACACAATAATACGAAATTATAATAATTAGCAGCTCAATGTTGGATCTGGGGGTCCCAGAGATAAACAAACAGTGTGTGCTTTGCAGCTCAATGTCAGGTCTGGAGACAAATAGGGATCCAAATGGACCCATGGACCCCAATGGACCGTGTCCAATCTGTCCACAAAAAGCCTTTTATGAACTGAGGGGCACTTTGGATATCATGTCCATAGTAGTGTAGTGAGCCAGACTGTTGCCTCCCACAATTTTCAAATGCTTCCGTCATACAGACTGGAGCAACGGAAGCTCTGAAAATGATCAGAGGATGAAGCGGATGTTACGCCTCCTCCTCCCCGCTTCCGCAAATTTGTCCTAATATAAATCAAAATAATCAAAGCATATACTTTAGCTTGCTGCTTATTAGAAATGGAAATTCTAATATAAAATGTAAAGATATTTTAAAATATATTTTCTTGAACGGAAATGAAAAACTGATGACAGCGTCCGTTCTCGGATTTCGAGATGTGTAGTTCCAGACTCTACAGTATACAGCGTTCGGAGATTGTGGAATAGTTGCCTGGCTACGCAAGATCATGTCCATAGCGCTCACACGCAGGCAGCATTTATTGACACGTGCATCATTCGAACCATTCAAACGTTCCTGGCTGTGCGAGAAAGTCATTGTCATTTTGTAATTTCGTCATCCTTACATAATTATTTCACCAAGTAGGCCTACAGTGCAATTCAGTTTTAAGCATAAGTGGTTACATTGAAGTGATTCTCTCTTAGGCTGAGAGCGGAACAATATACGAAGAACTGGAAGAAATGGACTTCTTACTGTTTGATGAGAAATGTAACTCATTGACTGATTGATATATTAAAAAAAGAAAATAATGTAATTCGCTATGTTAATCCTTGTGTTATAGCGGCCATCTCAACAGAATGTTCTATGTCCTTTTGTCTGTTTTTACTTCATTTATTTTCATTTCACTTTATTTTTCTGTGTATGTGTCATCCAGTCTTTTTGCTTGTTCGTTGAATTGAATCTGGAAAACGATAAAAAATAAGTTACAAAAACATTTTTTTAAGTGATACTGATGCATCCCAAACAGTATCAGAGTATTCTGTGGCACCCTACGGTGCCACCATGGCACCCGCTCTGAGAAACTCTGCCTTACGGGTCTGCACCTCTTCAATCAGTGGAGTGTTCTAGGTTTTTTTCGTAGGGCATACGATAATCATTCCCTGAACAACATGACATGTGCGTGGTCAATGGATGAAATGGTTAGCAGTGGTGGTAAAAGCACTCACGTGTTTTACTTAAGTAAAAGTATCAATATACTGCAATGTAGTAAAAGTCTAAAAAAGTACAAAAGTATTGGTATCAAAATGTACTTTAAGTACCAAAAGTAAAAGTACTCATTGTGCAGATGTCCCATTTCAGAAGTTTAAAATGTATAAAAAATATTTTGAAAAAGGCTGATCTGCTATTTTCAAATGGTCGAAATGTATATAGGGCTGAAGTGGTTAATGTGTTTCGTAATAATAATCAAAATCTAGTGTTGATTATTTATCAAGATATGACAGACCGACGACTTTGTTGGTAAGATGTTCAGTTTATTATCAGAGCCATGCAAAGCAATACATCGGAGATCTCCCTGGCATGTCAGCTAGATAGGACCTCTCGCATCATGGTTTATATACCCAACAATAGGGCCATCACATGTCTCGATCAGTGTTCATGTCCTTATCCGTTGATCTCCTTTTAGTCCTGACCTTTCTGACTGGACTGTCAGTAGTCAGTTTCTTCTGCAAGATGTCATCAATAGTCTTATTTAGCTCCAGGTATGGCATTGTGTCACCATCCGTAGCTGGTGTGACTCTGGGTGAGTGGGTGAGTAGGTGGGGTCACTGTCCCTTTCTACTCTCATCTCTGCAGTGGCATTATGTTGCAATGAGTCTTTAAATAGCTCCAGGTATGCTATTATGTCAATGTCCAGAGCTGGTGACTCTGGGTGAGCAGGAGAATGGGTGAGGGGTCAGCTTTACTGACCCTGTCTCCTCTTATTCAGTTCACCTTCTAGTCCATATTGATACATATTGATACCTATAGATCATGTATATTATCAGAATCCATAACACTCGTAACTTAAGTTTTCAAATAATTGTAGTGGAGTAAAAAGTACAATATTTGCCTCTGAGATGTAGAGGCTTTTTTCCCCCAAAGAACTCTGCACGTCATACTACGTACTGTATATAGCGTAACACGGTAGAACACACCACTGTCTTCAATGAACACCGAGGGTTGAAGGCAGAGCGCTGCAGATGAACGCTGATTGGAGCTGATGCAGCTCGTTAATCATGTGTAATGTAACATGCCTCTTATTCACACACTTAATTGGTTTCCCCTCTGTTCACCGTGATGACAATGGAACGCAAGGGAAGAGCTGAGGATGAGCTTATCCACATGTGTGAGTGAGTGTGTTTGGGTAGGCAAAAGAGAGCTGCCTACATTATACAGCATACATGTTCCTTTGCATGCACAACCGTGTGTTTATGTTAATATATGTGTGTGTACATTAATTTGTGTGTGTGTGTGTGTGTGTGTGTGTGTGTGTGTGTGTGTGTGTGTGTGTGTGTGTGTGTGTGTGTGTGTGTGTGTGTGTGTGAGAGAGAGAGAGAGAGAAGAGTAATTTCCACAGCCGGTAGCAACACCATCTGTAATTACCCACGCCAGTCAGGCGCTCTCACACAGCTCTGATGCACACACACACACACACACACACACACACACACACACACACACACACACACACACACACACACACACACACACACACACACACACACACACACACACACACACACACACACACTCACACACATATAAACACGGTCTACTCACAGCTCCAGGGAAAATACGATTAACCTCATCTGCTGAGGTTCACGGCTAGTGGACAGGAGGCTGGAGGTGCCAGGTAGGAGGAGGGGTGTGTACACGTGTGTGCGTGTACATGTGTGTGTGTGTGTGTGTGTGTGTGTGTGTGTGTGTGTGTGTGTGTGTGTGTGTGTGTGTGTGTGTGTGTGTGTGGGAGTCAGGTAGAAAGGTGGAGATGAGCGATGAGCACAGGAGTTCAGGCAGTAAAGGGTGATTTATAGTTAGTTGTGTGCCTGTGTCTTGCACCGAGAATAGCCGATCTACAAGCTCACAAAGTGTCGCGTTGTGAGCTTGTGGATCAGCAGTTTTTTTTGTGCAAGACACAACACGCAACCTTACAGTAAGGGACAGAAGTCCAGATATAAAGCAGGACAGTTGGTTACATTTGGTTACAGGTGCACTCTTAGGATGGTTCAACGTGTGTCCGCTGCCTGACCGACCTGTAGGAGGCGCTATAGTGCAGCGACAGAAATTACACACTTCCCCTGGCCTTTTGTGTTTGTTGGAGTGGCCCGGGCCAAACCAGAGGTTTGGTGGGAATACAGGGCAGGCCCATGCTTAACAAAGGAAACAAAATAATAACCCCCCCCCCCCCCCCCTCGTGTTCTTAGACCTCCAAACACACAAGGAAAAAGTAATGAAACAAACCTTTGAAAGGGAAAGAAAAAAGGATGAAAGAAACCCCCAGGAAAGGACCACAAAAGAGTGGGGCCCATCTTCCCTTGTTAAGACGGAAGAAGACTTGCATCACATATTGTTCAACAGCGCCCACATCCAGAGGGTTACACTTACTAAACATGCTGTACATTAGACAGCAGATTATTCTAAGGATACATTTGGCAGGTAGATCTAAGGTATCTAAGGTTGGTGTTACAGTATAGTCTCAGTGGTTTTTTGCCTACAGTATAGTCAGGAGGAGAGCAGAGAGCTGCAGTGGAACATGGAAGAGAGCCAGGAGGGTGTTGGTATAGAGAGTAGACAGAGAAAAGCAGGACAGGCTGCAGACAGACCGAGCCCCAGTGCCAGCCTAATCACACCCCATCAGCCGAGGTTTACAACATTATAGCCGACATGCCTGGCAACCACCACCCCTCTCCAAAATCCACAAGACATTCCTGTATAGCCTGCAGAATATTCTTAAAGGAATACTCCTGTTTTTTTGGGGGTTTTTTCCCAGCCTTTGCTCCAGTTCTTTATTGTAGCCTACAGTCAGTGGTGGAAAAAGTACTAATTTTTTTTACTTAAGTAAAAGTATCAATACTGCAATGTAGAACTACTCTGTTAAGTAAAACTCCAGAATAAAACATTTACTTGAGTAAAAGTACAAAAATATTGGTATCAAAATGTACTTAAAGTACCAAAAGTAGAAAGTACTCAGTCTGCAGAAGGTCCCATTTCGCAAGTTTTCAAATGTATACAAATCTTTTGAAAATTGCAGATCTCGCGACGCATTGTGAGCTTGTAGATCGGCCACGACTGAGTGCTATTTCAGCAGTATTTAGGTGCCATTACTTCTTTTTTTTCTTTTTCCCCAGGCATTTGGTGCCCTGTCTGCAGCCCCAAGCCCAGCGTTCATTTAGCCGGGCCTGGCCAACCCTTTACGTATTGAAAAAAAACAAATAATATGATTCTAGAGTAAATCTTTTCATCGTAAATGTTGGCTAACCAAACTTGATGCAAAACATTGCTGTAAAGGTCCTTGCACACTGGTGCGTCTTTTCGTTGCGTTTTTTTTTTTTCATTGTTTTTTCAATTTTTTTCATTGTTGTAAAAAAAACGCAACGAAAAGACGCACCAGTGTGCAAGGACCTTTACACTGACATTGTCCATGACTCCTGTACCAATGATAACATTACGAAGATCAAACAAGGAGGACTGCATCTGCCCTACAAAGCCAAAGTGCAGTGACTACGCAAGTAATTTAACTGATACAACGGTTTCTTGGTCAGCCAAATGGGCTATCGGCATACACGTGATATTACACTAATTGTGGATCTGTTCTTGAGGATAATTGTTTATCCCCCCAAATCACGAAGGCTCATTAGAGGATACACAAATAATCAGTGTGTCCAAACATGTAGTTGCTGCACTTTGGCTTTGTTTGTAGGCAGCTGTCAAGAGCATTTAGTTCCAACCAAACAACATATGGTAGGATGTGCAGCAGGTGCTCTCCCTCTGATCTCCTCCATGGATGTGGGTGTTCAGCTGAACACAACTATTAGTTGTTTGAACTACAGTTTAACAGGAACATGTTTCTTCCTGTGTGAACTAACTAAATATAATTGGAAACACACCACACATAGCCATCCCACATAAGCCTGGAAGAAACCTTGTTTTGTCGCTGTCGGGCAGAAACCTATTATCTCCATACTTTATAACCGTTTGTGTTTTGGACATATGAAGTGTTCACCCAACAGACACTATTTAAACTTTTTTTTTTTTTTGTAAATTAATGCCTGATACTTTGTTGTACAAGTGCGTCGAGCAAAAAGCCGATCTACAAGCTATTGAGCTTGTAGTGCGTTGTGTGCTTGGAAACTTTTGAAAGTGGTAAAGTGTGTCTGTGGGTTTTATAAATATTGAAACGATGAAAAGTATTAACAAGAGCTTGTGCACTAAATAATACTGTAACTACATTGGATCCAGCGACAATATCAGATGTGTCCACCTGTACAAATCAGATTCCACTGAGAGAACTTCAGCATGTAATGGAGCAACAAAAATATATTTTCAGTACGCACTTTCCACTTCATTTGGCGTAGCCAGGCCCTCTTATGACCCCCCACTGGCACCCGGCCCTGCCTGAATAATTGAGTCAACACTGGTCAGACCTCACTGCACCATTAGGCATCCCTCCTCAAGATCACATTTGACTTTGAAATGCAACACTTGAAAGGAACTATATTTTCCAGGGGTATTAAATCATGCTCTGCTCGTGCTCGGACTGTAGTAGTAGTAGTAGTTGCAGCAATTTTTGTTACAATAAACATCAGCGTGGTTTTCACAGTAAAATGATGCATGTAGTTATGGGTCCATTTGGTAACATTTGTACACTTTGGTGTCGTGAGTGATATTGTTTTGTGAAAATGTGTTAAATAGCCCTATATTCTGATAGTAATTGTGTGTTTGTTCAGTAACAGCGGTCTCCCAGTCTCTCCAGTGCTTTAGTAAATAAAAAATATATGTTCAGGTACCAATTTTATCCAATCGGGAGAGAGAACTCATACTGTCAGGAATGAGTACGGAGGAGGACCCAAAAGCAGGTGACAGGATGCAGAACAGGTAAACTTAAAGTGTTTATTAAACTAAATCAAGGTCCTTACAAAATGGGCAAAGAAACTAAAGGCAGGTATTAAATAGACTTTCAGAAAGTCGCATACAGCTGACTAAACACTCACTCAACATGGGATTACGATTACGAACTCTCTAAAGCCCGCTGGAACAGAGCAGTATAAATAGACAAGGAACTATAGAGACAGGTGAACTCAACAACAATGAGCCAACAGGCAAACAGGACACAGGTGACTAGGGTCAACAATAATTACAAGGTGGTGAGACAAGACAGGTAATAGCAAACAAGGGCAGACAGGAAACAAATACAATACTACTACAAAATAAGATACACAACAACACCAAGGCAACAACAGAGTAACATAATTACAAGACTAATACAGAACATGCTGAACAACAGAACATAGGGCTACAAAATGTACAACAAGTAACCACTACTAAACACCTAAACCAAAAAGGAGCAAGAACAGAAGTAGGCCTAATAAGTCCAAAAACTAGGTATGAGGAGTGGACTGTCTGTGACACATACAGGAAAACAGAATACAGGATAAAAAATTGAAATTGGAAGTGATGATAAATAAATAGACAAAATTGGAACTGGAACACTCACTGTAAAATTGAAGCTGATGAATGGGTACTCTCTATTGATTGGATAAAATTGCTCTCCCAACTGAGGATTTATTTTCTGTTTACTGAAAAGCTGGAGAGACGTGGAGACCCGTCACTGAACAAACACTCTATAGCTAATAATTACTATCAGAATATAGAGCTTAATTGTTTTTGCACATGCACACACATGTAACCAAAAAATATCACTTTGAGCACCACCTTTAATTAGCCTTCCACTTAAAAGCCAACGGCATGTATTGACGTCGGTAAGGTCCTGTAGCCGTGACTCCACTTTTCTCCTCACGCGAGGAGGTGGAAAAAGTTCTCAATTTATTTTACTTAAAGTATCAATACTGCAATGTAGATATACTCTGTTACAAATGGAAGTCCCGCACTCAAAATGTGCTTGAGTAAAAGTACAAGAGTATCGGCATCAGAACATACTCAAAGTACCAAAAGTAAAAGTAGCCTACTCATTGTGTAGAATGTATCAGTTCAAAATGTATTTAAAAAATCTTGCCCGAAATATATAGGGCTGAAGTGGTTAGTGTGTTTTGTAATAATAATCAAAATCTACAAAGTAACTATAAAGTTTTCATATAATTGTAGTGGAGTAAAAAGTACAATATTTTCCTCTGAAATGTAGTGGGGTAGAAGTAAAAGTATTGCAAATTGTAAATACAAAAGAAAGTAGAAAAAAATACCTCAAAATTGCACTTAAATACAGTATTTGAGTACATGTACTTAATTACTTTACACCACTGCTCATATCGACCAGAACAAACAAACAAACAAACAAACAAGCAGAACTCCAAAGGAGACAGAGATCATACTGTCAGCCCGTTGGTGTTGTGCGTCAGGTCAGGAAGATGCATCTCGGGCGGGAAATTACTAATAAAGGATACTACAATATCTGTTTGGAGAGATGGAAGAAAATGATTTCCTATCCTATGGCTGTTCACTAGTGGTCCACACACCCCGCATGCCAGGATATTGCTTTCTGGTGGTCAGGAGGAGACACACAGGGTCTCTTTTTGTATTTTATTTCTACCCGGTACCTGCTCATGTGGAGATGTGGAGATACTGATGCAGTCAGGAGTCAGACAGTCTCACCTGGGAGAAATAAAATTAGGTATTCATTCGCTCAACGACGGTCGGAAGACATAGTGTCTCTGCCTGTTATGCACTGGAAAACACGCGCACGCACACGCACACGCACACACACACACACACACACACACACACACACACACACACACACACACACACACACTTTAATTTCCTTCACAGCATGGGCGGCATTAATATGCCGGGGCCTCAAATGAGAGCGAAAAAAGACATGCTGCTAACTCTGATATGTTCAAACATTAATACCGGATCCCTTGTTGGGCCAATTGCCAAGAAGTAAAGAGGACCCTTGCTGTGTGTGTGTTACTTTTACAGTACAGAGTTCTTCTATGCGGTTTCTCTCGGTGGCATGCAGCGCTCCTGTATAGCGCCGGGGTCACGGCATCTTTTATACCGGAGCAGAGGGGGTCAGGGGAAGAGAATGGAGCACATGGGCTTGCTTCAGATGAAAGAGACAGAAATACCATTATAACTGGGGGTTAAAGACTTGAGACCTTTTGAACCGGGGAGAAAGAGGAAGCGAAGGGAGGAAATAAATGCTTTAAAGCCTTTAACTGTACTGTGCCTCCTTACACACCCCTTCCCCACGTCCCTTTGTTGTGCAATTGCAGGGAAATATCAAACCATGTACATGCTTTTTGTATGTGTGTCTTGCACGGTGCATTGGGCCGGTCCTCGGCAACGTGTAAAGTTGTGGATTTTCCAAGATTACCACCAGAAATGTGCACTTAAATGGCAGACAAATTTGTAAATACCAGTGGTGAACTGGGGAAACAATCCATGATTACCTGTACCATGTATTATATGCATGTTGTATCACTTCAGCCCAGGTTAATGGAGAATATATAACTTCCATTCCACAATGATATGTGTACATTATTGTAACAGTTATCCTCCCTAACAACGAACACCAAAGTTAATGCCTGGCTTCCATTGTTTACATGTTGTGTGCACTGTCATTGGTCCAGCTTTATTGTTAATAAATTATGATATATTTGCCAGCTGCCAATGATCAGGGTGTACATAAACACCTGCTATATGACTTGGTCCCGTGGGTAATTTTCTGACTTTACGAGTCAATGAGCAGGACCGACCGAATACAGCATTACAGCATGAAGAAGTATGGATTCTAACAGTTGCGCACAGTCCATCACAATCTAGAAGAGAGGTCAGGTTACTGTATAAGCACCAGATTATTCCATGCTCTTAATGCCCGTCTGAGCAAATGACTTCAGGAGAAATGCCTTTTTCAGGCTTAATGACTGTAGCATTACTGGCTTAAGGACTGTGATCCAGTAGATAACGGCTATACGGACTATCAGCTTTGGAGGCTTAGCCTCACGGTTGACCAGGTAAATAGACAGAATCATCATCTTTTTTATTTGCTTCCCCTACGAGGCAGGCCTTGTGAGGAGGACCTTTTTTTAGTGGTGTCTCTACATTCGTGTTTTTTCCTCGTCTCTGACTATAGAGCACCACCATGGCCCGCAGCATGCAACGAGCGAGCGAGGCTCAGTCCATTCAGTCGGAGCTAATCCGCACGATGCGCGGGCCTTCGCTAATACCATCGGCGCGGCCCGCGGTTTTCTGTGGACCGCCAGGCTGGGAATAATTACATTTTTAAATGACTGCACACATATGCACACAAAACAGCCACCGCATTACTGTTTTAACCCATTAAAACCGGGAGAGCATCTGTGTCATTTTAGATTTTAGCCATACTGTATATATAGCAACAAGTTTTTCAGAAAACTCTATAGGATTTAGAACAGTGGTTTAGAACAGTGGTTCTCAAAAAATGTAGATCTACAAGCTCACACAGCACATGTACATCTGCTATTTTTGAAGTGTTTGACACAAATCTTCTCTTCTGGGGGTCCCTGGCACAAAACGTTTTCAGGTGGGGGTCCACGGCCGCCCGCCAAATACATATCATTTTGGGTGTCCTTGGCACAAGAACTACTGATTTATAAGGCATAATCTGAAGAATCGGCGTCAGGTCTTAATGGGTTAACGCAGGTCAATCACAGCGTTTGAAGAAAAATAACAATAACAATAATAAAAACTCACTCGACACTGTACCTCAGCCACAGTTAAGCCCCCCGGTGACCATTTATGACATTTTGGTTGTTTATTTACTCCGCCCCTCCCTCCCTCCCTCCCACTCACTCCCGACAAGGAATCTGCATAATGATTTTGGCTATAAGGTCATATGCGAACACGCCCGGGAGAGCTCCCAGGCTGCTACCCATGGATGCATTATTCATGATGAGGGCTGAGCACGCAGCCGTGCGAGTGCCAGAGGTTTACAAGATATGGGAGTGAGATTTACCAAAGTCGTCCTATTCTTTATCGCTCAAAAGCGCTTCTCAAGACGAGGGGAACAGTGGGGGCCGTCAGCTGGAGCCGAAAGTGTTGTAATGAGCAAAAAAAAACTGTAAAGAAGATGAGGTAACCGAGATAAATAAGTGACTCCTGTCCTGTTATACCCCTGTATTATATTCCAGCCGTTTGACTTCAGCGTGAAATCTCTTTTCTCTGAGGTGGATTTATGGCCCGTGGTGGCGATGCTAGATAACTTTGTGGGGGAATAATGAACTGCTTCCATCTAACGGTGTCTCTATTAGTACTTTAACAAATATCACATCTTTAAATCTTAATATTGAGGAGGAGCACAGGAGTCTTTTTTTCTGCTGTCAACCATGGTGTCAGTAGATCAGTGGTTCTCAAACTTTTTCATGTCAAGGACCCCCAAATTAACATGTATTTGGCCCCCCATCTGAAAATATTGAGTGCCCGGGGCCCCCCATTTTTGCACCTTTTCAAGATTTTCTTTTTTTATAGCAGATTTAACAAGCTCACAACATTGTGGAGCGTGTATATTTCAAAAAGCGGATGAATAGGATAAAACTGATCTTATTATTATTATTTGATGATCTGCAAAACAAAATCAAAGTTCTATCTACAGTAGATTAAGATTACTTTAGTCTTCCATTTGGGAATTTTCTCCTGGTTTATGTCAGCTGCTGCCAGATAAAAAATCGTAAAAGCTCTGTCTTATCAAGTGTGTTTCAAGTATTGACAGCTGACAGACAACAGTACAGCTAGTGGGGGCGTGGTTAGGGGTGGAGTTAAATACTATTGTCACTCCCATTTTCACACCCATGTTCTGGGCCCCAGAGGTGATTAAAAACCGAGGAATCTTTGCAGGGCAAAGTGGTGTCTTCTTTCCATTAGGCCCAGCAGTAATGGAGAAAGCCCTGGGAGGTCATCTGCGCTCTGTGTGTTGCAGTTCTGATTCATGCTGCTATAATCAGAGGGCAAGGGAGTCATATGAGCGAGCAGTGTTGCGGGGGAAGCTATACTTTGAAAGCGTATAGCTTGTAAAACTACAACTTATTCACCATGCGGCATAGTTCGAACAAGCAACTTTAGTACCCCTGGGAGAAATTTTCTAAATTGAGAATGTCTACATGTAGGGTACAGTATACAGTATGAAATAAAATATGCAGTAATAGTCTACAAAAATTGTCACATGCCTGCTAAAATATGCCTCTCAATTGAGTTGACACTTTTTTGTTGGGAATAAAACATCTGGATTCTTCTGTGTTTTTAACTACTTAAACCCCAGCATCGATATTGTTGGCAAAGCTCAACAATCAACAACGACAACTTGTCGATCTGCTATTTTCAGAAATAACAGAACACAGAAAATACACTAGTATCGAGCCCTGAGGGACTACTAGTTAAAGTAAAGACTAGAGAACGTATCATCAATATACTCAAATATGGCCATAGTTGGGCCGGTGCATCGCCACCGAGAGTGGCGGGAGCGTTGTCCTTTGTGACGTTAGTGTTTGTGTGTTTATATGGATCACACTGCCTTCTTTGCAGCAAGGAACGTTGAATATTTCCAGATCTGCCCCTGTTGTCCATTCTGCAGACCCCTTACAGCGGCATAATGGGAGACGTGTAAGAGTGAAAATCGTCTATTATAACCGATGCAAAGTTTTTTTTCTCTACTACTGCTCATCGTGGAGTCTCATGATAAACAAACATGCGCTGAATGTCGCGCACGAGCTACCGTTCGTGCAGAACGAGATGACGCTGGTTGCTTGTTTCTCTCACAGAACCTGGCAGATCTGGAAAAATTCAACGTTCCTTTGTATGTTGGTGAGTGATTAGCGACACATCAAACATACAACCTAAAATGACCGGATCTCACCTTTAACATTATGGCCCTGGCTGCACATCAGTGGGATGTGTAAAACTCATGGGCATGCTTACTTTTACTATAGGGTCTGAGTTGGGTTGTCCAAAATTAATACATGAAAAAATTCAGAAGCAGGCGAAAGGGTAAAAATTCAGAAGTCTCCTGTTGGGCTGGTAGTATGGTTATGGCATGCCTTCAAAGCATTCAGGATGGAAGAATCAGGATGGTACAATATATATATATGTATATATATATATGTATATATATATATATATATATATATATATATATATATATATATATATATATATATATATATATATATATATATATATTTTTTTTTATATATATATATTTCATGCTATTCATGCTGTCCAAAATTGTAGTTTGTAGTTTGAGTAGTTAAACTACGAAATCATACAGTGATTCTCAACGTTTTTCATTTCAAGGACCCCCAGTTTGATACCTTTTTTAATCTCTGGACCACAACGTAAAAAATTATCAGTATTCATTAATGCAAAGAGCGTACAAATGGTCAGTTTTTTTTTCTTTTTACGTTTCAAGCCGCATTTCGAGCACATTTTGCAAGCCAATTACATCGTCACATCACTCCAGAGATCATGAGTATTTCATTTTGAGGGGATTGATCCGATCGATTTGACATATTATGACTTGTGTGTGTGCCGCCAAAACTGTGGGAGGAGTAGCGGGACAAACTTTTACTTTACTGTTGATAAATATTATTATTATATTAAATATGATAAATATTAATAATAATAATAATAAAGTCGCCCTTTCCCTTCAGGGCAACCACACTAATAAAGTTGTACAAGTACTATAATGTGTTGCCCCTTGGGGCAACCACACTTAACCATAAAAAACTAAAAAGCTTGCCAGTTCAAACAGCTTTTATTGCAGCCACAAAGTTTCCAGTGACGTTTGGAGCATGCACTCTTCATCATCTGATGACGAGCACAAAAGCTCGAAGGCTTTATAGGTGACTAGGTGACGATATCCTCAGTCATGAGGACGGAAAGCCTTCCCTTTCAACACCACAATAAAACGCCTTTGTCTCTGTGTAACGGAATTCCATTCAATTTTCACTGCAGTTTTGGTAGACATCGAAACCTGGTCTATGTGGAAATACAGTACATATTCCGTGGCAGAGTTTTAGAGAAAACTTTGCTGACACTATCTTGATTAATATGCATTTAATTTTTTTAATGTCAGCCGACTACAGACTAGATTTGACACAGCCCAAAATACCTGTATGTGTTCCAAACAATTTAAATCACATGCTTTTCGTTGCAACCAAACATAAAATGACTTGTCTTAGTTCTACTGGATCTCTTCTCCACTAGTCCCTCACAAAAATTGTATTGTATTTTTTATTTTTTTATTTGTTGACAAAATTGTCAATATATTTAGTCATTACAGCTTAGTTTTAATTTCATTTTAATTTCGTTTTCGTCAGTGAAAAAAGGTAGTCGACAAACATTTTTCGTCATAGTTTTAGTCGACGAGATCAAAACCGCCGTATGTTGTAGTAAGGACTGTACGTCAACAGTGTCTGTATATGAAGGAAAAGGCCTTGAGGTAGTAAGTATTTGTGATATTATGTGACAGACAGTGTCTGTGTATTCAATGAAAAGACCTTGACGTACTGTAGGTTTGTAGTGAGGACTTGAATGAATGGATGAATTCATTTGGTGATAAAAAAGAAGAGCACATCAGCACTTCCACAACATACATCAGATAAAATATCACCGAGGATAAAAAACACAATAAAGCCCTAAGGCTTATTTCCATTGTGGTCCTCTAGACAACACTTGTGTGTTGTAATGTAAGTAGCCTTGAGAGTAGCCTTGAGAACCAACATTTTCCAGAGCCCTGTGGTATATATGTCATGTCAACATGCAACTGTTTTAACTGTTTGGTGTCAACATTATCGTTTTTCTTTGTTGTTCTTATGTTATTTATATGTGTGTAATCTCGGCATCATTGTAAATGATCTCTCAATGATCTCTCCGACAATCTTAAATAAAGGTAAATATAGGGCGGGAGCCCTATTTCTGTAGGGTGAGAGGCGGCTTGATGTATATACAACAGGAGTACCCGATAAATAGGTTGATTGCGATCTACCAGTAGATCACAACCTCTAGTGATCTCCATATATGCCTACATATGTGCGTAATCGGTCAGATCGGTGGTTCGCTTAACCAACCGTGTGTGTGTGTGTGTGTGTGTGCATGAGTGCGTGCGCATGTCTTTCTGTTTTTGTGTGGAAGAGTTTTATATAGGCTGTGTGTGTGTGTGTGTGTGTGTGTGTGTGTGTGTGTGTGTGTGTGTGTGTGTGTGTGTGTGTGTGTGTGTGTGTGTGTGTGTGTGTGTGTGTGTGTGTGTGTGTGTGTGTGTGTGTGTGTGCGCCACGTGCATGAACATGCGTGTTTGCATCATGTATGTAAGGGGTGATAGGAGCGCCTCAGATCCGAGATAAATTACTTCATTAAATCATGAATCTCAGAAAACCGGAATGAGGCGCATCTCCTCCCCCCCTCCGTGCCATGGCACATTATGAACTCCATAAATCAATACATTTCTGTAACGGCATAATGTCCCCCCGTCCCCCACCCCGCTACCTCCGACGCTGGGCTGACACAGCTAAGGACGTTTACATTCTTTCATGATTTCTTGTTTTAAGGGCGAAGAACTCTGCAATAAAGCAGTACTCCGGCTGAGGTGGTTGAACAGGTGCTTCAGCGGTACTCAGCTGAGGTGATTTGTGATTTGTTAGTTTTTTTTGTATTTTCTAGGGGGGTGTATACTGTAGATGTCAAGCATTGAGTGGATAATAGCGCAAAGATGGAGGCTACTGTAGTCATTAGGATGAAGCATTGGCTATGTTGCTGTCTAGAATGGGATGGCTTGGCCAATAATTGACAGGCCAATAACAGCAGGATGAGGGGAAAATGGCCAGTAATGAGGGACAACTAACCACTGTGGTATGATATGGGGTTGTGTGGGTGACCTTAATGTATGGCACTGGTTCTCAACCTGTGGGGCGGGGCCCCGAGGTGGGGATATTTGAATAGCCGATCTACAAGCTCACAATGCGTCGCAACGTTGTAAGCTTGTATCTGCTATTTTCAAACATCTACTTTTACTTTTGGTACTTTAAGTATATTTTGATGCCAATACTTTGGTACTTTTACTCAATTAACATTTTGAACACGTGCCTTTTACTTGTAACAGAGTATTTTTATATTGTGGTAATGCTACTCTTACTTAAGTAAAATATCTGAGTACTTCTTCCACCACTGGTTTTGACCACACGATTGTAATGGCCCTGGTATGACTCAGGACCTAATATGTTGTGTCCTGTCTCTCTACCCTCTCCTCACTGAATCTAAAATAATAACCGGGCAAAACCAGATTGAAGTCAATTGAACCATTCGTCCCACCTGGTCTGAATGTTTTCGTAACAACCAGATTCAAACTGAGTTGTCAGCATAAAGTGTGGACTCGAAAAATGCGCACACTACAACATTTTAAAAATAATGGGGCATCACACACTACAGGTTTGGCACCTCGATGTGCTGTGATCACATGTAGAAGCACTGAAGCAGATAGGCTGTATACAACGGAGCCTGTTAAACTTGCAGTGGCGACAAACACATGGTTCTGATATGTCTGCAAGAGGAAGCCAAGACACTAGATATACTTTAGTGTAGACAGTTGTGTTCTTGCCACATTAACAAGCCTCAGCTGTCCAATGCACCCATAACAGGTTGTTTTCAGACCAGTCGTCATGTCAAAATTCACTTAACGTCTTTCTCCTTGTAGACTGCCTCCCTCTCGGTTGTGCACAACTCCTGCTGTGCCGTACCACTCGGGACAGCAGTGTTCATCCCAGATAATGATGATCGAGACGGCACCGATCACCTGTGAGCAAATCGGGAGGTTTAAGATCGGAGCTTTGAACCCTACACACTACTAGAGGATATTCACTCCTGATCTAGGCCCCAGTTGTCGGGAAACAACTTCTAAATCCTGAAAAACGTTTTATTCAAAAATTACAACAAATGTATGTTGCTATATACTGTACATAGCAACAACAACCCCAAAAGGGGTTCCCGGATCGAAAGGTGTAGTTACGTTTAGGGTTGCCCGGTCTAAATGGGTTAACTTGTAGTGTCAGAAGGGGCATTGCTGAAGAAAGTCGGCGTGTCAGGCTCGACACGCACATATCCTGGGAGATGTGTACTCAGAAGACAATTCAACCAAAGGCCAAATTCATTTACAAAAGCAGCACCTCAAACCATGAGTTCCCCCTTACTGGGGAGATGAACTCGCACTGCGCCGCCATTCCCAGAACGACATCCTCCCCAAGATCAGACAATGCTCTGCAGTGTTGAGTGGTGCACCCGTGGCTATACGCGCTGATCGAACTGAAACTTGTGTGTAATTGTATAGAGCTCTTCTCTCGACCTTCTCTGTCAGGAGGGAAATAGGGGCCATCATTCATCCCTGCCATTACCGGCCTGCCTGCCGTGAATAATGCAATTTGTATCCTCTATGGAGTGCATCCAGAACAACAGGCACGCCAATAAACAAACAGCGAATCGTGGTAGAAATCCACTTACTGGAGGGGCGGCACTGGCGAATGCTAGGGCCATTAGGATCCCACTCAGCTCCCATGATTTCAGTCCTATAGATCGCTACCTTCACTGTTTTTTAGGGGGCGTGCCTATGATAATGAGGCTGACAGCTCCGTTCTCCTGCATCTAAAGACGATCACGTCCCAGATGGAGATTGTGCAACAGAGCACACCGATGGATGTTGGGCACACGTGTGCATTGGTGCACACTTCCTGAGTGGTGATTTAGTGTAGAAACCTTGGAATTAAACCCTTTAAACCCAATATACTTTGTTGGCCCGGGGTCCCTCAGAGGTGTATACTTGGCCCCCTCCTTTTTTCCCTTCTGTACCAAATGTCAAATGGCGAAAATTTTCGATCTACTGTACAAGCTCACAACAAGCCCCAACGGAACGTGTTGTGAGCTTGTATATCGGCTATTTCCGGCAAATATTAGAATTTTATGATATGGCCAGAATAGGGACAATACGGTTCATGTGGTAAAATTAACACAAACGTGTGCGCACACGCACACACACAAACCTACTGTAGGGTGATAAGCTACCCTATCGGGTCTTAGATCTGCAGTACCTGGAGTTGTAAAGGGCAGACTTTGCCCTTTTCTGGGCACTAACAGCATCTCGGCCCGGACTGAAATGGATCCGTCAGCCAGCAGGCCATGGATGGAGATGAATGGAGGGGGGGGGAGGGAGGGGGCAGGGGACGATGTATGGGGGAGTGCAAAGGACAGGGACAAGCAGGGGTTAATTTACAGCGGGACCCCATTATGAGATGTTGGTGTAAATCATAGCCCTGCCATAAATCAGTGGCACCTATAATGTATGGCTTTTGTCCCCATGGCTAAGTGCTTTATGAACGGCATAGTGTGTGTGTGCCTGTGTGCCTGTGTGCGTGCACGTCCGTGCACGTGCGTGTGTGTGTGTGTTGTATGTGCCTATGTGCATTCTTATGTTTCTCTGTGCATGCATGCTGTATAGGAACACACATGTACACACACATACACACGCACGCACACACAGCCGTGTACATTCACAATACTGTATGCTTGCACGTGTATACATCGTATACTGTATGTGCGCACATTGTCTGCAGTCCATAGGCGGTGGGTGAGCCTGACAATTGGGAAGGCTAGGAGATCTGGCTTGAGTTTTTTGGGCGGATTTTGTTAGTTTCTTTTCGATTTTTGGTTACTTTATTTCGGTTTTAGGGTTAGGGTTAGGTTAGGGTTATGTTATTTAATTCTTATTTTTGCCTGATTTTACTGCTTTATTATCAAAAAATTAACAAAATAATGCTGCGCACATATATTATATATAATTTGCACAATTCCCAGAATTTCCCAGCATAACATTTGGGAAGGCATAGCCTACCCTAGCCTTCATTACCCGCCGCCCATGCTGTAGTAAGTTGTGGTGGTAGTACTGTCCGGGTAGCTCAGTCGGTAGAGCTTTCGAGCACAAGGTCATGGGTTCGATCCTGGGCACAGACCAACTCAGCTTATGAGTAGCACGGCTTGGATGCGGCAAGTCGTGCAGTACAGTAAGTACTAGGTGCTGATGGTAGGTGTTGCGCTCCACCTCAGCAATTCATCTCCCAGGGGTCTAGCGCATTGACAAACGGGGATAAACTCCCGCATTCTGGCTGATACCTGCAATAATCCTCTCTGACCTACTTACTACTTGCTACTTACTACTTACTTACTTAAATGTTAAAGTTCAAAAGTATTTAAATCAATATATACTTACAGTACCAATGTAAAAAATACTCATTATGCAGAATGCTCCATTTCACAATCATATTATTGGACTAAAATTAATAATGCATTGTTGTGTTCATCACGTTAATGTTACAGCTGGTAAAGGTGGTGCTTATTTTAATTACTTAATGTGCTGCTGGGCAGCTTAAGCTATAATAATACATAATTTATCAGTTTATGAATAGTTTGTATTAATCGCCTAAAGTAACTCGGGCAAGTCTCTGCAATCCAGAGCAAGACCGGTGAATGCCTAACGGAAGAACAGATGATCCTAGAGAGGTGGACAGAATACTGCTCTGAGCTCTACAACCACACGGCAAGTGGGGATCCAACAGTCCTGACATGTCCGCAATCCACGGAGGAGGAAGATAAGCTCCCCATCCTCCGTGAAGAAGTTGTGACAGCAGTCCGAGCACTGAAAAAAGGAAAATCAGCCGGAGTGGACAACATCCCAGCAGAGCTCGTGCAAGCGGGGGGAGAAGCCATGATCGACACCCTCACCATCCTGTGCAACAAAATCTGGCAGAGTGGTGAGTGGCCTACATCATGGACCCAGTCACTCATCATCACACTTCCGAAGAAAGGCAATCTCCAACTGTGCCAAAACTACCGCACCATCAGTCTTATTAGCCATCCCAGCAAAGTCCTACTGAAAGTAATACTAAATAGGTTAAAACCTCAAGCTGAACTGATCATAGCTGAAGAACAGGCTGGATTTAGGGCAGGGCGGAGCACCACAGAACAGATATTCAACTTGAGAATCATTTGTGAGAGATACCTGCAGCATCAACAACACCTTTACCACGTGTTCATAGACTTCAAGAAAGCCTTTGACCGGGTATGGCATGCTGCGCTGTGGGCGACCATGAGGAAATATAACATCAACCCTAACCTTGTCACAGTCATTCAACATCTGTATAACAAAGCTACCAGCGCAGTTCTCTACAACGGAGCGATCGGAGACTGGTTCAGGACAACAATTGGAGTGCGCCAAGGATGCCTTCTCTCTCCCATTCTCTTTAATGTATTTCTGGAGCGTATCATGACGGATGCCCTGGCAGACCATGAAGGAACTGTCAGCATAGGAGGCAGACCAATCACCAACCTCCGTTTTGCGGATGACATTGATGGGCTAGCTGGAGGAGAAGAAGAACTGGCCAGCCTAGTTGAAAGGCTTGATACCACCTCCCGAGCCTATGGAATGGAAATCCATGCAGATAAAACTAAAATGATGACAAACAACAACAATGGCATCCGCTCAGACATCAAAGTCAATGGACAGGCACTGGACACAGTGTCTAGCTTCAAATACCTCGGAGCAATCGTGTCCGATGAGGGATCCAAACGGGAAGTCCTTGACAGAATTGCTCAAACAACTGCTGCCCTGGCAAAACTCAAGCCCATATGGAAAGACAAAAACATCAGTCTGGCATCAAAAATGAGACTAATGCGCTCACTTGTCATCTCAATCTTTCTATACGCTTGTGAAACTTGGACCCTGACAACAGAGCTCCAGAGAAGAATACAGAGCATGGAGATGAGATGCTACAGAAGACTCATGGGTATCTCCTACACCCAACATGTCACCAACGAGGAAGTCCGGCAAAAGATCAGCCAAGCCATCGGCCCACATGATGACCTGCTTACTACTGTCATAAAGCGAAAACTGAGGTGGTACGGACACATCACCAGATCCTCAGGCCTTACAAAGACCATCTTGCAAGGCACCGTACAAGGTGGCAGGAGACGAGGGAGACAGAAGAAAAGATGGGAAGATAACATCGGAGAATGGACTCACTTGAAACTCAATGAGGCAATGAGAGCTGCCGAGGACAGAGAGGGATGGAGAGAGCTGGTCAACAGATCGTCTGTGGTGCCCCAACGACCCTCCGGGGTTATGGGATAGGTGAAGGTGAAGGTGAACTCGGGCTATCAATTCATTGTAGTGGAGTAAAAAGTATAATATTTGGCTCTGAAATGTAGTGGGGAGGAAGCAAGCTGTTGTCATATAGTGTCATGCAGAATATGCCAGTCATTTATTTGGACTTTCCTTCGCAAGGTTGATGGTAGCAGCCTATATCGCCAGAGATACGCAGCAATACTGAACAGAGGATCCAACAAACACTCAAAGCAAGAAAAACAGGGTTACATGCACATGGGAACTAACTAGCTAGACACAGGTGAAACTCAAGGACAATCTACACAGGGATTGGCTGAAGCAAACAGGACACAGGTGACACAAATTAACAATAACCACAGGGTAGGTGAGACAACAGACAGGTAACAGCTACAAAGACAAAAGGAAACACTGGGGAGGTTAATTCAAAATAAAAAGGAACACAGCGCAGTAAAGTAAAACCTAAGTACACCACAGAAAACGGGAAACAATAAAAAATTACACTGCATAATAAAACACTTACACTGCACACTATAAAGACATCAGTGTAAATGTATACATTTGTATCTCTTGAGAGTAAGTGCAATTGTACTGGTCCATTTGGTCTCAGACTTAAATGAATGCTGAAGGATTTTAGAGTGCGCGCCCAAGAATGGCCTCTGTCCAGGCCATGGCAGAGTGTCATGTCTGTCTCTCCACACACGGCCTGCCGCGACAAGATAATCCTGCATCCGGCATTCCCACAAAATGGCCACAGAGAGAGGGGGAGAGGGGGTGGGGTTGGACGGAGTGGAGTGATCCTTTTCCCAACATAACACTCAGTTAGAGGGGGGGGGGGGGGGGGATTATGTCCTCAAGTGAAGAGCCCCTGACCACTCTCCAGCAGGAAGGACCAGAGAAGAGCCTGACCGATGCCGCATTCTTGGGTCCCATGCCCATCCTGATTCTGGAGAGTTCTTAACCGCAGCGGTTATCGATCTTTTGACCGATATTTTGTGGAAAAACTGCAACTAATAACTTCTAATCGGTAACCGCCGCAAAACACACTTGCCTCAATTCTTTTCCGCGGACCACTCGCCCCCCAGAGTTCTTGTATTTGTTTTTACTGAGTACAGTATAAGGTTAGGAATAAGGTTAGGTTTAGGCATAGTTTTACTGAGGTTATGTTTAGGAATAAGGTTAGCTTTAGGCATAGTTTTACTGAGGTTACGATTAGGAATAAGGTTAGCTTTAGGCATAGTTTTACTGAGGCTACGATTAGGAATACCTGGTGGCGACCGTTCCGAGGTCGCCGGATTTGACCCGGGGCGAGCACGTTTTGGGGCGAGCATTCTTGTATTCTTCTAATCAGTTTGAAAAGGTTATGAGCGAACAAATGTATAGAAATAAACACAAATAACGTTTTGATAGAGAAAAAGTAAACACAAACTGAAGTTTATTTTATTTAACCACTTAGAGAGCCCATAGAGTTATAATATATCTAGAGAACGGACGGCCCCGCCCCCCACCTATTAGTTTCAATGAAAGTTGCTCACCAGTGCATGAAGCACCTGACCCGGAAGTACACTCTTCTTCCGTACTTTTCCGTACTTCTTCCGTGACTTTTTACAGGGCCAGTTCCGAATTGCAGCCACCTGCAAGTGCCCTTTTAGAGCGCTTTTGAAGGAGAGTAAAGATTCACATGTTTTTATGACTGTTGTTGGTAGGACATTCCACATTTTTGTGGCATAGCAGTAGAGCAAATTTAATCCCTTGTCAGAGCCAAATATGAAGGCCCCTCCACGGTTCTGGGGGCCTGCTTCAGCCCTATATACAAAAGAAGAAACCTCTAACATTTCCGCCTATAATGTCCAAAATATGGACGCCAGGTTGAAAGTGTTAAAAAGAAAAACGGGACACATCAGCTGCACAATTGCCGAGACCGGCGTCGTCAAAAAAGTCTAATAACGGCCGATATGACCGGCCAGACTCATACAGTGGGCCCGCCTATATCGGCTAAACCAACATCGTTCTGGCTCTACATGAAAACAGACACACACACACGGTGCTGGATGATGGCACTGCCAAGACAGGAAGTGGAAGTAAAGGCATTATCTCTCCTTCATCGGGCACAGCATGATGGCTCTCAACGCGTGCCAAACCGAGCCAGAGAGAGAGGAGTGTGTGGCGAGCAGTGGAGTGATCCTCCTTGATGCCTCGCTGGGCTTCAACAACACAAACAAAAGGCTTCATTTCCAGGGTTAAGATTTGCTGACAGAAGAGGGCAGGGGGTCCATTGCCTCTGCTTTTGATACACCCTTTAAGGGTATTTGTTTTATCCCTGCTTCTTGCCAGACTGAATTAAATACTTTGTATTTCTTTCTGGGAAATGCAGACTGTCTGATATGTTTAATATTCATATTTTTTGGGGGGTGGTTAGTTTTTGGGCTTTTATGCCTTTGTTGACAGGACAGTTGGCTGACAGGAAATGGGAAGAGAGAGATGGGGAGTGACATGCAGCAAAGGCCATCAGGATCGGGACTCGAACCCGCAACACGCTGTCAGGCTACACTGAGCCATAGGCGCCTGGACCGCTACGCCAGCGGTCCAGGCCTAATATTCATGTTTGATAATATCACAATTTAATTTAAAAAAAACGTTTTTAAACACAATAAACTCTGGCATCCCTATTTTGAAGCGTGGCCTTCCTGAAGAAGGTCTTAGGACCGAAAGCTCACTATAAAAGCTTGACTTTTGCACAGCGTTGAGAGTACGTACAGAGGCTGTTTTTTTCCATATAATTAAACCTGGCATCCCTAAAATTGATGATCTACAAGCTCACAACCATAGACTGTATAAAAAGAATGGACTAAGCTAAGCCATTGGTTTCTACAGACCGTAAATGAGGCCGATTGTTCAGGAATTTCAAATCCGCCATCTTTCAATATCGCGTCATATCGCAGGATACTCATACAGTATCCTGCAGAATGCAACCAGACCAGTATTGGTTTGGTAGCTTGTCAATCAAGAACGGGGGCGAGGAATGAATGCTATTGGTTGTGTAGCTTGTCAATCAAATCATCCCGCCCTCCTAGAGCATAGCCTACTTTATCGTCAATTTTAAAATAAATGGGACCATAATTTACCAAAACGCATATCATGATGATTGAAAGGAGACTTTAAACTAACGACTGGAAGCATATAGTATTTATGACAATGTTTATTAAAGTAAGAAAATCAAGTCTAAAGTTCGTCAAAAACCCATCCGCTTTCATTGAGATAAATTCTTTCTGACACCAACAGGGGTAAAACAGCTAAACTACAGGCCATTCATATGAACTGTCACTTGAACTCTCTTCCTTATTTGAGTCAATTTCAAAGCAGGAAGCTGGGCCCTTGCTCACAACATATTGTGACATGCACACATTTGTGAGCTTATAGATTTGTTATTTACACTATTTGTCGTAGGAAGAAGGCGTACATAGCGTTTAAATGGTTAAGAAAATGATAGATTGATAAATATGTATTTATAAGTCTGATAAAAAATAAAAAAAAACATTTGTACTGTATGTGCTGCTGGGAGGCCTACACTATTTGGGAGCCAGCATGTCTCTTGTGTGTCAGGTTGGTTGAACTGCCTGGCCTCCTTCTCAGTGTCAACATGAGATAGTGTGGCGTGACCTTGCCTGTTGTGCATCCTGGTGTGGGTCACAGCGACTCTGGTTGCCTAGGAGCCACAGGATGGGACGCACAGGTGACGTTGGAAGGAGGACCTGCACCGCTTGTCAGGAAATATGCATAAAACTCGCTGTTAAAACTGCAGAATAATATCTGGAAGCTATCTCTATAAGCATTTCTGACACTTGTAAGATAACATGCTCTCATTGAATAAATCCCAATTATAATTTTATTTAATTAAAGGGTTTCCTCCCTTCATTTGGTTTAAGCGTTTTTTACTAGAGAAAATAAAGCTATCCCCCCCCACTAACACACACTCCCCGTTATTTTTTATTTTATTTTTTCTCCCACAAATGGAATCGGAATTGTGTATGTTTGTCACATCACAGGTGTAAAGAAGTGAGTGAAATGTAATCTTTTTTCGTGCGCGCTCCATCATTTAGTAGTATTCCATGAGAAGAATGAGGTAGAATGAGAGCAGAAGGGAAAGAGATAGAAACAGATTAAATAAAACAAATAAAGACATAACCGCATGTGATAGCAGGTATATACATGTTTTTTTTAGAACATTAGCATCATTTGCAGGTCGGGTCTCTGTCGGGTGGAAACCTCATTATGTCCAAAACTATTACTTTTCAGGGTTCAAATAAAAATATATGAAAAGTAGCAGATCTACTAGCTCAAAACGTGTCGCTTCGCGCCACGTTTCAAGCTTGTAGATCTGCTACTTTTGATGCTTTTGTGTGACGCTGTAGTATGGTCAAGTAGGTAGTAGGGCATTACTTTTACGAAAAAAACACAAAAAGGAAAAATATGGAGATAAGAGGTTTCTGCCCGACAGCAAGGAGGTGCATGTACTTTTTCTCTGAACTCTGCGTGTTCATTTCTTTCTCCCTCATCAGTTTATTCTATATACAAAGTGGAGATTCAACATGAAGTGGCTGCAGCCAGCGGAGCGTGTTGTGAACACACGGTGGGGGAGAGGAGAGGCCATCTATCTGATGTGATGTGAGGAGCATCTGTCACTGTGTTAGAGCAGGATGGATGGCTGCAGCCCCGCAGCGTTTGTGATGTGCACAAACATGCACGGCCATATTTCCAGCTGGATGTTGCTGTCGCTGTCGGGCAGAAACCTTCTATCTCCATATACTACTAAGACCTGAGGCCGATTCTACAAATCCCTTCTAAATCAGCAGTTCTCACACTTTCAAGATTTTTCAAAAATGTTAAAAAATAGCAGATGTATAAGCTTGCAGCGCGGCACAAAGTGGCGTGCTGTGAGCTTGTATATCTGTTCTTTTTGAATAGCCAACGCTAAGATGTAAAATGACACAGATGCTTTCCTGGTTTTAATGGGTTAAACTTTATATGTTTAAAAAAAAAAATCTGGTTAAGGCCATACTTCGTCACACTGCAGTATCACACAAAAGTTGCAAAAATAAAGATCCACTATTTTCGGAGGAACAAAAATGGGTTGTGAATTAGTATAGTGAAAGTGGTTAAGTCCGTCTGTGGGTTTCATAAACTAGAAAATAGATGTTGTATGTGTGGCTGTACCCAGTGGAGTTATGGATAGTTGTAGTATTTGTTTGTTTTTGAAAAGCAGATGTCATTAGTAATAGTGAAGTGTGACACACACACACACACACACACACTACAGAGCGGGGATACTGAGATTTTGTTTTGAAGTGGAGACTTTAAATGGTTGTAGGCTAAATAAGTCACTCAGAGCAGCAGATGCGGGGAATGTCCGGTAGATGTTTGTTTTGGGAGAAAATAAAGAGTCCCACATAGTGAGTGCATGATTGTATTAATTGTTGAAATAAAATGCATCGGGCACGCACAGCAAAAAACATTGTGAAGTTGGATATTCACCCAGTTGGATATTCACCCAGTTGGATATTCGAAAATGTTACGCTATACACACTCACACACACACACACACCCACCCACCCACCCACCCACCCACCCACACACACACACACACACACACACACACACACACACACACACACACACACACACACACACACACACACACACACACACACACACACACACACACACACACATTTAAATTCTTTATTTATGTCCACATAAATACAAGGTCTAAAGGACACAAATACTGGTAGTGCAATTTCACACTGTGGGTTACTACGGCATACGTGCCGACAAAGGCAATCACAGTTACAGTTATACACACACGTAGGGCCAAACAGGCAGTATACAGCTTAAGGGTACAGATAGCAGCGCCGTCTCCAAACAGCGCGACTGCCAATGATAGCTGACACTGAGCAATATTTTGCTAGCTGTTTGGCTCTTCTCTTTGTGAGACCAGCCATCTGAAGGCCTCTAACAACTAGCTTATGAACATGGCCCAGGCTGCCAAATATGAAAACTAAAAGTTTACAGTTGTAGCCCAGTTGCGACATGGTCTGCTCTAGCAGTTGATATTTCACCACCTTAGTTATAAAGGCTTCTATAGGCTGTGGTCAAACGTACAGCCAACCTCTAAAATGAGAATCTCTCTACTATTCTCATCAACAACAACAATATCGGGGGTGTTTGCTGCTATATCAGAGAACATTGAGACATCACTACACAGATTGAACATACTCTGCTTCACAGTGGAGTGCTTATACAGCATTGGTGCAGGTGACCTGAATGTGGAAATGATACTGTCTGCAATCAGATCCACGATTCTATCATGTCTACAAATGTAAAGCCCTCTGTACGCATGACAACCATTGAAAATGTGGGCCATGGTTTCAGTAATCTGTGCGTGGTTGTGATGTATACAGTGTGGGCTATGGCTGTCAGGGAGCCAGATGGAAAGGTTAAGCTTAGATGGTAAAACCTGGAGCCTAGCTTTTAAGGTGAAGATGATGATGGCCTCATCAAGAGCTACACCTTTAAACACTGTATGAGACACAGAGTGGTCAGCGGTCAGGAGACAGGCAAGCTTTCCCTGCAGTCTAAGTTCAGTCCAGTGCTTCCGTTGACGTTGTTGTTGCGCTGACATGAGGTGACCACGGGTATTGGTGAGTGACAGTTCATATCCTGATCCACAGATGTTGATAGTGGCCTTTACAGATATGTTGGGGTCAGAGATTACCTCCTCGGATGCGTTGACAGCCTCGGAGTCCGGCCCCACCCACTCCAGGGTCACATCTGACCAGCCGCAGAGGTCATTCAAGTCCAGCCAATCTGACCGCACCCCAAATCCGGCGGCGCGGCTGTCCAGCTTGCCACTCGGTTTCTTCCGGTAGCCCAAGAAGCTTGGTTCCGACCCACGTGCCAGCGGGACCTTGCGCCTCTGCAGGTCCAGAAACAGAGAGGCTCTGGCCTGCTCTCTGACACACACACACACACACACACACACACACACACACACACACACACACACACACACACACACACACACACACAATCTACAAGCTCACAATGCTAAAAGGCTTCATGAGTTATTTTTGAAAGATGTTCGCAAATGTCGCAAATTGATCACCCCCCAAAAGAGGGGGTGAATGCGTGTGCATTCATATTATCGTCTCTGTCGGGTGGAAACCTCATACGTCCAAAACTGTTACTTTTCAGGATTCAAATTCAAAAGAAGCAAAAGTAGCAGATCGATGCTTTTGTGTGACGCTGTAGTGTGATCAAGTAGAGTCCATTCACGGTTTCCACCCAACAGCGTTGATGTGCAACTACTGTACATCGCTATGCAGCACGTACACAGCAGCAGCTGTGAAAAGGGGACGAGATCTTGGGCATTTGAGGAGCACAAATGAGTTACAATATTGGACCGTGCCCAATGCCCAATTCATTTGCTTCCCAAAGAAATATAATTGAGTGCTGTCAACCATAGCTTTTTTCAATCAACTTAGGAGCCAGTCTTCTTCGTTGTATAAATGGCTTTTTCGCATGCACAAAAACTGTCTTCCCAATTGTAACCGGCCGAGGGATGGAAAGTAACTAAGTACATTTAATCAAGTACTACACCTAAGTACAGTTTTTAGGTAGGGGGAGGGCCGCTTCAATTGTAACATTTTTCACCTTTCGGTCTTTTACTCGGCGATCGTTTTACCTACATATGTAATATTTTCAAGCAAAGAACCTACACATGTCTGCTATCATAAACCACTTAAAGTTTTTCAATTGATAAAACAGGTCGTGAGTTATTAAACCGAAAGTGGACGCTGTTCCGACGTTACATTTTAAGCGCTTATCAGACTAATTGTAACAGCCATAGTTACAAAAGTAACACTGCTAAAAAACGGCATTAAACAAATCGTTTTCAGCTTAAATCAATTATTTTCATTTCAAGCAACTGTTTTACATTGTTTTCATACCAAGGATGTGATAAGATAATGTATCAAACGTAAGGAATTTATTAAATCTTACCGGGATAGCAGTTTGAGTAAATTCCATGGGAAAATCCATTGATTACACCTAAACAGATGGGTGTTACAATCGGGTCGCTCTGT
>NC_137605.1:49192185-49407395 GCF_963280865.1 Gymnoscopelus braueri
TGTACCGCTGCTCGCCTTCACATCACCCCCCCCCCCCCCACCTCCCTGTCTATGGGTTATTCCTGGCCTGTGAGTCCAGCACTCAACCTCAATCCCTGTACCTTCATCCATTCCATAGCACAGCCCCACACTTCAAACCTGCCTCTGGCCGCACGCACACACACACACACACACACACACACGCGCGCGGGTCAATTCAGAGCCTTTACAGCCTGTCTTCTCTTATCACACATCGCACACATCTTCTCCCATCCTCCTCCATCCACCACCCCAGCACCATCCTCGTTCTCCACCACCCCCTCTCGGCGTCTTTCCCTTTTTCCATTTTCTTTCACCTCAGTCCCTTCTTTTTATTAGCCCACCCCCCACCCCCCCCCCCACCTAATCGTACCAAGTGTCCAGGGCAGTCTGCCCTCTGTGTCTACATGGCGCTTCCAACAACCAATCAGAGTGTGTGTGTGTGTGTGTGTGTGTGTGTGTGTGTGTGTGTGTGTGTGTGTGTGTGTGTGTGTGTGTGTGTGTGTGTGTGTGTGCGCGTGCGTGCATTCATACGTTGTCTCTGTCGGGTGGAAACCTCATACGACCAAAACTGTTACTTTTCAGGATTCAAATTCCAAAACAGCGAAAGTAGCAGATTGATGCTTTTGTGGGACGCTGTAGTGTGATCAAGTAGGGCGTTGATTTATGAAAGAACGCAAAAAGTAAAATTATGGAGATAAGAGGTTTCTGCCCGACAGCAACGATTTGTATGTGTGCGTGTGTGTGTGTGTGTGTGTGTGTGTGTGTGTGTGTGTGTGTGTGTGTGTGTGTGTGTGTGTGTGTGTGTGTGTGCGTGCGTGCGTGCGTGCGTGCGTGCGTGCGTGCGTGCGTGCGTGCGTGCGTGCGTGCGTGCGTGCGTGCGTGCGTGCGTGCGTGCGTGCGTGCGTGCGTGTGTGTGGAGGTCCTGGCCACAGACAGCAGTGAGATGGGTTTGGGGTCCTCTGCCTCTATCTCTGTGAAACAGACGCAGGCACACCTTCCAGTTCCAACCTAACACACTCCTGTCTGTCTGAGCTTTACTGGCCACAAGAGGGAGGAAAATGCACAGACATTTTGTGAGAACTTCCCAGACCTCTGATGTGACATTTCTAATTAGAAATGGTAACAGTGTGTGTGTGTGTGTGTGTGTGTGTGTGTGTGTGTGTGTGTGTGTGTGTGTGTGTGTGTGTGTGTGTGTGTGTGTGTGTGTGCGTGCGTGCGTGCGTGCGTGCGTGCGTGCGTGCGTGCGTGCGTGCGTGCGTGCGTGCGTGCGCGTGCGTGCGTGTGTGTGTCTGTGTGTGTGTGTGAAGGCCCATCACCCATTGTAATTGATTCAGCAGCAGTGCTAAACGTTATGTAACCCATTAACCAAATTAGAAAATAAAGTTCCTTCCAGGTGAACTTAATGGCTTCATGCAACAACAACAAAAAGCTGCTCTACAAACTCACAACACACTGTGGTGTCACTTTTTGAGCTAGGAGATCTGCCATTTTCATCTGTAGCCAATGAAGCCATGAACTAGGCATGAACTGATGGCAAAGAGATAGTCCATATCTCCAGTGGAGGGTGCTGGACCTCTGTCTCTCTCTCTGTGTGTTTCTGTGTGTGTCTCTCTCTCTCTCTCTCTCTCTCTCTCTCTCTCTCTCTCTGTGTCTCTCTCTCTCTGTGTGTCTGTTGTGTCTGTGTCTGTGTCTGTGTCTCTCTCTCTCTCTCTCTCTCTCTCTCTCTCTCTCTCTCTCTCTCTCTCTCTCTCTCTCTCTCTCTCCCAAACTCTCTCTGACTTAACCAAAGAGCAGGGATGTGATCCCTAATAGGTGAAAGTCTCCTATGAAATGTGGTTGAATGTGGGTGCTCCCATTCCTCTGTGCTCTGAATGCACGAAGGTGCAATGTGACGACTTCAAATGAGTTCAGAAATCTCCTTCCCATCTGGGTCCAATATGCTGCGAATGTCAGCAAAACTTTTGTCAATTACAGGGCTGCTGCAACCATTGATTATTTTCTTAGTGATTATTGTTATTATCCCCTGGTGTAGGTCTTTGTTTATCCATTTTGATCAGTTGAGCCCTGTGTGGCTTTCCCTAGATCAGATGTGTCAAAGTCATTGTGGTCACACTGTATGTGCGCACCAGATTGACTGCAGTGTGTGCGTGTGCGTGTGCGTGTGCGTGCGTGTGCGTGCGCGTGCGTGCGTGTGTGTGTGTGTGTGTGTGTTTACTTGGCACAAATGCTGTCATCATAGTATTCTGTCAAAAGATACTTAAGGCTACCTATTTCATATTTATTTTTGTTATTATTATGATAATAATCCAGAAGTGGTCTGTAAATGTAGAAAGCTTTTTATTTGTTTGTTTTTATTTTTTTTCATTTGAGGTTTGGCACTTGGTGGTACTGTGCCGCTATTGATTTTGCACACCGAATGGAACGATTCCAAGTAACACATTTTAATCGTACAAACAAACACATTTAGATGAGTAAGTGAAATGTCAATCTAAAGTTTAAATGGAATGAGTAGGCTTGGAGCACTGGAGCATGGAGAGGTGGTTTTTCAGGAGAAGAAACCATTTAGCTCTTGCTCATTAGATTTTCCTATTTTGTCTCATCTGTTTATGAAAGTAGGTAGCTGATATATTGCACTTTTACCTTAGCGCTAGGTATACTCTTAGTTGCTTGTTTTAGAGGAGAATGCACTTAATACTTCTGGTGATTAGTAGTTTCGTTCCCTAACTATGCTGAATGCACTTATTGTAAGTCGCTTTGGATAAAAGTGTCTGCTAAATGACTGTAATGTAATGTAATCTGACAGTGTGTGTCTGTGCCTGTGTGCGTGCGTGCTTGTCGATCTGCTTCTTTTGATGTTTTTGAATTTGAATGCTGAAAAGTAACTGTTTTGGACATATGAGGTTTCCACCCGACAGACACGATATTTGACTATGTTAACGTAGGGCTTTTGGTTCCTCATTAGGGGCCAGGCTGTGGCCGGGTGGCCTGCCTGCCTGTCAGCTCTGTAGCCACCTATCACCCCCCCCCTCATCCCTCCCCCCTCCTGACAGCACCAGGCGCAGCAAAGTCACACACACACGCACACACGCACACGCACACGCACACACACACACACACACACACACACACACACACACACACACACACACACACACACACACACAGAGAGAGAGGACATTAGCATGTTGGCTCTAGCCAAAACAACATTAGAACCAGTCCAAACCGTCAGGGAGAAAGGTGTGTGTGTGTGTGTGTGTGTGTGTGTGTGTGTGTGTGTGTGTGTGTGTGTGTGTGTGTGTGTGTGTGTGTGTGTGTGTGTGTGTGTGTGTGTGTGTGTGTGTGTGTGTGTGTGTGTGTGTGTTCAGATGTGAGAGAGACAGTAATACAGAGAAAGGGAGACATGGACTTGGCTAGCCATGCTGATTGATTACCATGCTTAATTAGAGCTAATTAACTTACATGTGGGGTTATAATTGACTCATATGTCCACACCTTGTTACTGTAGCCATTATTAAGAGACTGGTCTGTAGCCTATGTGTCCAGTTCAGCTGGGTTATTCAGTTAAGAGCAGAGTGTAGAAGAGAGAGAGTAACGTCACGCTTTGATCTCGCTGCAAAGCGAGCTGCTATGGGCTATAGTTCCAAACATTGGACCTATCTCATTGAGATTCTTCCGCATTCCATTCTTACAATGGGATTCAACGCTAGTGTCATAACTCTCTTATACGGCTCTGGTTAAGAGGAACACACATTGCCTGCTCTTATTACACGGCTTGGTTGAATGCTTGATTCGGATTGGTCAATCACTGAATTCAGCCGTGTGTCATTTCTGAATAATGACCGCAGAGCTCAACAACAGACCGCTGTCGAATCAAAGACTCAGAGCTCCTGCTGCGCTGCTTGATTTTGTGCCGTATCCAACATGGCAGCCATGTAAACAAACACACAATGTCATTTACAGCTAAACACTCCTCTAAAGAATGTTTTTTTCAAGCGATAAATAGACAATACAGCTACCGAAAATGTATTCTATTTTATCAACACTTCCCGTTACCGTAAGCAATACAATTCTTCGTTTTGTTGTTACTTTTGGGTCAATATATTAATTTCTTTATTAAGTAGCCGTGTAATAAGCAAGGGATAATTGACAGCGAGCCGGTCATTGTTGAGAAATAAACCCCTTCAGGGTGATTAGACTCCTCCGCTATCGCATCGGGTCTAATCACCTTGTCGGTTTTTATTTCTGAACAATGACCAGCTCGCCTTCAATTATCCCTTAATGCTAATCACATTCACACTTAAGATTACTCTCACACTGAACAACATTTTGGTTTCTTCAAACAATGCTGATGCATCATCATTACATAAGGCATGTATCGTCTCTGTCTGTAAACCTCATATGTCCAAAACTTTTACTTTTCAGGATTCAAAACTAGCAAAAGCGGCAAATCTACAAGCTCAGGATCTGCTACTTTTGATGCTTTTGTGTGACGCTGTAGTATGTAGGGCGTTAATTTACGGAAAAACACAAAAAGTTGGAGATAAGAGGTTTCTGCCCGACAGCAACGATATACATGTTAAAAAATGGATGTATAAACAAACATTTGTCCACTCTCTGAGGATTTTATTGTGCAAGGCAGGCTGTGTGTTTCCTTAGCTTTTCATCCTCATCCTCACTCTAAATGTATGTTTCAAACGGATGGATGGTTGTGGCCGACACCCTGACACTCCTCCTTGCTCCACAGAAAGAGCGAAAGGCAAAAGCAAGAGAGACGTATGAGAAATGAGGCAACACTTTTCATTTGGGGGCGTCTGGCAGTGAGATTCATTCTGATTCATTCATTGACAGAGAGAGAGAGAGAGAGAGAGAGAGAGAGAGAGAGAGAGAGAGGGGGGGGGGTGTACATACATACATATACAGTACGTACAGTACATACATACAGACAGACAGACAGACAGACAGACAGACAGACAGACAGACAGACAGACAGACAGACAGACAGACAGACAGACAGACAGACAGACAGACAGACAGACAGACAGAGAGAAGGAGGGAGAGAGAGAGAGAGAGAACACTGTGTCAGTCGCCCGATAATGGTCCATTAGCTTAAATAATTCCTGTTTAATTCTTAATTAATCAAGCACAGGCCGTCTGGTGTTGTGTTATAGTGGAGTGAGCCGCATGCTCACCGTGTTTCTAGATTGAGTTGAAGGGGAGCGTGAGTGGCGAGCCGGGACCTTTTATTTCTGTCTTCCACGACTAATAGATTCAAGCCATTACCATCCATCGCTGATCGATTCAACGCTGGCCCAACGTTGAGCATAGAGCACAATGTATATCGTCTCTGTGTCCAGAACTGTTACTTTTCAGGATTCAAATTAAAAAGTAGCAAAAGCAGTGGTGTACTGTAAGCACATTTACTCAAGTACTGTACTTAAGTGCAGTTTTGAGGTATTTATACATTACTGGAGTACTTCCAATTTTCAGTACTACATTTTTAATTCCGGACTTTTACTTGTAACAGAGTATTTCTTCATTGCAGTATTGATACTTTTACTTAAGTAAAGAAATGTGAGTACTTTTTCCACCACTGAGCAAAAGTAGCAGATCGACAACCTCGAAACGCGGCGCGAAGCAGAGCTTGCAGATCTGCTACTTTTGAAGCTTTTGTGTGACACTGTAGTGTGATCAAGTAGGGGCGTTAATTTACGAAAAAAGAAAAGAAAAGTTAACATAAGGAGATAAGAGGTTTCTGTCCGACAAGCAACGATATCTGAGCTCAACAGGGCATGTATTAATATATTAATGCAGTGATTCTAAGACTTTTTTTTTTTTTCATTTCAAGGACCTCCATAACTCTCACAGTTACAGACCCGTAAGGGTCCATTTGGAGACCTCACTTTGAGAACCAACGTATTAATGAGACTGGAGAGTAGCTTGTCGTCTGTGTTAAATTGACTGAGGGTGTACAAATGTTCCTTTTGTTCATCTTGGAATGCTACAGAGAGAGTCGATTTAATCGTGTTTTGGCATTGAACATTTGAACATAAATACAAATAAAATATCTGTTTGCCTTTTAGGCTTTGTGAACAAACATTGCACAGGGCAGATAATGTCAAATCCTATATAAAAATTGGCTTAAAGGAGTAGTTCACCCCAAAAAATGACTTATTTTCTATCAATTACACACCATGTTTTTGTTGCATTCCTAAGCCAATAATTTCAATCAATCAACTGATGCTGCTCTTACTGTTACATGCACTTGAACATTTAATGCCAAGTGGTTGCACCTGTTGAAAAGAAATAAGGAACCGTTTTGTTTGCCTCGCTGCACCGTGTTGCACAAGTGGACACAAGGCATCGCCGAGTTACCCTCAGATTGCATTCACTGTTGTAACAAAGCTTGTAGGCTACTAGGATTCTTCATGGCCTCATTATGCTGTTTAGTAGCAGCTTGTTGCCAAAACATTCCCAATGTCATTAAGACGGTCTATTATTATGAGACCACTTTGCAATTACATCCCGACGTGAGGCTTCTTTAATTTGCACGTCACACAATAATGAATGTCCCAAATCAACCTTACTGGAAGACACTATTTTATTTTTGAATTGCCCCCCATTTGCATGTAATGATCACACTGAAATAAGACTTGCAGCTATCAAAGTTGAGATAAAGAAGCTGGTACAGTATACTAAAATTCAATAAAATATAAATCAGCGGTTCTCGACCTTTTCTGGATCAGGGCCCAACTTGCCCACCCATCCGAGCTGGGTGGGCTGCCGTTTATTTGGATGATCAATGAATCGATTGTGTTCCACCTTGGATCAACGGAACCTATACTTAGTTCTTATTTATCGATGTCACTTTCAATGTTATATTATCATTAAAATCGTAGTGTTTTGTCAATTATTTGGGTGGCCCACTTGCAATACCCACGCGACCCACTAGCGGGCCCCGGCCCCACAGGTTGAGAACAAGTGATATAAATCATTTTAAAAAACAAAGAAAATGACTCCTAATAAAAAACATTATACTGTGGTTCAGAACCATGGCAGCAATTTATAGGATACGCTCCTCTAAGTCTACATAATGAGATATTTATGGTGTTCTTTGTGATTATAATTTATGACGCTATACAGATCACTAGCACTGTAGCAGCACATCTCAGAGACAGTTCAGGATCAGTGCCAATACAAAAGCAATTGAGTTGACAGTCAATCAACAAGAGGCAAGGCTCCGCTCATAATAACTCACGATACTGCCGATGTCGGGCTGAAACCTTGTTTGCTGAAACCTTGTTTGTCCACAGCGGTTACTTTTCAGGATACTGTAAGAAACATTAAAGGGATAGTTCACCCCCAAAATGACTTTTTTTTCCTATCGATTAGTCACCCCATGAAGACTTGAATTCATGGATTATTATTTTTTTGTCGCATTCCTAAGCCAATAATTTGATGACCGGCAGCGGTTCCAGAATCAGAATCAGGTTTATTGTCACATCACAGGTTTACAAGGTAAAAAAGTGGGTGAAATTCTTTTTTGTACATCGTAGGGCATTCACAACTAATGATTTTTACTAGTCGACTCATTTGACCAAGTAGTAGTCGACTAGTCGACTAGTCGAAATTTACATTAAAAAAAATTTACCAAAAAAAAAACAATTTGTGGCATTGTTTTAATGCCATCCTACTACTATATTACTATTACTATTATCCTCCTGCCCTTATTTTTATGGTGTTTTAAGGGAAGCGCTTCTGGCACAGCAGCACAGCACCATAGCACAGCACCACAGCCCAATAATAGGCTTTTATTGGGCATAGTTTTGACCCCCTTTTGATAAAAAAAATAAAGTCAGGAGGATAATAATAATAGTAAGATGGGCCATTACTATGGCATTAAAACAAATTACAAAAAGAAAAAAAAACGTTTTTTTTTTAGTTTTTTTTTTAACTATTCGACTAGTACCAACAGAGTCAACTAGTGGTTATACGACTAGTTGGTGAAAGCCCTATCCCATCGCAACATTAATTTCCATAGAAAGAAGAGGGGGGGGGGGGGGGGGGGAGAGAAGAAGAGGGGGTGGGGGGCAAGTGGGAAGGAGATCAAAACAAGAGAAACACAGAAGGCCAGACAAGTTATCTACATATTTACAAAGTACCTGAGATAATAAAAAACTAAGGTGCCTCAGCATAGCAGCAATGTATGTATACTGTGCATGATATACTAATACTGTGCATGATATACTTATGGACGTTAAGGTGCTTAGAGAAAAAAGAGCACAATAAAAAAAGACAAAAAAAGTCAGTGCGTTATACATGGGATTAAGGTGCAAAAGGTCAGTGCGTGTCCACCTAGGGTGGACTGACCCTAGTATAATCCGCAAGTAGCTCCATGAGGGAGTGCAACAAAAAGTAATTTGTACCTGGTGTAGTCCACAGGTATGTCCGAGGGGGAGCTAAGTCCAAGTCATTTGTCCCTGGTAATCCACAGGTGTGTTCAGGAAGAGCCAGAAAGCTCTCCGTATCTCCGGTAGGAGATACAAAGACTCTCCTTTGTCTCTCCTACCGGAACCGCTGCCTATCTGTCCGCTGGTCATCAATTTATTGGCTTAGGAATGCAACAAAAACTTAAAAATATCCATGACTTCAAGTCTCCATGGGGTGACTAATAGATAGGAAAAAAGTCATTTTGGGGGTGAACTATCCCTTTAACCTACATTCTGTTGGATCTAATGTAGTTATTATTTAGTCACAACTTAGCCCATGTTAATACTTTTCATTGTTTAAAATATTTATAAAAGCCATATGGGCAGACTTAAGCACGTTCACTTACTTTTTATTTTATTTTTTATGAATAGCAAAAATAGCCGATCTACGAGCTGTAGATCGTCTATTTACTACTCGCTTGTAAGACAAAGTGTGGCATATTTACAGAAACAAACATTAAACATTGAAATATGGAGAGCCAAGGTTTCTGCCCAACATAGGCTAACGATACTGTGTGTGGCCTTCTCCCCAGTCATGTTGCAACCTGTTTATTTAAACACAATCAATGGAGGCCTTGAGTGCCTGCCGGTCCCGAATGTGACCATACGGCACTATTTGACGTTTCTCCCGCGATGTTGCATGCTGACAGGGGAAGTGATGATTTACGGTTCTGTCCCTATCGCAGTGGTGGAAAAAGCACTCACATTTTTAAGTAAAAGTATCAATACTTCAATATAGAAATACTCTGTAAATACTACAAGTAAAAGTCAGGAATTCAAAATGTACTTGAGCAAAAAGTACAGAAGTATTGGCATTAAAATGTACTTAGAGTACCAAAAGTAAAAGTACTCATCATGCAGAATGTCCCATTTCAAGTTTTCAAATGTATTAAAATGTTTTGAAAATAGCAGATCTATAAGCCCCAATGCGTCACATCGCGACGCATTGTTGTGATTATTGTGATTACTTCCTCCCCACACACATTTGTATGTTGTCACTGCTGTTGTATCCTTCTGACTCACCTCACCTGCCAGTGAGGAGCCCCCACCGGGAGGATGTAGAGCCTTCGTCCTACTCCTCCCGCCCAACACTCCCCGCTGTATGGACCCCCCAGCCCGTATAGGATTACGTGGCAGTGACAAATATCACCCTCCCCGCCCGGTTTCCCTCCCCCGAACACGTCAAAAGTTTGACGTTTGGTCACATCCGGTCCCATGGCGTCACTATATTATGGTTTGAGAGTAAGAATAACGTTGAATACTGTCACTTTTTCCAATGAGCCAAATCAGTCTGGTCTTTTTGATGGTGTTAACCCATTAAGACTGAGATAGGATTCTACAAATGTCTTCTAAATCCTAAAAGATTTCTGAAAAACTTATGTTACTATATCAGTGGTGCTCAAACTTTTTCATGGCAAGGACCCCCATAATTATATGCAATTGGCTGCGGACCCCCATCTCAAAATGTTTCGTTCCAGGGACCCCGCCAGAACCAAAGATTTGAGTTCCAAATGTTCGCTTTAAAGATTAAGATTTACACAAAATGCTCAAGATTTTTCAAAAATAGCAGATCTACAAGCTCGTAGCGCGGCACTCGGTGCTGCGCTATGAGCTTGTAGATCTGCTATTTTTGAATAGCCAAAGAAATCTAAAAATGACACCGACGCGTTCCCAGTCTTAATGGGTTAAAATGACAGCAGGGCCGCTGGGATAGCAGCTAAAGAGGAGAGGGAGAGAGAACCAGCTCCGTTTCATCTGTCATCTCTAATTCAACTTTGAACATTTGAACAATGATAACATTTTTATCTTTTTTTCCCCCCGGTGTCTGCCAATGATAATGTATAACCTAAATACTGCATGAGCAAAAGGAAGAGAGAGGGAAAAAAAGAGAAAAAGATATTCTACCGTGAGTACGTGGAAATTGAATTGATTTTATTTCCGGGGCTATGCAGTTGTCTGAGAGGAGGATGGGGAGAAGGTGCAGGAGAAAATAGAGGGTCTATATAAGAGCACCCGGGGACACAGTGTGTCTGAAGGAGTGAACCTAATTCTCTACTGATGAAAATTAACGGCCAAGCCTTCCCCTTCCTTCATCTCTCTCTCTCTCTCTCTCTCTCTCTCTCTCTCTCTCCCCCCCACTGCCCCCCCCACCCCTCTGGGAGCTGTATCTCTCCTAACGGTAGCTCACCTTGCCAGCTACCCCCCCCTCCCTCAATTAGCATGCAGAACTTCACAAGGCTCAGTATCTCCACGCGGACCCCTTACTATTTCCACCCCGCCACACCCCGCCAGGCCCCTGGAGGTGGTGGTGAGGGAGCTGCCAATAAAACACAACCTCTCTCTCTCTCTCTCTCTAACAGAGACCCTTCATACAGCTCTCCTATGGGAGCTGTATCTCTCCTCTTGCCTGTTCCAACCCCCCTCCCCCCCCCACCCCCCTCCTCCCGTCCACCGCCCCCCACCAACCTGGCTGTTTGGCCTCCTAGCTATCTGCGTGCACAACTTCACGAGGCGCCGTATCTTCATCTAAACCCCCCACACCCCCGACCCTGCCCCCCATTTCCTGCCCACCCCACCCCGCCGACCCCCCGGGGTGCCGAGGAGGAGGGAGGAGCAAATAAAACACGATCTAAAGAGAATCGATAAATGTTTCATCAGATTTAAAAGACGGCGTTAGCCTCAGTTTTATGGGCGGCACGATACAGTTTCAGGGTGGCCGAGTCCTTGGGTTTAAAAGAAAGGTTTATGGTGCTGTAAACATTGCCCAATTCTCTTTTCCATTTCGACCGCATAAAGTCGGGACAGATCAGTAAATCTACAAGGGAGATTGGAAGCTCTTTGCCCTCTGCCTTTCTCCACCATCTATTTCTCTCCATTTTCCCCTTGTCTCTCCACAGGGCCATGCAGGAGCGGAGGAGAGACAGTGGGCGCGATTCTATCCTCAGCAATGATGGAACCTATTATTTCTCACGAGTCACATTGGCAATGAGATACAGACTTAAAGCAGCACTATGTAACATTTTTTTACACTAATACATTTTTGTCCAATCTGTATGGTAAGTTAAACACAATATAATGTATACAATTGGGGTGGTTGTATTTTGTCGCCCTGCTCTTCTATTGAGACATTTAGATGTCAAAGGTCATGTCTGAGACACGCAGGATCTGACACAAATTTTGACCTGATTCAATGTATCCCCTGAGCAAGCAGGCAGGCTCTATTAGCTCAATGGTAAAACAAATAATCAGCACTTTCAATTAATCCAGGAAACCGGGTTTCAAATCCGGGGTAGAAGGGGAAAGGTACATTGCAAGCTTTAACAACTACATTTTCCAACAGTTGTTTTCCTCTAGCCTTGAAGCTGAAGATGATTATCGTCCTTGACAGGTTGGAAACCTTGCATGTCCAAAAGCATTATTTTTCAGGAAATGTTACAAAATTATCTGCGTTCCAATGAATAAAAAGTTGTTACTAAATCATTAAATCACAACTCATAAGCTCTTAATAATTTTAATTAGTTAAATATTTAGAAAACCCACACACAGACTTAACCACTTTCAACCGGGCATCCCTCAGTAAAGCTTAGGTGAAAGTTTAATGAGAGAGATTCTGTCATACTTTTCATTCCACTGTCACTTCACTTTCCCATACGTCACTTCACTTTCCCATGCCGCCAAAACCTTTCATTCACAATTCTAAGCATGCGCAGCACTCCGAGCCAATTGGACTCTTTCAATTTGCAGTGAGGTAGCCAGACATGCTGGATGGTCTAAATTCTACAAATAAAACTGCCTCTGAACCTGTCATTCTCTTTCAGACTGAACGTTGTACAAACCAACCTCCCACCCCATCTGGTTCCATGTTGAGATCCCCATTGTCCCCAGAGTTAAGGGAGTTTGGGGAGGAATAAAACTGACACTCTCAACGAGCCCTGTGCATACACTTCAGTGTTAAGTCCAGTGAGGGGCAATAATACTTTGCATTCATGCCTGATCAAATAGATATTTAAGATTACATCAAAGGTTGTGCAAGCAACCCTATGTGGTATCATGTTGAAGAGCTTAAATAAAGTATATTTAATGTATTATTAAGTTATTAACGTCGTGTATCATATGATATTGTATAGTTGTAGTGGTGTAAAGTAGCTAAGTACATTTACTCAAGTACTGTACTTTACTGGAGTATTTCCCATTTTCAATAATTTGACTTCTACTTCACTACACTACACTATATCTCAGAGGCAAATATTGTACTTTTACTCCACTACAATTATTTGACACCTTTAGTTACTAGTTACTTTGCAGATTTAGATTATTATCACAAAACATACATTTACCCACTTCAGCCCTACACTATACATTTCGGCCATTTGAAAATAGCCTACAACCTCTGAGTTTGTAGATTTGCTATTTTCAAAAGATTTTTTATACATTTTGAACTTGTGAAATGGGACATTCTGCACAATGAGTAATTTTACTTTTGGTACTTTAAGTATATTTTGATGCCAATACTTTTGTACTTTTGCTCAAGCACATTTTGATTACCGGACTTTTAATTGTAACAGAGTATTTCTTCACTGCGGTATCGATGTTTTTACTTAAGTACAAAATGTGAGTGCTTTTTCCACCACTGTATAGTTGTGACACCCCTGAACCGACACATGCAGAATAAGATGTTGGTAAACGGCCATAAATGATAAATAAAGCAGTAGATGGAGGTTAGATGGCTGCCTATAGCTCTCAGTACCACATGAGCAGGCGGAGGGCAGAGTTAAATTTGGGTCAGCACTTTATTAAGTGTAACAGATGCCTCCGTCTGTCTACCCCGGGGTAGGGGGAATTGCATTTGCGGTCCACCCTGACAGAAAAAGCAGACAGTTATGATAAGAGAGCGGCAAGGTGGAATCCATTTAACCCACAAGCACCGCAGTGGGGAACACCGGCCAGTGGATTTGCTCAGGCTCCCCGGGCAGGCTGTGCAGAAAGACGGGCAGACGGGAGGAAACAGGTGGTAAGGGAGAGAGAGGTTTCCCAGCCCTGGGGAAACGCACAGCAACACCCCCCCCCCCCCTCCGCCCCCAGCCCGTCCTCGCCTCACCACCCCCAATATCTACATCATTAACCTCGCTCAGCTACCACAACACCACAGGAAGCGATTAGGAAAACCGCACTCTTCTGCTCTTCTGAGGCCGTATCTGTCAGAATCTAAATTAAATCCTGCCTGCTTCCAGTGATTACAGTGTATTTTCCATACTGCACACATGATTGCATCACTGAGTATATTCATGCTGGCTGTCTTTAAGAGATCGTTGGTTCCATTTTTTGTACAGTGACCTTATTTTTCTTAACCACTTAAACCCAATATACTTTGCTGTACGTCAAATAGTGAAAAAAAAGCTCAAAAGTGTTCGCCTATATGACATGCCCACAATATCGTGGCTTTGTGTGGTTAATAGACGCTAGGCTTTGTGTGGTTAATAGATTCCCTAAAATCATATTTGAGATTTATTTGTGTTTACTGTAATCCGCCAAATAATAATCCCGGTCACGAAATAAAAAGAAAAAAAAGAAGCAATCCTACCGACTCGACTACTGGTTGTTTTGTGTCAAACGTGAAAACAGAACAGTCCACTTCCTGCCAGGTATTTTTCATGACTAATCTCGGCCTGAAGCCATGTACGGCGTCCCGCGGCTCGGCATTCATGTGACCAGCTGGAACCCACCAGATGTGTCTTGCGGATCTCGGGCGCAGAGCGATTGACTGCTGTTCGGATTCATGAGCGGGCGGCCGATTGACTGCTGCCTGCTAGCGTGCATAAGCCGCGTGATTGACTGCTGTTGGCACAATAGCTGCCAGCGGAGCAAGTGGCGGCTGACAAACGACAGAGTGGAGGTGGCAGCGAGGGAAATTACCCCGGCTCTCTCTGTGAAGCCGCCCAGCAATCATTCCCCCCGCACAATCCTGCCTATGTCTCTCTCAGCGGCCGTTTTTACTGCCATACTCCATCACCACAAAACAGATAATACACGACGAAACTCCAGTGGAAAGGATTGTGTGTAAATGTGCATATGAGTGTGGGGGCTTATTACACCCATCACTTGTGGTTGTTACATAGGCTTGAGATGTTTCTGTTTCTGTCTCCTCCTTCGGAGAGGAGAGAGACATTCTACTGACACACTCCCTTTCTGCGGCTCTCCTTTATAGTTGGCAAGAACAAAGGACGAAAACGAGACATGCCGACGTGGTCGTGGACGATTATGAACATCTGTGCTTTCAGTAAACGGTGACATCCCATTAAGGAGTGAGAGAGTTAATCTGACTTGGAGAAATTGTAAAATCCCATGAATTATGATTCTCTGGTCTTTTTTTTTGTTGCACTTAAATTGTCACTGGAGGGAGAATAAAAAGCCAAATCGCTGAGCACCAACTGCTTAACTCACATTTGTATTATGTTTTAATTGGCTGTTGCAGCAGTCAGATGGCAGACGTTGTGAGTGGGCGAGGAAAACACCACTTTACACGTAGCTTTAAACTCAATTAATTGGAGAAAAAAAAGTCGTTGGTGAGGCAGCATCACACTCCTGTGATGACAGGGCTTCTCCCCCCCTATTGTAAGCGCTTTTTATAGTCTCGTAGCCTACTGGTGCAGGAAATAAACGTTTTATAAATGGCACATGCAGCCGGTGATCAGTGTTCTGGACGGGATGGTTTCATCTTTGGGGGAAAGCCTTTGATTCCAATTGACGGCTTGTGTTTACAAAATACGCCAATGACAGACTGCATGGCGGGTGGTAGGAAATGTTGGGAGAAAGAAGGTTTTAAATGGAGCTTTTTGTCTATTTTTGGCCTTTCATTGTCTCCTCCTGACTGCCAAGACCTTTCCTCTGTAAGAACCTGGCAGACATTGCATGGTTCCCTATCCTTTCCCCCTTTTCATCCAGTCTCATTTAGCTATTATTTGAACCATTACCAGGCGCTCATCCAGTAAACGGATTCAAGAGCACCGTGCTGTGCCCCATGCAGACTTATAGAATACCAGTGGTGGAAAGTAACTAAGTACTTGTACTCAAGTACTATACTTAAGTACAATTTTGAGGTATTTTTTACTTTACTGGAGTATTTCCAGTTTTCAGTACTTTTACTTCTACTCGTTACTTTGTAGATTTTGATTATTATTACAAAACATACATTAACCACTTCAAACCTATACATTTTGGCCATTTGAAAATAGCCGATCTACAAAGCTCACAATGTGTCGCGATGCAACACATTGTGAGCTTGTAGATCTGCTATTTCCCCCCAAAAAATGATACATTTGAAAACTTGAAACGGTACATTCTGCATAATGAGTACTTTCTACTTTTGATACTTTAAGTACATTTTGATACCAATACTTTTGTACTTTTACTCAAGTAAATTTAGAATTCCGGACTTTTACTTGTAACAGAGTAGGACATTGCAGTATTGATACTTTTACTTAAGTAAAACATTTGAGTACTTTTCCCACTTTTCCCACCACTGTAAACGATCACTGCACTGTTGTTGGTGATCGTCACCGCGTGGTGTGACCCCAGACTCTTGTAGCACTAGCCATGACTTGACACCGTGGAATGCTTGACTGATGCTCTCATTTAGACAGCTAAACGTGGCGGGCGGAGTCAGCGATGGCTGCGAGCCACTGTAGCATGTTTGTTTGACTTTTTTTCTTCTTTTTTATTTAATGAGGCTCCGGCGTCTGCTCATTAAAAGAGCCGTCAAACAGTGGCTGTGTAAGCATGAGCCATAAAACCACAATACTCTACTCTGACCACGGCTCCACTGTTCTGGAAGGACTCCAGAGGCAAAAAGATAACTAATGTAATGTAATGTAAATTGACGTTTGGCAGAAACACAGAGAGACCAAACGCACGAGACCAGGCTTTCTTGCGACTGTACGCTCTGAGGTAGCGCATAGTAAGCGATCACCTCCCTTTTTTTGCCCCCTGAAGCTCAATTACAAACAATGGACACAGGATCAATTTGATTGACTGGAGCCTGATTTGCTCCACTGCTCGTGGCAGCCAATTAAATTGAGCTACTGCAGCTGGCTGCCACTGATACGCAAGGAGGAGGGGGGACAGTTTTCAGACAGCAGTCCCCCAGACCCTGCCCCCCCCCCCCCCCCTGCACCATTCACAGGCAAATATAGATCTAGCATTACCATGTTCATCCCTACTCCATCTCCGTCTCACACTGGGCCTTGATGATGCGACAACAGAGAAGGAATTCAATTAAGTCTAATCAAAGTGCTAAAATAGAAACGGCATCGTCGAGTGCCGCCCGTGAAATCGGCACGCTGGTGCTGCTAACGGAAGGGTGGAGTGTCACGGAATAACGTTTTTTTTGTTTCATGTCACAAGAAAGGGAGGGATTTATTTTGTTCTTTCCACTGCTCGATGATGGAGTTATTGTTGTCCCTACCTACCCCCCCCCCCCCCTGTATGCTGTCTTCCTTTCTTGTCTGCGGTTGGATAATTCCTGCGGCCTGCCTTTCTTGTGCCTTTTCTCTGTGTCCATCTGAAAGTGTCTCTCTGTGGGAGCCTAACAGAGAGGAAATAAACATCTTTCCCCCCTGCTGTATGCAGTGCACTCTCACACAATATGGTGAGTCTGCCTAAGTGCCTGGAGTCAGACGCACAATAAGCACATAAAGAGACAAGTAGAGATGAATGCACACACACACACACACACACGCACACACGCACACACACGCACACACGCACACACGCACACACACACACACACACACACACACACACACACACACACACACACACACACACACACACACACACACACACCTTATTTAGGCTCAGTCACACACATGCAGTGCAAAGACAAATTCATATTCTGGATGGAAATACACACAAATGCATTCTCTGGCCACGTGCACACACATACTCACTCACTCACTCATACATCATATAGGCGATACTGTAGCCTATGCTATATATTGACCTTGCAAAATCTGATGCAATTTGTTTTGGGCTGGTTCAGGGAAAGAATGACGCAGGACGAGCTGACAGGACTCCTCACTCACGTTCACTGAAATCTATAATGACTGAGCTGAAGGTATGTGTGCACTGTTCCCCCGAGAGAGAGAGAGAGAGAGAGAGAGAGAGAGAGAGAGAGAGAGAGAGAGAGAGAGAGAGAGAGAGAGAGAGAGGGGGGTGACAGATGGGGAGAGAGAGGGGAGAGGGAGCGAGAGACAGAGAGAGAGATAGAGGGTGACATATGGGGAGCGAGGGCAAGGGAGACAGACAGAGAGAGAGAGAGGAGAGAGGGGTTGACAAAGGGGGAGAGAGGGAGCGAGGGAGAGAGAGAGAGAGAGGGGGGAGAGGGAGAGGGAGAGGGAGCGAGGGAGAGGGAGAGAGAGAGAGAGGTGGTGACAGAGGGAGAGAGAGAACGGCACCCTCCCTCCACCTCCCAACACATGTCCTCAGGCACGGCAACAGCAGGAAATAGCCGATCTACAAGCTCAAAACGCGTTGCGATTCGACACGTTGTGAGTTTGTAGATCTACGGCAGAGTAAGATACAATAACACTGATGATATGCATGGATGGACCTGTGGAGCAGCACATCCAAAACCTAGACAAGCAGAACCCGTTTTCTAGAGTCAAACAGTAGTCAAATCCACTGTGTTCATTTAACTCTTACTCTTAGACAGTGGTGTAAAGTAACTAAGTACATGTAGGCCTACTCAAGTACTGTACATAAGTACAATTTTGAGAAATTTATACTTTACTGGAGTATTTCCAATTTTCAATACTTTTACGTTAGTTACTAGTTACTTAGTATTATTATTACATAAAATACATTAACCTCTTCAGACCTATATATACTTCGGCTAATTGAAAATAACCGTGTTGCAAAGTGACGTGTTGTGAGCTTGTAGATCTGCTATTTTCAATGGATTTTTATACATTTTATACATTTGAAAACTTTTTGTATATTTTGATGCCAATACTTTTCTACTTTTACTCCAGAATATGGATGTAAGGGTCCAAGTGGTTAATGACCCCTAAGGCGTCCTCTGGTCCTGGATCCCCTGAAGACCCCTGGTATAGAGTTTTACAACTAAATCCAGTGTTTAGACGCCACGCTCACTGAATCCATGCAGGTTTGACGCAGGCCATGATTTTTCTAAGGATTTGAACCACACTAGGGGACGTGTTGGAGGACAGGGACTCTAACCGCCTGACAAGTGGCTTTGTAGAGATGTACCATTCTTAATAAGGCGCAGTGTTTTAAAAGGTGTTGTGTAAAATGTTACTGTCACTTCCAATCTCACATTATCCCCTACCCGCTATTCCCCGGACCCCTAACCGAGAGCAATGTGAACGAGACTCTTTAATTATGAAGGTGGGTCAGGCTTTTAATGGAGTGTATGTGTGTGTGTGTGTGTGTGTGTGTGTGTGTGTGTGTGTGTGTGTGTGTGTGTGTGTGTGTGTGTGTGTGTGTGTCTTCAGTGCTGCTGTCAGCAGCCGTTTATTCACCTTGGTGTTTTGCGTGGTGAGTTTGTAAATTGGCTATTTCCGGCTTTAGGGGTCTGCCTTTAAAAATTGCGTTCATAAATGTTTTATGTCCTCACAAGCAGTGTTGGAAAGTAACTATAAAGTAATATGTAACTTAAAGTAATGTATTACTTTTTCCAGTAACTAGTAAAGTAACTAATTACTTTTGGCAGGGAGTAATACGTAAAGTAACTATATTACTTTTTAAACAAGTAATATGTAATAAGTAATATATTACTATGTTTTAGTAACTTTTCCAACACTGCGCCTCCCCCATGACAGCCGGGGTGCCTGATGGAGGGGAAGGGATCTGGTTGGAATAACGTGTTCCTTCCACGTGTTCCTTCAAACTCCCCCCTGTCAGGTGACAAGAAGGTCAGTTGGCTCTCATGCATTGAAGGAGGCATGAGCTCGGCTCTGGGCTCCCTAGGCTGGCGGGGGAGTGTAGCGCCCAGGATCCCTTAGACAATTGGCACTGGGTGAAAAAGGGTTGCAAAATCGTGGGATAAAAAAAATATAATCTGAGGTTGTTGTTTTTTTTACATCATTTACATTTTATTTTCAATACTATACTTCTATTCTATTCCACTGCATCTCAGAGGTAAATATTGTACTTTTACTCCACTACACTTATTGGAAAACTTTAGTTACAAGTTTTTGTGTAGATCTAGATTATTACAAAACATACATTAACCAGTTAAGCCTTATTTTGTACATTAACCAGTTAAGCCTTATTTTGTACTTGTACTGGTCTACAAGCTCACAATGTGTCACATCGCAACACATTGTTGAAAGATTTTGAAAAGAAGTTTGTACTTTTACCTACATCTTTGAATACATGACTTTTACTGTACTTCTAATATTATATATTTTACTTTATTGTTAATTTTACTTAAGTAAACACAAATGCAGTACAGTACTTCTTCCACCACTGAATTTAACAGTTGCCATAACAGTCTGATTTTCTGTTACCAACTCCCTAAATGAAAGCATCTTTCCTCTTCTCCAAACAATTTAAAAACATAATTTTCTTTAAAAAAAAAACATTCAGCAGAGTATTCAAATAAATCACAGAGACATTTTCCATACATAAAAACTATGAAAAACTGTCTACTTCTTCTTCACATAAAGGGCACTTGCAATTGTAGGGATGGTCATAGAAATAAAACTATTACTCAACACGCCCTCTGGATGGCGATGTACGTTTTTTATTCTCCCTGTTTGTGGATATAAAGAAGGAGAGGACATACATCCTATTCTACACCATAGCATGCACAAGGATATGTAAAGAAAAGAAGGAGAGGACAGACATTCAACATCATAGCATGCGCCACAGACACAGGAGGCAAACTGAAGCCGGAATTATATAGGAAGTAGTCCATACCCGGTCGACGCATCAATGGGGGGATATGCGCACATGATCTGGCAACCCGGGAGGCAGTTCGTCCCATAGCTGGGCAGCCCCGTAACCATGGCGACAGTGGTTTTACACAAAAACCCTAATAAACAGCTGAGATTTGGTGATATCGAAAAACGGGCTTCACAGTTCCGTGGGCATAATGGTCAATGGCTGTGTGCAAATTCAGATCAATTGCTCCAGCCACTGAAGAGAACCGGGCAGAACCAATTTTGGCCTCACCACTAGCCTCGGTCCCAGCCTCACTCATCTGCGAAGAGAAGAGCCTGGTCACGACCTAAAGCAGCGAGTGTCTAGGAAGTCCTGAGTTTCCCCCGGAAACGATATTTTTTGACCAATCACAACACTCGTTTCATTCACGGAGAATGTTAACAGATTTGTAAAGCATCAACGTCATTTCCTTGGGCAGTACATCCGCCAAATGCAACCATTTCCGGTTGTCAACTTCCTAGACAACCAACATCCCAGGTCTTGCCCAGCGTGCCTCACCACGCACTACACCACTACAGAGGTTTGTCAAATTATAGGAGGATTATAGGAGGATAGGAGGATATAGGAGGATGTACAGTATGTCAATGAGAGTTGGGTGAAGCTAGAATTGTGCAACTGACTGATATAACTGAAACTGTATTGTGTATTTACAAAACTAAGTAAAACAACTAAAATCTGAGAAAATGTCCTTGTCAAAAATCTTCCAAAAAAAGCAAAAATACAAACCCACTTTAAAAAAACAAAAGTCAAAACAAAATCATAAAAACTAAAATGCAAAACTGTTATAACTTTGCTAGGCAGTATGGGCTTTCATCAGACAATTGGTTTGAACAGGCTTGGATGATTGTCAGTTCCGATGACAGCTCAACAGGCTTGGATGATTGTCAGTTCCGATGACAGCTCACACTGCAGCATGCCACTGTCAAAGAGGAAGCAATGTCCTCAACGTTGCAACACCATCTGAACACATTTAGTGCCAGAGAACCCCAATAGAATAGAAGATTTGTGTTGGTAAAATTAATGTTTAAAAAATATATCCAAAATGTGTCAATGTTGTTTAAGATTTATTTTGAAAGTAGCAGACCTACAAGCTTGTAGATCTGCTATTTTCAAATAGCCAGCGCATATACACTATATAGGGTTCAAATGTGTTGATGCTTTAGCTGGGGACCCCCTGGAGCCCCCTTAGGAACCCAGACCCCACTTTGAGAATCACTGCTTTAGGCAACATAGGAGGCAGCCTAGGGAAGTGGGTTCTCAACCTGTGGGTTAGGACCCCTTGGGGGGTCCCCACATGATTTGGAGGACTAAGACCTTTTTGATACCTAGAAAAAAGACCATTACTACATCAAAAGTAATAAACAAACTATACTGTAAAATGGTCAAACATTGGCCAAATTGTCAAATAATATAAGAAAGAGAGGCAACATTTCTGAAAATAGCCGATCTACAAGCTCGGCTATTTTCACATTAGTTCAAATATGATTATGGGGGTCACGTCCTGAAAAGGTTGAGAACCTCTGGCCTAATTTGGTCATTATTCTGAAAGTTAGATAGATTAAGCATAAAGATAAAGACATTTAATTGTGCAGGCTACTATTTCAATGTATTGTGTGTGCGTGCATGTGTGCACATGTGTGTGTGTGTGTGTGTGTGTGTGTGTGTGTGTGTGTGTGTGTGTGTGTGTGTGTGTGTGTGTGTGTGTGTGTGTGTGTCTCCGTGTGCGCGTGCGTGCGCGTGTGTGTGTGTGTGTGTGTGTGTGTGTGTGTGTGTGTGGGTGTGTAGATGTGGATCTGTGGTTAGTGATCATACTTACTACCCAACCCAGAAAAGTGAATGTTTGTACACTCACACCTTTGTCACATGATCCAAACCACACTTCAGCCTAAACCACTTGTGTTACTGCTTCCTGTACATTTCTACTCTACTGACAACTCATTGTTGACTTCAGCCTTTAAACCATTAAGACCTGAGGACAATTCTACAAACTGCTTTTCTCATGTTGTTTGTTTGTTCATTTCATATTATAGTCCATGTCTCCTGCATCACTGACTGTATCAAATGCTGCTGCTTACGGCAGTGGTTCTCAAACTGTGGGTCGGGACACACAGGGGGGTCCCCATATGACAGTGAAATGCCAATTTAAGGTGTTTTAAGACCTTTTTAATACCTCAAAAAGACAAAAAAAAGGGGGGGGGGGAAATACCATTATTGCATCAAAAGTAATCAACAAACTATACTAGCTATAAAAAGTAAAACTGGTTAAACATTGGGCAAATTGTCGAATAATATAAAAATATGCATTTTGAAAATAGCAGATCTACAAGCTCACTGAGTGTTGCGTTGCGAGGGGTTGCGAGGGATTTTCACAATAGTTATCTGTGGAAACGAGTCAAACCAAATTCAATGCCTCAACTTCTACATTTCAAGTGCTTATCAGGGTGGGGGGTCCCCAGTTAAAATATGATTATTTTGGGGGGTCACGACCTGAAAAGGTTGTGAACGACTGGCTTATTGCGTACCACTATACTGCTAGATGTGACAAACGACATTGTGTAACAACGTGGACACACTAAACTTAAATACTAGAACATTATCTTATGTTTGCCTTTATAATTAATTGCTGTAATTACAAAAAAAAAATTATCACTGAAAAATGTTTTTATGAATGAAATATTACACTAATTGTAGCCTACATCTGTGCACCCCAAAATCCTTTTGCCGCAGACCCCCATTTGAAGATATTTTGGACCAGGGGGCCCCATAAGAGAAGATAGGCAATCTACAAGCTTGTAGTAAGTAAGTAAGCCTTAGGGGCCTTTTTTAAGACCCAGCCAGGGATCGAACCCCAACCTCTCAGTCTCACGACAGACACTCTAACCACAAGGCCACTGAGCGACAAGCTTGTAGATCAGATATATGTTTTGAATAGCAGAAGTATAAAACAGGGTTACAGTGGTTAAAATCTTCCTCATTTTAGTAAGGACCCCTTAAAGGACCCCTGAGGGTCTGCAGACCCTACTTTGAGAGCCATTGGTCTAACATGCTTCTTGCTATTTTACTCAAGGTTCAAGGTTGTTCTTTATTGTTACATCTTGTGCACAGCTATATAAGAATAAAACGTATTTCTGTTTGTCTTCCTTCAGACAATGTAGTAGCATTTTATTTATGTAATTATTGTCTTACACACCAGCATATAGAGAAGCAGAAACCACCAGAAAACAAGAGCCGCCTAAAGTTACATCCTCCCTCCAGACCACAGCATGACTCACCATGCAGATGATCAACTGCCTTCCTCTGTCACTAAATCGGACGCTGCGTTCATGATTTGCGGCATTTTGTTCAAAACGGGCCACTCCTGCAAACTTTAGATGTCAATTTTAGCCAATCAGGGTGGAATATGAAAAATCAAACAGATGCGTCTTGATCACATGACTATAGAGATCATGTGTACCGATTTGAGTGAAATTTGGATATGGCTTAATATAAAAAAAATGTTTTACAGAAGTCGGCCTCCTGGTGGCGCTATAAAGGCAGATGTGAAAAATGCAGGGCAACGTTTTTTTTCTTGGGCTCTAAAGAGTGTGCATACAAAGTTTTACACGGATCGGTGTAGTTATAGACTACAAAATAAAAACAGCCAGTCCACCACTGCACTTAAAGGTAGGGTACAGTAAGTGATTTTCTTTGGTTAAAATAAGTGTTAAATAGCTCTATATTCTGATAGTACTCATTGCTATAGAGTGTTTGTTCAGTAAAAGGAGTCTCCTTGTCTCTCCAGCTCATTATAAAACAGAAAATGCATTTTCCTTTCAGTTTCAGTTTCATTTCCAATTTTATCCAATCAGGATAGAGAACTCAATCAGGATATAGATTAAACAAGTGAAATTGGAAGTGATGACGCTAAGAAATGAGCAGGCAAAATTGGAACTGGAACACTATAAAAATGAAGCTTAAAAATGGGTACTTTCTCCTGATTGGCTGAGATTTTGACACCTACCGGAAAATGTATTTTCTGTTTATTAAAGAGCTGGAGAGACGGGGAGACTCCTGTTACTGAACAAACACTCTATAGCAATGATTACTATCAGAATATAGTGCTTTAACCTTTTAACAAAATACTTTTTGTTTTAACCCAAAAATATCACTTACCCTACCTTTAACTCCACTGTTTAATGGAACACACAGTCATAACTTTAACCAGTCCTGGATGCGAGTATTGTAGGATGCGAGACGCGGCTTGAGATTGGCTGAAACGGGGGTAGGGAGCGCTCGGCTGTGTTCACATGGACTGTGCTTGAGGCGGTAGACATGTCAGAGGTACCAAAACTAGGGGGGTCAATGATTTACGATTCTGTCCCTACCAGGACATAACTCGTACAGCGCTGAGTTGGCTCAAGCAGACTTCACAACGTTCGGCACGGTGACTCGCTCGCCTAAGCTATCTCGGCGGTGCCTCTCGTGGCTCAAGTCTGCTTGAGACGGTGCGCCTCCGTCGCCTCCACTGAAAACAAGCGCTCCCTTACGTCACAACAAAACAATAATAGCTTCCTGGACTATGACAAAGCAATGCCCCACTGCCTCTGGGTGGCTGAGTGGGTAGAGAGGCTGTTTGGGAATCAGAAGGTTGCCGGTTCAACGTTAGGCTTGCCCTCAGGGACCCCACTTTGAGAACCACTGCTATAGGTGACATACGAGGCACTTAGGGGACACCATCCTGATGGGGCACTAAACTGCACAGTTACTAATGTTATGTAATGAGTAGGGGAGAGCCGCCATGTTTGTAACGCGTCATGGTTGCAACAAGCATGTTTTCTCTTGATTGGTCAATTTTCTCATAACGTCATCACATCAGTATGTGACCAGCAGTGTTGGAATAGTTACTACAACATAGTAATATGTTACTTATTACATATTACTTGTTTAAAAAGTAATGTAGTTACTTTACTTATTACTCCCTGCCAAAAGTAAGTAGTTACTTATTACTTAGTTACTTTTTTTTTCTCGCCCCCAGTAATTGCATCCTTTCTCCCCAAAAGTCTGACTTTGCATTTTCAACATTAGCAGTTGTTTTTTTTCTCTTTTCTGCAGCCTACATTGTAAAATCCTCATTGTTGATTTAACTCTGAAAAGTGTTCTGTACACATGACGGGTCCATTTGGTTCTATTTGTACACTCATTTCAATTATATTAACACTAAGACTTTTACTGTGTATGAATTCATAACTTACAGACTAAATGAAAACCATTTGACTATGAATTCAATACTAAGGACCTCAATGGAAACAAGACCGCAAGGACTTTTTTGGAAGTATTTTAAATGTATTTCATGTATTTTTTGCCTAAAAAAATATTCAAATTCAAACACCTGGGCTCAAACAGATAATGACTCATCATGAGACACAATCTTTGAACAACTTCTGTTGTTTATTAAACAAAATGTATTCTAATAAAATACAAAAATAAAAAGGCTCCCATAGCAACACATATCATCGTGGCAGAATGTAGGAGCAAATGCAAGTAAAAAAAAATCAATCATTCTGTATGACTGCTGAAAATAAAGTGCTTAATTTCTTTGTAAACAAAAGTAATTCTAATAGAATAAAAAGGCTCCCATAGCAACACGTATCATCCACCTTAAGGCTCGTGAAAAAAAGTAATAAATTACTTTTTGAAAAAAAGTAAAGGTAATAATATTACTCAAAACATGAAAGTAATTAGTTACGTTACTAGTTACTGGGAAAAAGTAATAATATTACTTTAAGTTACATATTACTTTAGTTACTTTCCAACACTGGTGACCAGTGCTGTAATGAACGTGCCCAGGAAGTAGGAAGTATTTTCATCCAAACTAGAGAAAGTTATCGCAGAAAAACTGATTTATCTTAAAGTTAGTAAAAAAAATCATCTTTGGTCTACAAATATTTCCTTTAATGTTGTCGAGCTAAAATCCACATGGTTGTCTGCATGTATCTGTTCTTCATCAGTTTACATCGTTTTATTACTCTATGCACGTTAGCTCTGTTCTGTAAACAAAGCCAAAGCAGTGGAGCACAGAGCGACCCGATTGTAACACCCATCTGTTTAGGTGTGATCAATGGATTTTCCCATGGAATTTACTCAAACTGCTATCCCGGTAAGATTGAATAAATTCCTTACGTTTGATACATTATCTTATCACATCCTTGGTATGAAAACAATGTAAAACAGTTGCTTGACATGAATATAATTGATTTAAGCTGAAAACGATTTGTTTAATGCCGTTTTTTAGCAGTGTTACTTTTGTAACTATGGCTGTTACAATTAGTCTGATAAGCGCTTAAAATGTAACGTCGGAACAGCGTCCACTTTCGGTTTAATAACTCATGACCTGTTTTATCAATTGAAAAACTTTAAGTGGTTTATGATAGCAGACATGTGTAGGTTCTTTGCTTGAAAATATTACATATGTAGGTAAAACGATCGCCGAGTAAAAGACCGAAAGGTGAAAAATGTTACAATTGAAGCGGCCCTCCCCTACAATTCATACTGAGAATATTGACACTTTTGTTTAGGAAAAAGAGGAAAGAGGAGGAGAAATGCATAAAAGATAAAGCTATTTATGCAACATTGCAGCTACATTATGTCATCTGTTCATGAGTATAATACGATGAATACAATGCAATTGGCTAATATAATATTTATGCATGTTAGCCTATGTTGCTTGCTGTGCTATAGACCGCCGAAGTCTGACGTCATTTACACATCCTTTGTTTGTCTACCTGGTTCGCAGTTTTCCACCCCCGTTCTGAATCCCATAGACGTATTTAATATCGCGTCAAATAAGAACTGTGTTCCAAAAATAAACAAATGACCCCGGCGTGTTGACTCTTATGGATATGAAGCATCAACTGACGGTGAGAAAACGCTAATGTTACTTCCGCCGAATTAGTTACATTTTCGCCAGAAACAGACTGTATCAAATATAAGTGACTGACTATCATAAACGATACAGAACCCCCTCCCTGACAATAACGCCGACACGCGGTGTTTATTTTTGGACCACAATTCTTATATGAGACGATTCTAAGATGACCCAATGTTATTCTCCATAGAGAAATTACTTCCGCAAACCTGGGGATGAACGAGTCACGTCAGGACTTCGGTGCTCTATTACATACAGTAAAGTAACACTACACAATTTTCTGTTCAACTAGCTTACATTGGATTTAATTCACACATTTTTGTGTGTCTGCAACAAAATTATTATAACACATTATTGATTTGATTAACTTTCATTGAGGTGACATCATAAAGGTTTTCTATGATAGTATTGACTAGGTCCAGTAGTATTGACTAGGTCCAGTATTGACTAGGACCTCCAGCCGCGGTGGTCTGAACTCTTCTCTCCCCGGAGAACGGTGGGCCGTGGGGGAGAGAGGGGAGGGGAAGGACAGTGGTTCTGACAGAGGGAGGGACAGTGGTGCTTCGGGGTGAGAGGGTCTCCTCAGACGGACTCCCTGGAGAGCAGGCAGTGGTACAGCCTTTTTAAACCAACATTGAATGTTTCAATGTTTCGCTCATGTAGGGCTTCGGACATGCCGAAATACAAGCCATTGTTCTTCTATTACTAAAAAGTTGAAATCTTGTTTGAAATGACCGAACCAGCCCTCCTCTGAGAAACAAAGCGAGTAGACAGAAATTGTGCCATCTTATGATGAGCATTACTGAGGACCAATTATATGAATATAAGGTTGAAAATGGGTGAAATGTCCCTTTAAAAATGTCAAGACACTACACATTTTCACAGAAACTTTGAGAAAATGACCAGTAGTCTGAAGGTCAAAGGGCACTGTCAAAATTATATAATAAGTCATTTAAGTTGCTTTCTAATTGTTTTCCATTTATGAATGAGCATGGAGTGACCCTGTGTTTAATCATGAAAGATCATTTCTATATACAGTAAGTTATTGCGAACGCGTGCGAACGCGTAAGCCGCGCCTCCGACCAAGTGGAGCTTACTATGTCACCTTGCTTGGGTTGTGTGTGTGTGTGTCTCTGTGTGTGTTCATTTCTCATTGGCTCGCGCCCCCATGTGACTCGAAACTCCGTGCTGAAATGCCAGCAGCTGCACTGCCTGTATACAGCCACCAGAGTGCGGCAGAGTGCACTACTACAGTGTGGTTGAAATATAGCAGCCACAATCAATCTTAGCAGCCACAGTCAATCTGCGTTCGCTTCCAGCGTTCGCGCGTCTTACTTGTATTTCTACTTCTGATAAGACTAAATAGATCTGTAAGGAATGAGCTGCATCTTTATCTCAGTCTCTCTTCCAAAATAAGAAAAGAAAAGAAGATTAGACCTGAATTGATCTCCTTCACTTCCCCCCCATCTGAATTTGAAGAAGTTAGAAAAAACACATGCTGAGTTCATAGCATGAAGTAGTGTCACATCTCTCACGCCCCATCTCTCTCTCTCTCTCTCTCTCTCTCTCTCTCTCTCTCTCTCTCTCTCTCTCTCTCTCTCTCTCTCTCTCTCTCTCAGCAGTAACTATTAGTTCAGAGTGTACAGGAAGTAGAAGGTTGTTCAGAGTCGTGCATCAAAGGAGAGGATGGGACACATCTTACCGTGTGTTCTACTCTGTGAGTATCTCACTATTATTACTAATAGCTCTTTTATATCACCATTACTACTAGTAGGTTTTATTGAAATAGTATTTGAACCTTTCTCAAGTGATTAAAACATACTTAGGGCAGGTACACACTGTAGGACTTTTAAAGTGGTCGTCTGTTCGTTAAGCATTTCACACTACAGGAGTCTATTTCTTGAAATCGGCTGTCATATATCGTTGTGGTTTTCACACTATAGATTGATCTCCGACCAGGAATTAAACTGTAGGATAGTTCACTAGGATACATACATTTGTTTTTATTCCAATTCATTTTAACCGACGTCTCATGAAAACGTGCACAGCTCCCGTGATATGCGCGAGACCAAGACAGGACGCTATTGATTGTTGACATTAAAATATGCATTCTCAATTTCTCTGTATGTCTCTATCTCTCTCTCTCTCTGAAACAAGTCAACCAGCTTAAAAGTACGCAATGAAACTCAGAAACAGTGTTGCCATGTCTGCTTATTATAAGCGACTTTGGGCTTGTCTTTCTGTAGAGTTGCTTGTAAATATTGGTTGTTGCGAGTTGGGCTTATTTGTGTAGTTGCTTATTTGGCCTTGTTTCCTAATGTGGAAACAAAAAACTCAGGGTGACGGATGTAACCCCGGTTTCTTTAGAATTCGGAGTAACATACTCACTATGGGATATCAGCGCCCCCTGGCGTTGATGCAGAGCTACATACCATAAACTCCCGGGCCATTCATTGGCTGAGAAGGGTATGTCACGTGTCCGGTAGACCGGAAGAGGTATAAAACCTCTTTCGTGACGTGGCTCATCCTCTTTAACACGCTCTCTGCATGCAGATGCACACAAACAGGGGTGTTAGGCGAGTATGTTACTCCGAATTCTAAAGAAACCGGGGTTACATCCGTAACCCTGAGTTTCTTGTCTAATTCTCCGTAACATACTCACTATGGGATACATAAACCCCCCTGGGGCTTATAGCCATACCGAATCTCAGGTCCGCACGGCCCCTAGCCATAAGGCCCCGTCCCCATGGACGTGACCTTCGGCCTCACGGGCGCCCCAGCCCTCCGGGCCGGGGTGCGGTATATAATTGAAAGAAAAGGACCCTGACAGACCAAGTCTGCCTATTCATCTAATGAACAGACACAAGTCTGACCCATAAGTGAAAACAAGGAAACAGGGCCTCCTCCCCTGGAAACCTACCAACGGTGGTTCCGAGGGGACTCAAGAGAAGGAAGGTAGAGAAGGGAAAAAAGGCGGGTTACACAAAAGACCTGCCTAACCTCCCCTACCCTAACTAGAGACAGCCGCTATGTCCAGTACAGCGTGCGCCACTGACGCCGCTGCCACATCCAGGCTGTAGAAGGCCGCAAAAGTCGATGGAGACGACCAGTTTGCGGCCGCGCACACCTCCTGGACCGACATTTCCCTGGAGAGGGCCCAGGCAGTAGCCACGCCTCTAGTAGAGTGAGCCTTCAGTCCTTCTGGAACTGGAGCGCCACTACTGACGTAGGCCAGCCTAATGGCATCCAAACTCCATCTAGAAAGCGTCGCCTTAGTCACTGCCTTCCTCCGACCATCTGGGCCGAAGGAGACAAAAAGTTGCGACGACGACCGGCCGACCGCCGTCCTCTGGCAGTAGAGCTTCAACGCCCTCACTGGGCAGAGACAGTGCAGCCGCCTATCCTTTGCAGAAGCGAAAGGAGGCGGATGAAAAACTATCAGCTCAACCGGTGTCTGGGTCACCATTCCGTTCTTGGGAACAAACGCCATGTTGGGCTTAACCAAACCCTGCTGTCGTCTCCCAAGAACCTCATGCACTCCGAACTTACTGAGAGCGCATGTATGTCGCTGACCCGTGCAGCTGTAGTGAAAACAACCACAAGAACCGTTTTGAGACTAACGATCTCCAGATCCATAGAGTGAAAAGGCTCGAACGGTGGGAGGCAAAGCGCCCCCAGCACCACCGCCAGGTCCCAGGCCGGGAACAGAGGCCTAGAGACCGGCCTGGCCCGCCTGGCACCGTTCATAAACTACGCACCAGCGGATGTCGGCCAACCGTCATGTCATCGAAACCCACGTGACAAGCGGAAATGGCCGCCTGGTACACCTTAACCGTCGAGAAAACCAGACCTTGGTTCAATTTGTCCTGCAAGAACATGAGGATGCTGCGTACCGAGGCCCGGAAGGCCTCAACCGGCGGTGACTGACTCAGACACCATGACACGAACAGGTTCCACCTGTCGTCGTACGCAGACCTCGTGGAAAGGGCCCTCGCCCCCTGGATGGTAGCTACCACCTCAGGGGGCAGGCCATAAGAAGTCAAGGTCTCCCCCTCACGGGCCAAGCCCACCGGTCTAGGTCCTGAGGTTGCTTGTGGAAAATCCCGACCCCTGCCTGCCGTAGCAGATCTCTGATCGGGGGGAGGGCCCAGGGCTCGTTGTAGAGGAGAGGATTACTCCTAACCTCCACACGCCCCACGCCAGTGCCACCAGTGGCACCGACAGTCCGTGGAGTCTGACCCTCTCCAAGTTGAGAGGACCAACTCCAGTGACGGGAATGCATAAAGCAGTTCAGTCGGCCAACCTGGCCCAGATCTGGCTTGTTATCTCCAGAGGAGAGGCCAATCTGCGTACCAAAAAATGCCCCTGGACAACAGAGTCGCTCCGCTGTTCAGGAGGCCCGGTACCTGTGAGGCTCTGGTTGACGTAAGGCGCGTGTCGCACCACAGCGTCAGATCGCCAGCTAGCCTGTCCAACACTGGTGAGGCCAGGCCTCCCTGCTTTTTGGCATAGCACACGGTCGTGGTGTTGTCGGTTCTGACCAGGACATGACAACCTCGAAACCCGAGCCTTGCAAAGTCTGACCGTCAGAAGAAGACCGTCATCAGCTCCAGGTAGTTGATGTGGGCCGTCTGTAGACTGGGACCCCACACCCCCCTGGCCGAGCGGCTCCCGTGGACGGCACCCCTCCTGTGAGGCTGGCGTCCGTGGTAATGACCTTCCGCGAGACCACAGCCCCCATTCTGACCCCTTGGCCAGAAGGGCTGCATCTGACCACGATCTGAGCGTGTCCACGCACCGTGGGGATACCCGGACCTTCCGATAACCTCAGGTGGACGGGACTCCAAGAGCCCACATCCACCTCCGGGGAAAAAAGGTCACATGTGGGGCTTGTCCAAACGAAACAGGTGTAAGGCCGAAGTCATGAGACCCGTCGCCTGCACGCATAGCCTGTATGTGACTTGTCGCCTCACGCGAGAAGACCATAGGCCGAAAAGCTGTCTATCCCGCCCGGGACAGACGCGCCGTGAGCCTGGTCTAGCCCAGCGAGATCCCCTATGAAGGTGGTCCGCTGAGACGGGACCAAGACGCTCGACGGACGGTGACGGTGAAAAACCCTGCGGCGTCAAGTGGGGAAACGGTCACGTCGATGTGCCGCGCCATCTCCTGACCGTGGTGGATAGAAAGGAACGTGGAAACAAGCATTGAAAACAATGCTGGTCCACCCATCTCCTTAACGCACCGTCCGCAAAGAGGGTCACACACCAGTACAACCACAGTGTGTTGTTGTTGATCAGGGGAGCTGACCAGTACAACCACAGTGTGTCACTGATGTACTGAAAAACCCCTACACACACAGTGTACCACTGAAGTACCGGGATAGTAAACAGTTCCGGACTGCAAACTCTCCAACAAGCTGCCTCAGCAAGCGAGTTAGTAGGGGCTCTGATGTCACCCAGTGCGGACAACGCACACGTTTCCAACTGGACCGGTGATGTCGCCACGTGATCCAGCGGACCCGCACATGCGGGGCCGTTAGAGACCGTGGAAGGGTAGCGGTGGTAGGTGGCCACCGTGGTGTTGCTTTAGCGGGGCTGGCTATGCGCTGCACCAAAAAACAACACTGCAATGTGTTGTTGTTAGTGAGGCCAGTTCGCCGCCAATTGAAGCAACAGTAGCCTGACTGGAGGTTATGCAAACCTAGCAGCTAACAAGCTAGTCAAGGCTAAACCACCATGAGCCAAGAAACGTTGAAATCCGTTTCCAAGGGAACCGTTTTTTTGTGTGTGCGTTGCCATGGGGACCAAAGACGCTACTACTGGTGCTAGCAGCGCTAACCCTGTGTGCGTTGCCATGGGGACCAGCGACGCTGCCACTGCCGCCAGCGGTGCTAACCCTGAGGTGACCGCTCGAGGCAGTAGAGGTACTAACGGTCCGTTAGGACCCGGCGGGGTCACGTGACCGGTCACGGGGACCTCGCCTGACGTCAGCATCCGGTTTGTCCGCCAGCGCAGCCTGTCTGTTTCCATGGAAACCAACGGCGCTGTCACTCTGACAAACGGGGCCGTCCGAAATAAGCCTACCTTGGCCGTCGCCCTCTCGTCTGAGCCCAAAGGCTCCGGACGGAGCGTCGACAAAGTCGTCCTCCCCGTAGGGAGTGCTTTGTCGCTCGTTAGTGGCGAACGAGGTCTGTAGTCCGTGAGGCGTTACGGCAAAGGGGGCATCTGTCCCTCCAAAATGGCGGAGACAGAGGTCTGCTCTTTGACCCAAGTATTTAATGAGACCCTTCAGATTCAGAATGGGTCGTACCCCCCCCCCCCTTCTTTTCCACCAGAAAATATTACGAATAGAAAACCAGTTGGTTCCGATTCATAGATAGTTCTCTGACTATGTTACTCTGAACTCTAAGGAAACCGGGGTTACAACGTAACCTCGAGTTTCTTGACAAATTCTTCGTAACATTCTCACTATGGAGAGAGAGAGAACCCCCTCTCTCAGAGACATGGTTGCCTTATGCTCCGCATGAGAGGAACAACACCGTGTCCGACATAGGAGATTATATGCATAAGAGCACGTGGAAAACACACCAGTACAACCACAATGTGTTGTTGCGGATCAGGGGAGTTGATCAGTACAATCACAGTGTGTCACTGCTGTACTGAAAAACCCTGTACACATACAGTGTAACGCTGATGTACTGGGATAGTAAACAGAAGTATCGGAAGTAATTCTTTAATAGCGCCCATGCTCAAGAGGAAGGAGTTTCTACTTCCTCCCTCAGAGTATTGGCTGCTGGACCCCTTGCACGGGAAAACAATACTTTTTCTGTCACGGGGGGTTTTGTGGAGAAATGCAGCCTGAAACCCTTTAGTATTGTGAGCAATACCTAAGCATTCGGCTTGCAAACCTCCCATTGCTTCCCACACCGAGCGAGTGGATTGGACGATGACGTCACCGGCCGCTCGGAGAGTGGGAGCGTTGCCATGGGGAGCGTTGCCATGGGGACCAGTGACGCTGCCACTGCCGCCGGCGGTGCTAACCCTGAGGTGACCGCCCGAGGCAGTAGAGGTACTAACGGTCTGTCCCAAGGACCTGGTCACAGGGACCTTGCCTGACGTCAGCATCCGGTTTGTCCGTCACCGCAGCTTGTTCGTTCCCATGGGAACCAACAGCACTGCTACTTGGACAGACGCGACGCTGGACAGACGGGGCCGTGTGTGTGGCCCTCGTTTAGTAGCGCTGGTAAGCCCTGGCCAACGGAGGACTCGGAGGAGTCACGTGATTGGCCACGGGAAAAAAACCCCGGCGTCAGAATTAAGCCCATAGATATATACAGTGAAAACTAGATCACACCACTGGATATATATATCTATGAGTAATCCTACCTTGGCCGTCGCCAGAGTGTAGAAAAGAGAGTAACGTCACGCTTTGCTCTCGCTGCAAAGCGGGCCTCTATGGGCTATAGTTCCAACATTGGAACTATCTCATTGACGTAGACAGAGCACTTCCGCCTTCCATTCTCACAATGGGATCGACGCTACTGTCATTACTCTCTCCCTAACTTACTCTGGCCGCCGCCATCTTGTCGACAAAGTCGTCCTCCCTAGGAGGTGCTTTGTCGCCCTCCAGCGGCGAACGTGAGGCGGTACGGCCAAGGGGTCATGTCTGACCGAAGTACTTCCGGTTCACAGTGGTGCGTGAGCACTTCCTGTGGGACGGAAGGCAAAAACCGGCGTGACCCCATTCCACTGGCGCATTTGCGCCCTCTGGCGGACAGGGGTGATGTGGGTTTTCATATTACCTTCAAATGATCCAAAAACATGCACAGATGTTATCCAACAATGTCTAGAACATCGGGACTCGGGTGTTCTAGACAGTGTGGGCTTATGTAATTGAGAACGTTGATACATTTACATTACATGCACAGATATTATCCCATCAATGTCTGGGATACCGGAGTTCGGGCATCACAGACATTATGGGCTTATATACAGAGAGCATTGGAGCAGAGAAGCCCGCGGTAGGGGACTCCACTGCTCCGCTGCACTCAAGCCACGTGAAAGAACGAGATCGTTTGTAACATGTAACACATTTATTTCTTTGGCAGAAAAAAATTTGTACTTTTAAACACACATTCGTTTTCATTAAACATGGCCTTCTGGCAGTCGAGGAGCCGTCCATCTTGTCCATCGAAGCCTGTAAAGCCACGGTCCTCTTCCCCAGCACGGCCGGGGGGGAGGGGGGGGCTGAACCGGTCTGTGCACCGGTGAGAGTCTGCTAATGTGCTAATGTGCTTTATGTACTTGGAACATGAGTATGAAACAAGAGCAGGCACAGAAACAGTAAACAGCATGAACGTTTTAACATATTCTTATGACAAAAACAACATGTGTCCCAATGGCGCCCGATGAGCCTGTCCAAGGTCTTCAGAAGCCCCAGAGGTTTGCTCGATACACAGAGTGAGAAGGCTAACAAGCTGGTGTTATCCTAGCGAGGCAATCTAGGCTAGGACAACGCTGTTAATAACCTGTTGCATGGGTGTTAAGCCAACAAAACACTGCCTGACTAAGGCGACGTTAACCTCTTAGCGAAGCAGCTAACGTAGCTAGTCTGGGCTAACTCACTCACGAGCTTCTGCCTCGTTCTCCCCTCGCCTATGCTGCCGTCGCCGGAGCCCCTTCGTTGTCTCCTGGCGACGCACCGCTGGCCCGGTACGCTTGCTGTGGCAGCGGAGTAGACGGCTGGGAAGAGGGGGAGGAAGTGCCGCTAGGTAGTTGCACCTGGGTGGTTCCCCCAGACACGGTGCTAGCGGCTGCTGCAGTGCTGCGTAGCACGGCTTGTGTAGCAGCCTGGAGGTGCTGCGAGCGGGGGCTAACGCCGCTCGCAGCCGGGACTGCCGGAGGGCCCATTGTGGACTGTGAGCGCACGTGGTGGGCCCCACCACCCACGTTCCCTGGGCCGGTGTCCATGCGGGGTGTTGCTGGATCCGCGACGACCGGGGACGAGACGTCGCTGCCTCCCGCAGCCAGGGCGCTGCCCTGGCTAAGCGGCTATCGAGGTGCAGCGTGGAGAACAGAGCGCAGTCCTCGCAGCTTCCCGGTGCATCTTGGAAATGCCTCGGCCCTGTAGAGACCGAGGCACGAGATGCAGAAACCATGAGGGTCATCCCCGGCGATCATCAAGCGGCAGAGCAGCAATACGCAGGGACGTGGAACCTCCATCTCGAGCTAACCTGTTAGCTTTCAGCCGCAAGGCTAAGAGCGCGGAAAACTCAAAGGAGGAAAACTTGCTTTAGCAGTAAAAGAAAGAAAGAGAAGATAGCCGCGGGAGCGGAAATAATAAAACTTTTTTTTTTTAATAGGAGGAAAACCCGTTGGTTAGTACAAGTACCACCGAGTGGGCTAAAGCTGGTTTCTGTCCTGATCAAAGTTACGTTTGTTATTATTAAGGTATGTCTTGAGCTGTTGCATCTGCCATGCAGAGAAGCGAAAGAGGATGAGCCACGTCACGAAAGAGGTTTTATACCTCTTCCGGTCTACCGGACACGTGACATACCCTTCTCAGCCAATGAATGGCCCGGGAGTTTATGGTATGTAGCTCTGCATCAACGCCAGGGGGCGCTGATATCCCATAGTGAGTATGTTACGGAGAATTAGACAAGAAACCAGTGGTTTAAACAACACACAATATTAATAATTATAATAATTATGCTCTGCTCTGAGAAAGGCTCATAGCCGAAACGCGTAAGCATTCATTTATTGGTGTGTGCCAATAAAAAAGTGGAGATGGGAGTACTTTGTCCTCCATTTATTTGACATTTTTGGATGTGCTACCTTTTTGTGATTATTTAAATTCCCACTTTTTATGTATATACTGGATTTTGGGTCTAGCACCCAATGTTGATGCACAACCTCTTTTCCTTATTTAACATGGTTGCTTATTTCTCTCGCAAAATCTAGCAACGCTGTTCAGACACACAGCGTGTGTCACACGCTGCACACACAGACACACAAACAGAGCTCGCTCTCGCTCTCTCAGTCTCTCTCAGTCTCTCTCTCTCTCTGTGCAATTCCTCTCAAATAAACAGCCCCCCCTCGAGCACGTTCGCTCACTCTCTCATTTTGTTTTATAATGTTTAACTTAATACAGGTTACAGGACTGGACGGTAATATTGCGGGGTCCCGGGTCTGTTTGTTGCGGTCAGGTCCAGCGACCCTCCCCTAGCCACGGTGGATGTGCTCTCATTGGCTTTAGCCCGGAGCTCCTCCCAGAGTGATCGCAACCCCTTTCATACTGTATGATACTGTATGATGTCCAGTCGGCGACAGAGCCAAATATCAAACCTGCTAGATATCTAGAAACACTCGGGAACGCATCGCCGCTATTATCGTGGGTAGATCCTCTCCCAGAGCCTTTCACACACAGCGAGCAATATGTCACCGATCAAAGCCTGATCTGCGTCAGATCGGGGGATTTTGTCTGCGATCGCCAAAAAAGATCCCCGACAGCATAATCGGACCAAATATCCTACAGTGTGACAATGAAAAACCACAATGTTACATGTTAACACATTGAGTGCCATAAACGGTCCGGACCGTTTTTGAGAAGCCATGCGTCATGTGCCATACACGGTCCGGACCGTTTTTGGCACATTATTTTTTAAATATATTTTTCCCACGTGGGGCGCTCTAACGAAACTTTGGGAGGTTTGTGGATCCATGTACAAAATGCTTCCGGTCGGCCGCTCCAATGTTAACTCCTTGACTAAAAGCTTAATATCTCCATCCTCTGCAATGGAGGATCGCGTTAGAAATATTAGTCGGGAGTCACAAGTATAGTAATACAGTATAAACATGTATGTGCGAGCGCTTGCGTATACGCCCGTAAATGTGTGCATATTTGTGTGTACTATATATGTGCACCTGCATCTCTGAGTCTGCATGTGTTGTGTGTGTCTCTCTGTGTGTGCGTCCTCTAGTGTGTGTGTGTGTGTATGTGTGTGTGTGTATGTGTGTATGTGTGTATGTGTGTGTGTGTGTGTGTGTGTGTGTGTGTGTGTGTGTGTGTGTGTGTGTGCATGTGTGTGTGTGTGTGTGTGTGTGTCTACATGGCTTGATTGTGTATTATAGGTGTCACCATAATAATGCGTGCGTGCGTGCGTGCGTGCGTGCGTGCGTGTGTGCGTGCGTGCGTGCGTGCGTGCGTGCTCGGTCCAAGAGGTCAGAGACTGGTCACTGTTGTTGATGTCTCCATCTCGTTGCCAAGTGCTATCTTATAAAGACCTTCAGTCGCCCCAAGGGAGGAACGCAGCGAGGATAGAGGAGGAGAGGATGCTGGGAAAGAGAACGAGCTCGGCTTTAATGACCACGAATGAAAAGGCTCTGGCGAAGAAAAGGAACTATCGGTATATACACCCCTGCATCTCTGCCATCTCTGATTTTCTAGATATTGTCCCTTTGTTTGAGACCACGGCTTCAATAATATCGAAGCAGGCCAGGCCAGTTTGATGATGAAAGAAGGGAAACGAGTGTACACAGCCCCCCTCCCCCCCACCCCTTCGTAGGCTAGCGGCCACTGTAATGAAAATCTCACTATATAGGCCAGTGTATTGGATTGTCATCAGGTCGTGGAGTGGCTGGCTGGCCTGCGTTGGTGGGATCGTTGAGGGGGGATAATACCGGTACAGGGCTGACAATGAACTGCCGTAGTGGAGCGCTGCCAAGGTACACATTATCCCATTATGACCCGTTAGCCGAATCTATAAAATGCCAAGATATTTCAGAAACGATCCAAAATAAGCAGATGTACAAGCTCGCAGCGCGGCACGAAGTGTGTGAGCTTGCAGATCTGCTATTTTTGAATAGCCAACGCAAAAATAAAAAATGACACGGATGCTTTCCCGGTTTTAATGGGTTATACAACTTCTCTGTTAAACCAGACCCCACAGCTGTGCAGTGGTGGAAAGTAAATGATGTACATTTACTCAACTACTGTACTTAAGAACAAGTTTGAGGTAGGCTACTTTCACTTTACTTGACTATGTTCACTTTCCAATATATACTTCTTCTCCACTGCACCTCAGAGGGAAATGTCGTACTTTTTGCGACACGTTGTGAGCTTGTAGATCTGCTATTTGTGAAAAGGTTTGACAATTGTTTTAAATAGACCATTCCTAATTGTTTCAAAGTATATTTTGACTTTCAAACTTTTACTCAAGTTACATTTTTAGTACAGTACTTTGACTTACTGTAACGGCATTAACGGAGTGTTTCTACATTGCGGTATTGCTACTTTCACTTCAGTGACAATTCTGAGTACCTCTGCTGCCAAGTTACACATTATACAAGTCTCTTTAACACGGAGCCCCACAGCTGTGTCTGGCATTCTAGCTGACACCGGCAGAAGAAATAAAAAATAATTACTGTTCACTGGAGAAACATGAGGGATTCTTAGTGTCACCGTGTGAGCAATCTGAGAACCCATTCGGCAAAGAATAAGAAAGAATTTGTTTTTGCCTCTGGGGTCACAACCTCCTTTTCCGTGTTAAACAGGAACTCAGGTTTGGTTATTCCTATAACAATAACATCACATGTTTAAGGCAGTAGCGCCGACAGATTCTGCTGTTCGCTTAATCTGTCTTGAAAGATGACCATGTGAGTGATGATAGGCCATTGAAGTTAGCATGTCTAACTTCTTGGATCTTGTCGGCATGTTGGCTGTGCCCTCGGACGTCATGTTATTATGTTATTTAGTTGACTGTTTTGGACATATGAGGTTTCCACCCGACAGAGAGGTTATTTAAGTTACTAGGGCCATGTTTACACGGCAACGATCAGAACAGAAAACGACAAAGTGCCGTTGCGTTCTCACTTTTTATTTTGCGTTTACACGGAGACGCAACAATGATTGAAAACGCTGTAGTGTGCATGCCAGGTGGCTAGGTGGCTGTGCCACACTGCCAGATAGACCAGTCACGCATGTGTAGAACCACTCCCGTTCTACTTCCTCCGTTCTACTTCCTATCACAGCTGTCTTGTTTACATTTTCAAAGATTTCTACTCTGGAAGGAGGTTTCACTTTATTGAATTTTCAACCCCCGAAAACGCTGTTGCTGTCTAAACGGAAGGCACATCTGATATTTTATTTTGCCGTTTTCTCTGACCTATAGGGCTAAGCAGCCCTCACACCTACGCCGATCAGACCGATCCGACCGATCCGACCGATATGTCTGAGTCATACAGTAGCTAAATCTTTATTGATCCTGTGAGGGAAATGCAGTTGTCAAAGCAGATATGGGTTCCACTGTGTGATGTATTGATTGATTGATTAATTGATTAATTGATTGAATACTTTATTAACAGTTTACAAAAAGTACAGTGGTACGATTATAGAAAAATGTTAAAAGGATAACACAAAAAGTCCTGAGTGCTTGTTTCCATTGTGGTCCTACGTATTCAATTCATCAAGGCACTTCTTCAGATTGTTTGTTTTGTCTTAATACAGTTGATAGATGACTGACTTCATAGACTGTACACTCGAACTTACATTTATCGTTGCTGTCAGGCAGAAACCTCTTATCTCCATATTCTAACCTTTTGTGTTTTTTTCGCCTTACTTGATCATGCTACAGTGTCGCACAAAAGCATCAAAAGTAGCAGATCCACAGGTTCGAAACGTGGCGCTTCTTGATCTGCTATTTTGTTAATTGAATGCTGAAAAGTAACAGTTTTGGACATATGAGGTTTCTGCCCAACAACAACGATATATACAGTATGTGTTCGATTGAGCATGAAGCTCTTTGGTCCCCAAATTCGGCCAAAGATGTATTTTCATCCTCCCCCATCCTATTGTTATCAACCATGAAACATTTCATTGTTGGTTTTCCTTGTTTACCTGGACCTGACATTGCACACACACACACACACACACACACACACACACACACACACACACACACACACACACACACACACACACACACAGACGCTTCAGAGTATAACTGACTTGCATCTCTCTCTCTCTCTCTCTCTCTCTCTCTCTCTCTCTCTCTCTCTCTCTCTCTCTCTCTCTCTCTCTCTCTCTCTCTCTCTCTCTCTCTCTCTCTCTCTCACACACACACACAGTGGCGGCCACGTGAATGCTTGTAATTTTGTTACGGTCGGTGGTAACATAAAACTTTCTAACGCAGGTCTGATGAATAGGATAACGTGGTACAATAGACATTACACACACATTAGGGTGCCGTTAGGGAGATTTATGACATAACAAAACAGCTTGTGGATTAAGTAAATGTAATTTAGGTTCCACCATGTGCTTCCATTAATGTTATATATCAAAAAACATAAAATAACGCACGTTTACATTTGTACCGTTTCTCTGCCATTATCGTTAAATTGCCAGCTGTAGGGGCGGAGTCATTAATGTCATGCCGTTCTGCTTGTTAAAGACCAGTGATCCTCAAACATTTTCATGTCAAGGACACCCACATCGGTTTCCCATTGCTCTGCTTGATTGACTCTGTAGCTAGATTTGAACTGGAAAGACATGAAGGTGTTGTATAGGTCCGGCTCAAACCTGCTGACAAAAAGAAACAAAAAGAAACGCTACCCACCACAACCAAACACAGCTGTTAAAAGCTCCATTGTTGTGTGTGAATAAAATTATGCTTTATTCAATCTGTACAATTGGGGGTGGTTGTATTTGGTCTCCCTGTCTCCAGTCCCATCAGAACATTTAGATCCTGTGTCTAGGTTAGACACAACCTTTGACACGATCCCGTTCATGGTTTGACACAAAGTCTGACCTGATCGGTCAAAATTCGATGTCTCACCAGGCAGGCTCTAACAGGAAAGTTACATAGCGTAGTGCAGCTTTAAATCATTCAGTAACTCCAAACAAAAAACGGTGAACAGAAAGTGGCGCGGTTGCTGTCAGTCAGAGGAAAGAGAAGCCCGCAATAGCTGAGGGAAACCCTGCCTCTTAGGCCCCGTGCAGACTGCAGTCAGAATTATTTCTCAAATACGATCTTTTGGCCCTACTGTTCACACTGCATTTCCAACTGGCCAGATCTGATCTGTCACAGCTCTGTGTGCTCAGACTGATTTAAACAACGTCAACCCAAAGCCACCCTGCGTCGACATATCTGCTTTGGTTACCGTGGTAACGACATAGGCGTCATGACTTTTATCTCTTTATGTGTTCTTCAAATAATTTATATTCCTCTGACACTGCTGAGAGGACCTTGTGAACCCATTTTCTGCAATGCCGTGAGACATGTCTTTATATATTGCCTTGTTCCTGTACATTCCTACAAGTTTCGCTTGTACTGAGGCATCCCCCCAAAGTGCTATGAGACATTGAATTTCTCCGTCTGTCCACGGCACTGAATGCTTCTCGCCATTTCATTAGTAAAACTTATGCTGCACTATTGTTTTGTTTTCATTATACCCCTAGCGCTCTGTAATGGCGCTCGCTGCAAGTGACGTTTTGGACAGTTTAATATATGTGACTTTGGTGGCTAGAGCAGGTTACTGCGTCCAGACTGTGACGCATCTTTAGAAATCAGATTTGAAACCACCTCTGGAAGTGGCTCAAGTCGGATTTGTAAAAATCGGATTCCATGATGTGATCTGTCTCTGTTCAGACTTATAACAAATTGGATTCCAATCTGGATGTGACATAGATCTGATTTAGACTGGATTTGACTGCCAGTCTAAACTTTTTTAGGCCCTGTTTAGACTGATTTTTACAAATCCGCCACATTCAGAGGTGGTGTCAAATCTTCTTATTATTGTTTTTTAAATCTACTTTATTAAATAAAACTCATGAAACCTACAAATTCAAAAGTATACTGATTTACAAAGTGCCAATCAAAAGATTAAAGATTCAAACAAGTCGAAAACGTTTTTAACACGCTTATTTTGTAATATTCCATTAGGACTGCTCATACTTAAACACACACACACACACACACACACACACACACACACACACACACACACACACACACACACACACACACACACACACACACACACACACACACACACACACACACACACACACCCTAACCCTAACCCTACCGTGTGTGTACGGTATTGAGTAACAGAGCTACTGTTGCTGTGTCCTGCCTGAGCATTGCTAAATTAAGTTCTCAGAGGAATATTCAGTATGTTCTCATTCTTTGGTAATATAGGCAAGTTATTCAAGTTAATTCATAACTTCTTCTGTCAAAGCAAAGATTAGAGACTTTTATCTAAGCCTCATCAGGAAGGGCTGGAACACTGGCAAGAGCTGGAATGAGTCTCTCATACACATCAATGCCCTTGATAAACACCTGCTCATTCAGGTATTCATTGTGATCATGCAGTAGGATGGGTGTGCGGTTCATTGGAGAAAAGCCAATAGCAGGAATACCGACCGCTCTGATAAATCGACTGTCTGTTGCTGCAGGAAATATTTCCTTTTCCAAATTAATATTCATTTCCTTGCATGCAGTGCTGAAGGCATTCCACCAGGGGTCACGAAGGTCTGTGGAGGTCACATTCTGGTTCATGTGTTTCTGTGCAAACTCATAGGTAATCCCTTCTCCTGCTTCCTTACACCACTGTCTGATCTGCTTTTCAAAGTCCTGAAGATTGACTGTGGGAGGTATTCTCAGGTCAAAGCTCACATCCATTTCAGCAGGGGTGACATTGTAAGCAATCCCTCCTTTCACCATGGTCATGTTCACTGAGGTAACATCGCCCAGGGTGAAACACTCACTGGTATTTAGCCTTTGCTTCTCCTTCTCTCTGAAGTCAAGGAAAGAGTTGATGATGCGGCGCAGCTTCTCTGCAGCTGTGTTCTCCACAAACCTTGATCCACGGCCGGTACTGCCTGGACAATGGACTGTGATCGGCCAGGGGTTCCTCTCTCCATAGAACACTGTGAAGGCCTCACCGGGGTTGGCCAGACCTTCATCAAGTGCAAAGCCAATGTTTAATTTGTGAAACTCAGGGAGCTTCACAAATGTTTCCATTCCTTTGTGACCCCCAACTTCTTCATCTGGGACAAACATCAAGTGCACGGTGCGCATGGGTTTCTTTCCCCCTGCTTTGAGTCTTCGGATGGCCTGGATATACTGAATGGTAACAGACTTCATGTCCTGTGTTCCCCGAGCATAAATGTTCCCTTCTGCATCTTTGACAGCTGTGAAAGCATCGTACTTCCAATGTTCCTGGTAGACAGGTACCACATCTGTGTGGGAATTCAACAAAATGGACTTCAGTGTAGGATTTGTCCCCTCCCATGTCACGATGGACACAACTCTGCGAGGGAAAACCTCAATTTTCTTCAGCGGCAGCTCAAGCTCTTCCGCCATTCTGTCCAGGAACCTAAGGGCAGCGTCATAATCAGGGTCCGGGTGGACAGTCCTCAGACGGAGGTATTCTCTGAACAGACTCACAGAGGGGTCTTCTCCCACAGAGGAAGTGGTCTGGCAGCCACCACCTCCTGCTACTGGACCATCTTTGTCAGGCAACATCCTTCAATCTGTTATGAAGGCTTGTGTTGTTAGACCCCTCAAATCTGATTTCTAAAGATGCGTCTCAGTCTGAACGCTCTTACCTGCTCTAACCACCCAAGTCGTATGTCTAACTGTCCGAAAAGTCACTTGCAGAGCAACTCGAGCGCCACTGACATCATTACAGAGTGCGAGAATTGATCTACAATTGTGCGAGGGGTAATCGTACGCAGTAATACAATAGCAGTAGTGCAATAGCAGTTGAGATATGTCAATTTTCCACCGTTTTCATGTATGTACATACATGTAAAAAAAAATTGTGTATTCTATAATTGTGTTATCGCTTGTCTTTTATGTTGTGTTTTTTTAACGTAAGCAAGAAACTAGCGCCTACGTCATGACGTTGTTACGTCGTTACCACAGCAACCAAAGCAGATACTAGGCCGCGCAGGGCGGCTCTGGGTTGACGTTGTTTAAATCAATCTGAACACACAGATCGGATCTGATCACTTGCAAATAACAGTGTGGACAGTCGGTCCTAAAGATCATATTTGAGAAATAAATTGGATTCGACTGCAGTCTAAACAGGGCCTTATACCCTCCGCTGCTAGGCTGGAACCAATCAGCTCCGAGGGCACCGCCTACATTCTCAACCGACCACTCACTCACTCACTCAATCAGCACCACACACCTGCAGCACATCACACCACAACACAACAGCACAAGCAGGGGTCTTCAACATCAGTCCAAGGACCCCCTAGCTGAGAGAGAGAGAGACAAAGAAGGGACCCCCAGTACATATAAATTGTATACAATTGTGTTGCATATTAAACATTTGTATTTCCATGCAACAAGTCTTTCAAAGCTAGCTCACCATATTTAGCTGAGTGTCTCATCAGTGTCTGTTGACTATGGAGAGACTTGAGACTAGACACTAGGTTTTTGAGTGCTGCTTTGATGGCTCCATAGATTTGTTTGACAGCACTATCAACACTGTTATGTAAATGAAATGTCTTTATTTATTCACTATTAATATGTTGGATTCATGTTAATGTGCATTTTCATACTTTTAAGTATTTGGGATAAAAATACAAATAAAATCTATCATACAAAGATTTGGATGGCCACCCTGTAGTAACTCTGAAGGACCCCTAGGCGGTCCCGGACCCTCTATTGAAGGCCCATGGCATAAACTAAAGATACATGCAACCCTACACAAGGGCAAAAAGAGGTAACAGCAATTAGACATAATACATGTAGATGTTGGATGACCGGATTGTACAATGTCACAGATACAGTGACTGTCAGCATAGACTGACCTCACCTCGTTTGAACTGTGAATCATGCTCTTGTGGTGCTACTCTTGTGGAAGTCCCAGAATAGAAAAAAAACTGTATAATAGCCGGAATTGAGCATAATACTATAGCTTGTGAGCTTGTAGATCTGCTATTTTCACAATATTTATCTGTGGAACCAAAAATGTAATGCCTCAACTCCTAGTGCCAAGGGCCTACCAGGGCAGGGGGTCTCCAGTTCAAATATGATTATTTTGGGGGGTCCCCTGTTCAAATAGGATTATGTTGGGGGGGGTCACGGCCTGAAAAGGTTGAGAACCACACTGTGTTAGGCAACAGATAAACTTGCTAACGCACTGCAGCAAACCGAAAGGCACTCACACACACACCTTCAGACACAGCCCCGCCACGAGGCAAACACGTGCAGGGTCTTCTTTGTGGAAATCAGAGCATATCCATTTTTGATTTGCGCCGTAATGAAATATGACAAGTGATTTATGTCTGGCATTTATTATGCGTTGGGAGGCAATTTGTTAGAGTGAGAACGCGCACTTTGTAATTGAATCACACACAAAAAAAATAATGAATATCCCGCATTGTCTATTCAGGCTGTTTGTCTTTGTTCTCTGCGTTGTTTTCTTGGCTCCTGGAAATTAATTATCCCATCCATAATGTGTGGGGTACCTTTGATTAAACTCCGGGTGATAATTCTGCCGTAGTTTTGGAGCTGAGAAAACTTGAGGCTGATTTATACTTTAGTTGCGCGCCGGTGTTGCGCACCGTCAATAGCCGATCTACCATCTCACAGCAGCACGAGTCACGGCGCATTGAGAGCTTGTAGATCGGCTATTTTTTGTCGCAATTAACACATCAAGCCGTTTACAATGAAGCGGTGCTGCTGAGAACGGCACTTTTTCATCAGCGGGTGCTTGTCACGTGGTTGTGCAGGGAAGACAACATTCACAGCAGTGGATTTATGAATCATGCAAAGCTACTCAGGTGAAAGTCCCAGAATAAAAAACATATCAGTGATGGAAGAAGTACTCACATGTTTTACTTAAGTAAAACTATCAATACTGCAATGCAGACATATTCTGTTACAAGTAGAAGTCCCGTATTCAAAATGTACTTGGTAAAAGTACCAAAAGTAAAAGTACTCATTGCGCAGAATGTCCCATTTCACAATCTTTTGAAAATAGTATATATATCTACAATATCTACAAGCTCACAATGTGTTGCATCGCAGCGTATTGTAGATCTTGTAGATCTGCTATTTTCAAATGGCCAAAATATATATAGGGCTGAAGTGGTTAGTGTGTTTTGAAATAATAATCAAAATCTACAAAGTAACTAGTAACTAAAGTTTTCATATAATTGTAGTGGAGTAAAAGTACAACATTTTCCTCTGATATGTAGTGGGCTAGAAGTAAAAGTATCGACATTTTTAAATACTGAAGAAAGTAAAAATACCTCAAAATGGTACTTAAGTACAGTACATGTACTTACCGTATTTTCCGCACTATAAGGCGCACCGTCAGTGCGCCTTATAGTGCGGATGCGCCTTATAATCCGATGCGCCTTATACTGTATATGTATCAATATTGGTTCCCTTGGTTTCCGCACTATAAGCCGCACCGTCAGTGCGCCTTATAGTGCGGATGCGCCTTATAATGCGGTGCGCCCTATATATGAAAATAATACATTTATTGAAGGTGCGCCTTATACTCAGATGCGCCTTATAGTGCGGAAAATACGGTAGTTACTTTACATAACAGAAAAAATAAATATATAGGCTAACAGCTGGAAATGAGCAGAACATTGCTGTAGGGCAGAAACTCTTTGCATCTCCATATTCCAACACACAACAAAGGAGGGCATTAATCATGAATTCACAGCGGTGGCCTAAAGGTTAGAGGAGCACACATGTTGCCAAAATGTACCCGGTTCGGTTCGATCCCCCGGACGAGCCGGCAGGAATAATCTGGGTGGGGAAGTAAATGATCATTACTCACCCCACTTCCAACACACAACAACAGTATGACTGTGGTTGTACTGGTCAGCTCCCAGGTTTTAGTGTTTGTGTGTGGGTGTGGGTGTGGGTGTGGGTGTGTGTGTGTGTGTGTGTGTGTGTGTGTGTGTGTGTGTGTGTGTGTGTGTGTGTGTGTGTGTGTGTAAAAAGTAAAAAAAAGTACTCGTACTCGTACAAAAAAATCGTATTGAATTCACTTGTAGCGGTGTAACAAATTAAGCAGAATTATAGTATAAAAGTCATTGGTGGGAATTTTCCCTTTTTTCCTCTTTGATGCTATCAGCACTCCACTATGCTGTAGGACATGCTTCTAAGAGCTCTCTGTGATTACCGGTACTCCCACACTATCAAAGCTCTGCTCCCTTTTAACACTGAATTAATGGAACTTTAATTAAAGGCTGATCTCATTTGCCACTGATTGACTATTCCACACAGATGCATCGTCTTTGCCCCATTATTGTAACACAGAGAATGGGCCTCAAACGGTGGCGTAGTGGGGATACGATTTAGCTGTGGAGGGGCTCCGTTTCAGTGATGTCACGCACATGCATATCACGTGCATGTCCACCACAGTCACAGATTGGAATAACCTCTTAAATATCGTTGCTGTCGGGCAGAAAACTCTAATCTCCATATTCTAACGTTTTGAGTTTTCTTTGTAAATGAATGCCCTACTTGATAATTACTATGGCGTCACACAAAAGTGTCAAAAGTAGCAGATCTGATATTTTTGCTGTTTTTGAATTTGAATCTTGAAAAGTTACAGCTTTGGACAAATGATGTTTCCTCCTGACAGAGACGATATGTAGGACTATTAAATATTAACCCACAATATACAGTATTTGAATGTTATTATTTTGATACTTGCATACTAGTGGGGATACTTTATAGTGTTGTCCTGTTATCTGTCCAGTGGCTACAGAATAATTGTCTACACGGTATGTACCTTGCTCAAACTTTTTCGTGTCAAGGACCCCCAAATTGATATGTATTTGGCCGCGGACCCCCCCATCTGAAAAGGTTTTGTGCCAGGGAAAACTTTCTAAACATTATCGATACTTTTCAAATATTTTTGAATAGCCAACACACTGTAAATGGATAGAGTGGTTAAAATGATTGTGATGCTATGTTAAAGGACGACTTCACCCATTTTCAACCTATCTTCATATAATTGGTCCTCACTAAAGCTCATGATAAAATGGTAAAAAAAAATATCTACTCGGTCTGTGTCTCAGAGGAGGGCTGTGGACAGTCCAGAAACCTGTCTACCAGTGACATCATCGTTGGGCAGAATGTTTTTTTCCAACAAGATTTCAAAATTTGTATTTAGATTTGTATTAACGCGAGAACAATGGCTTCTATTATTGTATTGCAACTTTCCAGGAATAGAAAGCCTGCAGTTTCTATTAGCTTGGATTCCCCATCGATGATGTCACTGGTTGACAGGTTTCTGAAGTGTCCACAGCCCTCCTCTGAGACACAGACAGAGTAAAAAAAAAATTGTACCATTTTATCATGAGCATTAGCGAGGACCAATTATATGAAGATAGGTAACTACTTTTGCTGGGGACCCCCTGGAACCCCCCCAAGGACCCACTTTGAGAACCACTGGTGTAGAATGACACACACACACACACACACACACACACACACACACACACACACACACACACACACACACACACACACACACACACACACACACACACACACACACACACACACACACACACACACACACACACACAATAGGAGGCTGCAGTGGTCACATTAACTACAGAACTATCTTAGTGAAAACACGCAGTTGTTACAGATGAGGCAAAGACATTAAACTTGGCAAAAAAGTAATTATCTTCCCATTCTGCCTGGAAGCGGTATAGGCTATTCTTTGTCTCATTAGCATAGCAGTAGCTACAGTATAGCCTATTTAACAGGTCACATATAGTGGACCTTTGATAATATGCAGCCAGGGCCATTCCTAAGTTAATTTGCACTGTTGCCACTCGGCAGCTTTTGTCAGACGGTGTGTGTGTGAGGACGTAGTTGATCACAGGTCGTCTCGCGGGTATACGCATGACGCCGTGCACAGATCCGTGCATTTGCAACAGCTGTGTGATCGCTGACCCCCACTCCTCCCCGTACCACTTACACCCCTGTAGCCTCAAACCCCCTGATATTTACACCGAAGACACTATAATGAGCAGTGGTGGGAAAAGTACTAAATTTTTTTACTTAAGTAAAAGTATCAATACTGCAATATAGAAATACTCCGTTACAAGTAAAAGTCTGGAATTCAAAATGTACTTGAGTAAAAGTACAAAAGTATTGGCATGAAAATGTACTTAAAGTACCAAAAGTAGAAAGTACTAAGAATGTCCCGTTTCAAGTTTTCAAATGTATACAATGTATAAAAATCTTTTGAAAATAGCAGATCACAATAGCAGAGCTTGTAGAGCGGCTATTTTCAAATGGCCGAAATGCAAATAAGGCTGAAGTGGTTAATATATGTTTTGTTAGAATAATCAAAGTCTACAAAGTAACTAGTAACTAAAGTTTTCAAATAATTGTAGTGGAGTAAAAGTACAATATTTATCTCTGAAATGTAGTGGAGTAGAAGTAAAAGTACTGAAAATTGGAAATACTTAAGGAAAGTAAAAATACTTCAAAATTGTACTTAAGTACAGTACTTGAGTAAATCTACTTTACTTTCCACCACTGATAATGAGAGACCACAGCAGAGATCGCCGTTGATTGGCTGGGCGAAACACGACTGCACCCGCGACATGATTGACACGTTGATTGACAGCCTGGGAGCTTTGCTGTCCCCCTTTTTTCCGGTCAGATAAGTGCCCTCGCGAGTACAGATTTCACTGTCAGGATCTCGGAACGGACTGTGATGGCCACATCATGTAGCCTGCCGAAGGGGGACAAAATCTCATTAAAAATGACATAGGGATTATTATTGCATATTAAACGCACACAGCGACGCTAAACCTCATTAATCTGCAAGTCTGTCTCTGTCCCCGTCACCAGCCGAGGATGAGCGAGTGTCGTTGTCTGTGTAAGATGCCTTGATGAAGATAGATAGATATTTTGGAACAAACTTCTTGTAACTGGAGAAAAGGGGATCCGTGTGTTACTGAGACGAATTGATGAAGAAGAAAATCAATCTCATACCCATACTGAAAGAAAGTAAACTGACATGCTATTCTTTTAACTACAGCGATGTCACGCCCTAGTACGGGCCAACAGGGGAATGGAATCGACGTCACATGCAGTGTGTTAGAGGTGCAAACAGAGGCGGCTTGAAAAACAAATATTTGGATGTCCTGTCTTCATTTGCACTTTTTGCAGGTACCTGCACTACGATACTTTAACCCAATCCAATGGGAGGAAAATTTGCGTTTTTTAACTGTTTTTTATACCTTTTTTTTTGCGGGTTTGTGACGGATTTCGGATACCTATATGTACACTGTTATCAAAATGGCTGAATATGATATTAAAACATTAAAAAATAAAAAAATAAAATTATATATATATTTTTTGGGTGGGCAGAAAAAACAAATGGGTGGGCCCAGGCCTACCTATGCCCACCCGTGGCTACGCCCCTGCTTTAACCATAGTGTTGCTCTAGGACAGAAAAAAAAACATCAACATTTAGCACTGTATATCATCACTGCATGTCGGATGATATAACCTCTTAACTCCATATTCAAACTTTTTGTGTTTTTCCGTAAATTAACACCTTACTTGATCATACTACAGCGTCAAACAAAAGCATCAAAAGTAGCAGATGTACAAGCTCGAAAGGCAGTGCGAAGTGACGCGTTTTGAGCTTGTATATCTGCTACTTTTTTCTTTTTTTAATCCTGAAAAGTAACAGTTTTGGACATTCTTTCCACCCGACAGAGACGATATGTTCCGTCTAGCAATCCCAATGGTCATACCTGTGTGGTTTGCATCTGAGATAAGTAGAAGGCAACAGGCACGCCATGTGCTTTATCTCATTTGCGGTGCTGGGTGTCAAGATCCCAAAAGAAAAGAGAAAAACTAAATTCAATTCCCGCAAGCACTTATCACCTCTGCATTGATTCATTAAAAAAGGGTCAACGTTTCGGTCACAATGACCTGCTATGCCTCAAGACTTTGAGACGTATTGCTTATCACCTCTGCGATCGATTTATAAAAGAAAAGGTAAAGGTTTCGGTCACCAGGACCTTTCTCAACTTTGAGAAAGGTCCTTGTGACCCGAAACGCAGACCTTGTTTTAATGAATCGATGCCGAGGTGATGTGTGTACAGGATACTGGCTTTTTTTCTTCGGAATTGTCCATCTCTGTCGTTTCTCCTTTGTTTCAAGCAATCTCATGCCCCTTTCCTTTCTTTCTCTTCCTACCTCTCTGTTTGTCGGTGCCTTTTATCATGATTGTTTACTTATTTTTTTAATTATTCTTCTGCACTGTAATTTTACTCTCTCATTTGTACTTCTTTTGTATTCAAATGTCCTTTTATATAGTTGTATTTATTTATTTTTGCTTGTGAATAGTTGTTTCCTATTAAGGAGATAGGTGTTTATAACTACTTAATTTTTTTTAATGTTTTCGCTTTTCTTCTGAAGTCAAATGTCCTTTTATATAATGTGTTTCCTTTGCTTAATGTCTCATGTAAAGCACATTGAATCGCCTTGTTGCGGAAATGTGCCATACAAATAAACTAGCCTTGCCTAGGCCTTCTGCGACAGTATAGGGACATAATAAATCTATATTAAATGGATGGCAGTGTTTGCTGAGGGGTGTGAGAGTCTCTCAGTCTCTCAGAGCTGAATGCTTATATTCCCCGCAGGCTGTTGACTTATGGCTGTGTGTCTGGTAATTATGCCGGGTAATAGCCTACTGTGAGAGGGAACTGGCCGTGATTGCAGCCAGAGAATGTGTCTTGTTTGGGGGGGTTGCGGGCACCCCGGCCATCCCCCCTTATAACGACAGGTCCTCATTGGCACAGGCAGGGACTGCAGCTTGTATTTGCAGCGGTGGAAAGTAACTATACATTTACTCAAGTATTGTAAGTAAAATTTTTAGGTACTTTTACTTTACTTGAGTACAGTATGTACATTCTTCAATACTTTCTACGTTTACTCCACTACATCTCAGCTGAAAATGTTGTACTCTTTTTACTCCACTATTTGAAAACAAACAAAAGTTACTTTGTAGATTTAATTATTACAAAACATACATTAACCAATTGTCTATTTGTAAATACCCGATCTACAAGCAAGTTGTGATCTTGTAGATCTGCTATTTTCGACTTTTGAGGACAAACTTGGATAAATGCTACATTCTGCATAATGAGTCCTTTTACTTTTGGTACTTTTAAGTCTTATTTTGATGCTAAATACAGTAAGTTGTACTCCTACACACTGTAACATTTTGAATACAGGACTTTTACTTGCAACTGAGAATTTCTACATTGTGGTATATTGCTACTTTTACTTAAGTAAAAGAGATCAGAGCACGTCTTCCACCACTGTATGTATTTGGAGTATGGGGTATTATACATTAGGTATAGGCACGGTGGTGGGTTGTAGTTTTGGTACTTTTACTTAAATTAAAAAGTATAGGCATGGTGGTGCATGGGAGCAGAGGCAGGGACGGGCTCTCTGACACGTTGTGAGCTTGTAGATCTGCTATTTTCAAAAGATGTTTTGAAACCTGAAATGAAGACTGTTTGATTAATGAGTATACTTTTGGTACTTTAAAGGTATAGGGTAAGTGATTTTCTTTGGTTAACATAAGTGTTAAATAGCTCTATATTCTGATAGTACTCATTGCTATAGAGTGTTTGTGCTGTAACAGGAGTCTCCATGTCTCTCCACCTCTTTATTAAACATAAAATGCCTTTTCAGTTCAGTTTCAGTTTCATTTCCACTTGTATCCAATCAGGATAGAGAACTCAGTCAGGATACAGATTAAACAAGTGAAATTGGAAGTGAGGACACCAAGAAATGAGCAGACAAAATTGGAACATGGAACACTATAAAAATTAAGCTGATACCATTTATCAGCTTAATTTTTAGTGTTCCATGTTCCAATTTTTCCTGATTGGCTGAGATTCTGTCACCTACCTGAAATTGTATTTGTTGTTTATTAAAGAGCTGGAGAGACATGGAGACCGCTGTTACTGAACAAACACCCTATAGATGGGTTTCCGCGCGACGTCATCACAGAGCAGAGTGCGCAATCTGCGCATGCGCGGGGGAGAACGAACCGGAAGCGCCATTCACTCTCTCGTTATTTTCGGGATTTAGATAGGCATAATGCTGCTATTATAGGCATAATAGGCATAATGCTGCTATTATATACAAACAGATCCAACTTTCGACAAATCATTTTTATTGAGTAAAGAAGATATTACAAACTGCATCATTTAATCTACTTTCATTAAACCTGGTGAAGACCATTTATTTTCTGAATGTACAATGGGCAGAGCTGCTGCGGGTAATAGCGCCCTCTACAGGCTCATCCCGCCACTGCGCGCGCATCATCCTCTCATGTTTACAAACAGGAAACCCATCTATAGCAATGATTACTATCAGAATATAGTGCTTTAACCGGGGTCATACCTATGTTCCCCGGCACTAGTATTGTGGTTGGAGGTTATGGATTTGGCAGTGGGACAGTTCTGGGACAGTAAAACAGGTTGTGTATGCTGTGTGTGTGTGTGTGTGTGTGTGTGTGTGTGTGTGTGTGTGTGTGTGTGTGTGTGTGTGTGTGTGTGTGTGTGTGTGTGTGTGTGTGTGTGTGTGTGTGTGTGGGCACAGTGCGTTGTGTATAGGGGTGGCTTATGATTGAACGGTTGGCAGGCAGCATGGGTGCAGTGGGCCATGTAACAGCGAGCGCCAGGGGAGAATGATGAGCTGTGTGCGACAGCAGTGTGTGCAAAAAGGCAGCTATCCACAGGAGAAAATGAACTCGCTGCAACACCTCCATTGTCATGAATTTTCTTTAACCCATCCAAACCGGGAAAGCAACCGGGTCATTTTAGATTTTTTTTCACAAAAAAAATAACGTTTTCTTATGGAAACAAGTCCCTGGGACTTTTTTGTGTTATCCGTTTAGCCTCCAGTATGTCTTGAAAGTGTTTGAACATTTTTTAAATAATTTTGAATTTTTAAAACAAATCTTCTCCTCTGGGGGGTCCCTGGCATAAAACATTTAAAGATGGGGGGGGGTCCGTGGCCAAATACAGTATATATCAATTTGAGCATCCTTGGCACTAAAAAGTTTGAGAACTACTGATTTAGAAGGCATTTTGTAGAATCGCGGCCTCAGGTCTTAATGGGTTAAGGCTGTCACACAGCGGCTGAATGTGAACAAAGCATTGCACTTTTTTTTCTTTCTGTCTTTCTTTCTTTTTCCTTTAACCCCCCCCCCCCTACCCTCCGACGAAAATACCTTTAATTTAGTGACATGTGGTTTCATGTCTACAGTCATTATGAAGCAAGAGCAGATGCTGCTAGTTTTCATCTTCCATAATGAGGGAGTAATTTAAACCATGCAACACCAGGGGAAATGTAATTAACTAAAGTGTTGAGACTCAGAAATGAACAAACAGACAGGAACCTGCACGACTGGAGATGAGCACTACTAACTATCTTACTCAGTGGTGGAAAGTAACCGAGTACATTTACTCAAGTAGCCTACTGTATTTTATAGAACAGTTTTGAGGTACTTTCTACTTTCTCCACTACATCTCAGAGGCAAATGTTAATGTTGTACTTTTTACTCCACAGAAAAAACCTTAATGTACAATTAAGTATTTTTACTATACTTCTAAGTATATTTTGATGCTGTAGCCTACTTTTACTCGGGTAAAAGAAAGAAAAAATATTTTTTACTTAGAAAGTATTTCTATATTGTGGTATTGATACTTTGTCTGCATCAATTTGTCTCACCCATTGGCCATTGGGTTGTCCAATCGGTCTGAAATTGCACATGGGCATTGAGCATATAATTGGTAGGGACTGACAAACGCTGCTCTTTCATTTCTCCCACATTTAATTTGTTTATTAGCATTAGCAGACAGACAGACAGACAGACAGATACAGAGATGTTTGGAACACACACACACACACACACACACACACACACACACACACACACACACACACACACACACACACACACACACACACACACACACACACACACACACACACACACACACACACACACACACACACACACACACTCTCTGTAATCTGTATCTGTCAGCCCTTGTCCCTTTTTAGGCCAATATATGGAGATCCCTGGTGTCATCAGTATATGCCATACAGTACGGGCATGCCCCCTTTTGTGCCCATATACGGAGCTGACTGATTTGTTTGCACCTGATGCCATGACGACACATTGAGGTTAGGCATTGGGAACTCCTTATATGGTTATGGCCGAATCATAGTGACATGTGAGCGTGACGACGTGGTCCGCCTGCCCACCGGCCCGTTCTCCCTTAAGACAATTTTAATACAGGATTGATAAAAAATAATTGACCGTGGCCCTGATTGTGAACTTGACGATCTCTTCGGAGCAGTCTGAGCAATTAATTCCTACCAAGTTTCAGGAAAATCTGCCCATTCATTCTCCAAAAATGGTATTCGTTTGATACCATTATTTTGGGGGACCCCAATCTACACTGTAAGATCCTCAGTGTTAATTTAACACTGTATGATTGTACTCTGAGAGCAAACAATTGGACAGAAGGGGCATTTTTTTCCCACGGCAGAGCCGGAAGCACTCGCTGTCCCTCCAATTGGAACCAAATGGACCCCTAACAGACACACAGACAGGACCCATTACGATAGCGTACGACACATTGCAGCGTGCAGGGTAATTATGTGAGGTTTTTAGCAGCACTCTGGGCAGATATTTAGGGACACCTTACACCAAGCCTTCTTTAATTCTGCTCTACACCGTGACCAGCTGAAGGCCTCATTATCAGCAGTCTCACTGCAATGCATCTAATTGGTTTACTGGGACTGGGAGGCTATAAGGTCACAATAACACAAGACCTCCTACTGAGTATCTGCCTGCCACAAAGCACACTGACTTCTATATACCTTAATTTGCAGTGGTGGAAAGTACTGTACTTACGTAGATTTCTGAGGTACTTTTACTTGGCGTGAATAATTAAAATGTTCAATACTTCATACATGTACTTACACCACTACATCTCAGATACAAATTATTGTTGTTTTTTACTTCCCTACAACAATTATTTGAAAACTTTGTTACTTTTAGATTATTATTACAAAACATACATTAACCAATTAAGCCCTATTTTATGCTTCAGCTATAAAAAAAAAAGCGACATGTTTTGAGCTTATAGATCGGCTATTTTCAAAAAAAGGTTTGACCAATCTTTGAAAATGTTAGTAATTTTACTTTGGCACTTTAATTATATTTTGATGCCAGTACTTTTGTACTGCTGGCATACAGTTTAATGCAGGACTTTTACTTGTAACAGAGTATTTCTACATTGTGGTGTTGCTACTTTTACTTAAGTAGCGTACGAAATCGGAGTACCACCTCTGTTCATTTGTTCTGTCTTTGAAGCGGACAGGGGGGAAAAAAAGAGCGTAACTTCCCTGGCCTGGCTATTGATTGGGTTTGATTTGTACAAATTGGATGTTTGACTCACTGTTCTGTTCCGAAGCCCCTCTCGCTAGCTCACAGCACTTTGATCATTTTTCAAAGGGATGGACCAACGGAGAAAAATGGTGGAGACACTCACAGTTAAAGGGCGATGACTGTACCTACCTGTGTGCTCCAACAATGCTGTAATCAGAACAACGGATGTACCAGAGGCATCATTTAAAAAAAGACCAAAAAAAGAAAAGAAAAGGTCTATTCTCCGAGGAAGGGAGGCTGTCAGAAACCCACCTTTTGTGTAAAATCCACTTTTTGGCAGAACGTTTTAATACGTCCACCAGATGGAGAAACTTGTATTCACTCAATTACGTCACCTACACATGCGAACAATAGAACAATGGCATTGACCGGATAGGTGGCGTAAAAATATTCAAATAAGACAAATATTTTCAAACTTTCTCAAAAACAATAGCAGATCTACAGGCTCACAAGGCATGAGCTTGAAGATTGGCTATTTTCGATGCTATTGCGTGACACATTATGACAAAGTGGATAAAATCGGACATTCATTTATGAAGAAGAAAACGTAGAAAGATGAAATATGGAGATACAAAGCTTCTGCCCGACAGAGACAATATGTATTGTTTTAATGCACAGTATGGTCTTGAAGCACTGCATTTTATTAAGAGCCATGACAACGTACATTATGATCAACCTTTACAGCAAAAGAATAAAACCCTGACATTGATTATTCAAAAATAGCAGATATACAAGCTCATAGTGTGGCACCGAGTGCTACAGTAGTAGGCAGGTTTAATACCTGCCTTCGTAGTAAGTACTGGCCTAAGCAACACTAACCTGTATACCTACCATAGACTGTAAAAAAAAGAATGGACGAAGCTACGCCATTGGTTTCTACAGACCGTAAATGATGCTGATTGTTCAGGAATTTAAAATCCGTCATCTTTCAATATCGCGTCATATCTTGCAGAATGCAACCAGACCAGTATTGGTTGTGTAGCTTGTCAATCAAATCATCCCGCCCCTCCTAGAGCATAGCCTACTTTATCGTCAATTTTAAAATAAATGGAACCATCATTTACCAAAACGCATATCATGATGATTGAAAGGACACTTTAAACGAGTGACTGGAAGCATATAGTATTTATGACAATGTTTATTAAGGTAAGAAAATCAAGTCTAAAGTTTGTCAAAAACCCATCCGCTTGCATTGAGATAAATTCTTTCTGACACCAACAGGGGTAAAACAGCGAAACTACAGGCCATTCAAATGAACCCTCTTTCTTATTCGATTACATTTCAAAGCAGGAAACTGGGCCCTTGATACCTACCGAGTCAGAACATTGCAGTATTATATCTGGGAACAGATGAACTGGCCCTTGCTTCTGTACTTTCAGATTGATGGTGTGTTGAAGTAGACGTGGAGATTCCCGGCCTGGTTCCCTTTCTACGAAAACCCCCCAGTATATTGCACTTTACCCTGGTTGATTTTGATGTTGATAGCACTTTACTAGCACCTGCACTTTACTTATGAAGTATTTGTGGCACATTAAATGCTAGTATTTGCACCTAGCATTTAGGTGCAAATATGCACATATGTTTGCACATCGCCCCATTGTATTTTAGTGTGGATTGTAGTATTGTATATTAGTTAGTTAGCGGCGCCATAGGAGGTTAGGGTTATTTTTGTGTTTTGTTTTGTATTTGTATTTTATGGCATATAGAAGCCTATGTAAAGGGACAAATTAAATACATTTATACAAACCGTTTCTGTGTTTCTGGGTTTAAAGGAGAATTCCGGACAAATTAAGTGTTATCTTTCATGTCTCGTTACTCACCTAGCGACGTAAAAAGTGGCGTTCTTTTTTTCCATATATTCCTCTGTCGTCATTTTTTAAACACCCTCCGTTGTTATAATGGGAGCGCGGGGGTTAGTGAAGTTTGTCTATTATAACCGACGCAATGTTATTTTTTTCTCTACTACGATTCATTGTAGAGTCTCATGATAGTCAAACATGCGCTGAAAATTCCTGCGAGCCTGCCGTTAATGGCGAACGATTTAACACTGGATGCTTGTTTCTTTCCAGAACCTGGCAACTCGTGTTGCCAGATTCTGGAAACAAGCAACCAGTGTTAAATCGTTCGCCATTAACGGCAGGCTCGCAGGAATTTTCAGCGCATGTTTGACTATCATGAGACTCTACAATGAATCGTAGTAGAGAAAAAAATAACATTGCGTCGGTTATAATAGACAAACTTCACTAACCCCCGCGCTCCCATTATAACAACGGAGGGTGTTTAAAAAATGACGACAGAGGAATATATGGAAAAAAAGAACGCCACTTTTTACGTCGCTAGGTGAGTAACGAGACATGAAAGATAACACTTAATTTGTCCGGAATTCTCCTTTAAGTGTGTTGTTCTCAACTTACCTGGTATTAATTCAAACCTGTGTGTATCTTGTAAATGAAAAGTGGTGTATATAGGGGACCTTCCTCTTAATCAAAGGTGGCATAGTCGACAATCATTATTATTTTATTGGGTTTTACAACAGTTATTCGCCTCGCACTTTAACAGTGTAACTTATATTTTATTGTTGTAAACTCCGTACAAATAATTCACAAAGCATTGAAACTCAATGTGCCATTTTTTGTATAACTGGGCAAGTCAAATGTAACACAGTGGGCCACCGCGTTACACACACACACACACACACACACACACACACACACACACACACACACACACACACACACACACACACACACACACACACACACACACACACACACACACACACACACACACACTTCTACTTCTACTTCAAAGATTATTTGATATTATTATTTATATTCAGGCAAATCAACCCCCTGCTGCTGTTGACACCATCTCTGCTCCTTGATGCTATCAGCCACCACAACTTCCTCTTGATCACATGACCAAATTGCTATGGCAACAGCTGAAATGTTTTATCTATTAGAAAGAAAGCACCATATTAGGTTTGTCTACTGAAATGATCTAACCATGAGGGAGAGGATCCCATATTTGGTGTGACGGATGTAACCAATATAGTATAAATACTGCGGTATATCTCTGTTCTGTGGGGGATTGGTAGAGAAGCTTGTGTGAGGTGTCACTTGTTTGTCCCTTTAGCCGGGCGACGGACAGTCGCGGGGCATGCGCTATCTGGGGTGCAACAGCACAGCTACACTTATTGGGTTTAAATTCATAGGGTTTATAGGTCTTTGCTGAAACTATTGAGGGTAGTAGAAATTAGGAGTGATTTAATTTCTTCTATTTTCATCAGGCCATTACAGTTCACTGACCACAGTTTGAACAACAAGACACTTCTCTGACTGACGTCTCTTCAACACTTTGAAGCAGGTATCTATGCTTTTATTTTATTGTCTATGTTACGACCCGGCCTAGGGGTCACCAGGTGTAACACAAAAATTGACTCCCTCCTACCCAGTCCCCAGACATAGCCAGCCAACACCAGTTTAAATCCAAAAATACAGTGATTTATTAATGAAGTTGCAGAACAATGGGTAAATGGCCCCTGTAAAAGTCATAACCTAGCCCCCCCCCCCCCCCCTCCCCTCCCGAACTGTTTACTGTACATATTTTTAGTTTTTCTTACCTTTAAAATGTTTATATGATGTTCTGCATAGTAGTGTACAGTATGTCTTTTAGTGTCTCCATGAATTGAGTACGTGAGGACCCCATTTAAAACAAGCCAGTAGGCTTTTCTGGGCTTTTCAATCCTATTTAGTTGACCTTGTATTGGTCCCCTACAGTACCATGACTATACACTAATGCAGGGGTTTTCAACTGATTATGAACCAGGGACCACCACCCTGACTGAGAATCAACCTGAGGTTGATCCCAACCACTGTTGTGTTGGGAGGGGTGATATGGGGGGAAAAGCTTGAAATTAAATAATGACTGTTAAGGGCTCAATTTAATTTGTTAATTCGAGGTGAATTAAATCAAGCCCTTAACAGTTATTATTTAACTGAGATATGCTAGTGGTCCAGAGCTCAAAAACTCATGTTAACTTATTCATTGCAACTTATGTATGAGCGAGCCGACACATGCGATTGATTATGGCCACATTTCCTAATAATGGTGACTCAACCAGGCAATCCGGTACAGTTTCCCTACAGATTCTAATTATAACTCCCATTTCTGTGGAAGTTCTTCACATCCGACTTCCCAGTAACTGACAACATTGATGCGTCATCATACATCATACTGTTTCTCAACTAGTGGTCGATAAAATAGAATAAAATACAAATCTTCACTTTACTACATAACTAAATGCATGGTCAGGGACCACATGCAATACCTTCATGGACCACCAGTTGAAAACCCATGCACTATACTAATGCATGTTAATACAACACTAAAATGCTGACAAACACTGACACACAGAACTGGTGTGGTTGGAAGCTGGCCAGGAGGAAGACATCTGATGATCAGAAGATAGGCAGCTTTATATATTTAGTATCTAACCTAATGTAACCTAAAGAAAAACAGGAACCAACTGAAAACAAAACTAAAATGCCAACACACACTGAGACACAGAAAGAAAGAAAGGAAGTGAGTGAGAGTTCAATGGAAGAGAAACACGTTAATTCAGTGATTTTTTCTTTTTATTAATAGTTTTTGGTAAAACATGACATGAGTCATATTCAGGTGTTTCAGTGAGTAATTGCAAGACAGAGTGGAGAGCTATTGTTCAGCACTAACATTTGGCCCTGTTCGCTAAGTGGCTAACTGGAGTCAAGGACTGGCATTCATCATTAGCCTGCTTCTTGCTAGCAGCTACTGGATTCAAAGACTGCCATCCTTGTGGTGTGTTGGAATTCTGGACTGTGAGCTCCAGGTGGTCTGATGAAGAAGTGGTTCTCCTAGTTGTGGATCCATCATCCTTGTCGTCTCTTCAGCTTCTCTTCTGTAAGTGACTGTATTGATCTCCCAGTGAAGAGGTATTTGTTTACTGCTGCCCCATTACCCCAACATCAAAACAGGCCTGCAATGTTTGTTATTTTGTTTGTGTGTGTGTGTGTGTGTGTGTGTGTGTGTGTGTGTGTGTGTGTGTGTGTGTGTGTGTGTGTGTGTGTGTGTGTGTGTGTGTGTGTGTGTGTGTGGGGGGGGGGGGCTCACAATTTAATGGTATTTGTGTTCATTTTGTACTGAGGTGATTACAGAGTTGGTTGGTTAAGTAGGTTAACAGGGGTAGAGTAGGATCATTTAGAAATAGGGAAGGTTCTAGTTTTAAACTATTTCAATTGAGGGAATTGGGTTCTAAAATAGGGCTATACTGTAGGTTTAGTTTAGTTTAAAGTCAATACAATTGAGTAATACAGGCATAGAAGGTTCATTAAATTAAGTGTATTACAAGTCAGACTAATTTATTTATTAGGAATATTGTTCATGCCTTTTTACTGTTGATTCATCGTTTTTGGCAAAGTTATTTAACCCATTATTGTCAATGTTGGGTATACAGTACACATTCAGTTCTGAACAAATCACTCAAAAAAAATATACATGCAGTGTCAAATCATTTTTTACAGGTTGTAGTGATTGCATTTCATAATTTCATGACACACTATGGATTTTGAGTAAAGGTAAAACTTTAACTCAGGACGTTAAGAACTCAGAAAGTCCCGTCTTTTGTACTCTGGTTAATACAGTCAGGAGTGGGGCACTACACATGTGTGGGGGTCCCTGGCACCAAATAGATGCATTATAATAATAATACATGGCATGTACCTTAACTGTTTTGTTATTTTAGGTTTTAGGACAATTATGGAGATTGTGACCACAACTGCTGATTATCACAATACAGAGATGAATCTGTCTTATTCCTGGGAAGGCTATGAGGAGTATGGAGGAGTTGAGTATGGAGAAGATGAGTATGCATATATTGCTAAACTTCGAAAATCCCTTGACATCATGTCCCTCGTCATCTACAGCCTGGTCTTTGTGCTCGGCGTGTTGGGAAACGGTGTCGTCATCTGGGCGACGGGCTTCAAGATGAAGAAAACCGTCAACACCGTTTGGTACCTCAACCTCGCTGTGGCCGACTTCCTCGTTACAGCGATCCTGCCCCTGGGCATCACACCAATAGCTATAGACGGCCACTGGCCTTTTGGCAAATTCATGTGCAAAATGAACGGTACCGTTTTCTTCCTGAGCATGTATGCCAGCATCTACATCCTGATGGTCATCAGTGTTGACAGATGTGTGAGTGTGGTGTGTCCAGTGTGGGCCCAGAACCATCGCAGCGTCAGAAAGGCGTGTTGTGTGAGTCTGGGTGTCTGGGTGCTGGCCTTGGCTCTCAGCTCCCCTTACTTAGTCTTTAGGGACACACAGCCCTCCTCCGACCATGATAAGGACATCATCAAGTGCTCCAACAACTTTAAACTCTCTGATGACGACAGTACACCCGATGTAAATCAGATGGCGGACTTTCGATATGGGGTCCTGATCATCACTCGCCTCCTCATGGGATTCGTGGTCCCTTTCACTGTCATCGTCTCCTGCTATTCTGTCATTATCTACCGGCTCAGGAATAATCGCTCGCTGGCCAGCCAATCAGGTCGACCCTTCAAAATCATAGCAGCCGTTATCACCACATTTTTCCTGTGCTGGGCCCCCTATCATATCATTGATCAGATCGATTTTGTGAATGTCCTGGTGACAGAGTACAGTGAAAAACTGAATGATGTGGTCACCATCGGGTTCCCCATAACCAACAGCCTGGCATTTCTCAACAGCTGCCTGAACCCACTGCTGTACGTGTTCATGGGTCAGGATTTCAAGGATGTGTTTCGCAGGTCTATCCTAAAGGTGCTGGAGAAAGCCTTTGCTGAGGATCTGCCTCAGACCAACACTTCACACAGTGAAGAGACTGCCTTGTCTGTGACCCAGGTTTAGGGTTGTCTTTGAATTACTTTAACCTATTCAAAAATAGCAGATATATACAAGCTCATAGCGCGGCAACGAGTGCCGCACTATGAGCTTGTAGATCTGCTATTTGTTGGAAAAATCGTGGACAATTTGTGCAAATCTTTGAATCTATATATTTTTAAAGCGAACATTTGTAGCTCAAATCTTTGCAGCTGGGGATTCTACAAAATGTATTCTAAATCCTAACAGTTTTTTGAAAAAACTTATGTTTCTATATCAGTGGTTCTCAAACTTCTCCATGTCAAGGACCCCCAAAATGATCAAAATATTTAGTTCCAGGGACTCCCATGAAGCAAAGATTTCAGTTAAAAATGTTCGCTTTAAAATATATATATAGATTCAAAGATTTGCACTAATCTTCACCGCGCCATGAGCTTGTATTATCTGCTATTTTTTGAACAGCCAAAGAAATCTTAAAATGACACAAATGCGTTCCTGGTCTTAAAGGGTTAATATGTAGAACTGTAAATGGCTTTTCTTCTCAGTAGCCTAGATGTTCTCAAAAGATTTAAAAGATGATGAAACATATCCAAAACAATAGGTTGCATTAGCAGTAAAAAAAAAATCTTTAATGTTTGATTTTGTATAATTTTTCTCCCTGTTTTTCTCCCTCCTTTTGTTTCTTCTCCTTTTTGAAATAACAACAACATGATGGAGCTTATGCCAAAAAAGATATATATATTTTACCCACTTCTTTACATCTGTAAACCAGTGATGTGACAATAAAGTTGATTCTTGATTCAGGTTTCAGAGTTTGTAATTGTACACACAGTCATAAAACATATTTTAATGCTGTGCAGTGGTGTAAAGTACATTTAAGTACTGAACTTCAGTACAATTTTGAGGTATTTTTACTTTACTGGAGTTTTTCCAATTTTCAGTACTGAATCAAGTTTGAAAACTTGTGAAATGGGACATTCTGCATAATGAGTACTACATTTTGATACCAACACTTTTGTACTTTTACTCAAGTAAACTGTTTTATTCCGGACTTTTACTTGTAAAAGAGTATTTCTACATGTATTGATACTTTTACTTAAGTCTAAAAAATGTAGTACTTTTTCCACCACTGTAAATCAGGGACTTCTCCTACATTTTCTTCTTGGCTATAATAGTTTTAAACACAATCTAATCTGCTCAACTACTTTACTTACACCCTGGCTGGGTGTAAGTAAAGCCCATTCCGTGGCACAGATGATACAAGGATAGCCGAGATCAAGAGTCCAAACATGCCTACAGTATATATGTTTACTGTGTCTTGTTTCTTATTATTATCTGCTGTAACACAAATTGCCCAGTTTGGGACATAATAAACTTGAACTTGAACTTGAGCTATATATGGCTCTCTCTCCGACCATCTTTGCTCCGCAATTTTGAGGAAGACCATTTCAAAATTGCGGGTTTTTTTTAGTGTCCAGTTAACTTCCGCTTTTGTTGTTTTGTCGTACCTTTTTTGCATGGGCTAACCGATCCAGTCCAAAATAATGACCTTTGGTCTAATTATCTCCCGTCATCACGTTAAAGTGTAACTTTTTAAACACACTGAAATTGCAGGTGCCAATTGTCAACATAAAACAGTCTGTTATGTTTAGTTCCACGTTTCTAGCATAATCGATTAATTATGTCATTCATATGAGCATCAGATCACGGATCGCTTCTCATTAGTGGTGGAAAAAGTACTCAATTGTTTTACTTAAGTGATAAAAGTATCAATACTGCGATGTAGAAATACTTTGTAACTCTCTCTCTAAAATTCCGGAATAAAAAATTTACTTGAGTAAAAGTACAAAAGTATTGGTATCAAAATACTTAAAAGTACCAAAAGTAAAAGTACTCATTATGCAGAATATCCCATTTCACAAGTTTTCAAATGTATAACATGTATAAAAATCCTTTAAAAATAGCAGATCTACAAGCTCACAATGCGCCGCATCGCGACACATTGTGAGCTTGTAGATAGGCTCTTTTCAAATGGCCGAAATGTAAATAGGGCTGAAGTGGGTAAATCTACAAAATTACTAGTAACTAAAGTTTTCAAATAATTGTAGTGGAGTAAAAGTACAATATATTTGCCTCTGAGATGTAGTGGAGTAGAAGTAAAAGTACTGAAAATTGGAAAGACTCCAGTAAAGTAAAAACAATTACTTAAGTACAGTACTTGAGTATATGTACTTAGTTACACCACTGCTTCTCGTCGTTCTGATTTCTACACCTCGGCCAGTTTCCCCTTTTTTCTGGCCTTTCTCTGAGCTTCCCTTTTTATCTGTGGTTTCCTACTTCTTGCTCCATACTGTACTTAAAGGTTCTATGACATTCATTTTCACTTTTTTTATTTTTTTGGGGGGGGTTTTATGACCTCAATTACACCCCACAAATCTGAACTTTGAACATTCAGTGGATTTTCTGTGGTCTGGGGTTTTCTGAATAATTAGGCTGAAAAGTAATCTGAGCTTGGCCCTTCGGCAGTGAGGTCACAGCCGATTAATCCCGCCCACTCTCCTCCTCGCCCCTCCCCTCCCCTATCCTTTCCTTTGGGGGGGGCGGAGCAGAGGCGATGATTTACAGGCAAAATCCCTCACCAGCGACACCCGCAGGCAAAGATTTATTTTTTCATTGCAGTTGAAAAGGCTTTAGAAATGTGAGAGAAAAACACCTGCCATGGATCAATGAAGTGGAATTTTTTGATAAAACGTTCTATACACGTTTGAAGGACCATGACAAATACTTTTAATGTGTGGTAAAACTGAACGTCATGAAACCTTTAAGTACAATTTTGAGATACTTTTGCTTTACTGGAGTATTTCCAAATTTCAGTACTTTTACTTCTACTCCACTACATCTCAGGGACAAATATTGTACTTTTATTCGACTACAATTATTTGAAAACTTTAGTTACAAGTTACTTTGTAGATTTTGATTATTATTACAAAACATACATTAACCACTTCAGACCTATATACATTTTGGCCATTTGAAAATAGCCGATCTACAAGCTCACAAAATAATTTTAATACATTTTGAACTTGTGAAATGGGACATTCTGCACAATGAGTACTTTTACTTTTGGTACTTTAGGTATTTTTGATGCCGATCCTTTTGTACTTTTACTCAAGTGCATTTTGAATACTGGACTTTCACTTGTAACAGAGTATTTCCACATTACGGTATTGATACTTCTACTTAAGTAACACATGTGAGTACTTCCTCCATCACTGTGTGTATGTTGATGTTAGATTTAAGACTTTCTATAGTTGCTCTGTTTTGGCTCAAGGATTCAAACTGCCGTGAAACCCAATTCATCAACAAAGCTTTAAAGGGAAGAAAACGACTAAATAAAGACAAGTTCACCCAAAACAGACAGCGAAGAACTTGCAGAGATTTATATATTAATAAATAATAATATTGTTTGTATCTGTATTAATAGACATACAAAGAGACGAATATTTAAGCTAAATATTTTGACCTCTCTCTCTCTCCCTCAAGCTATTGCTATAATTTGATGTGATTGGATATTATTTATAATGTAGCCTAACTACTTTTTGATCATATGCACTCAATTGTCAAAGGTCACGTTCAGCAGCTTCTTAAAGGGAATGTCACCAGATTGTTCTATGGCATCTATCGTCTGCATAAGTTATCAAATAATAATAATTCTTCCAATGTGATGATTCATAGTTACTTTTTGGTTGAAACACAATAATTAGCTTACAAACCATGTGGATACAAAATGACCTTTGATGATGCTTAAAAGTTAAAAGGTTTCTGAACTTTTAGGGTGTATAAAAAATAATTTAAAAGAAAGAAGAAACCGATTTAAGATGAGCAGTTAATTATATGGACTTCATCCCACAGTAGCCTACTGTTGATATAGACAGTCCCATGAACTTCAGACTCAGTACAGGTTTCTTTATCGTTACATTTTGTGTACAGCAGTGGTGGAAAAATAACTTCTTTTTTTTTTACTTACGTTAGAGTATCAATACTGCACTGTAGAAAGTAAATGTCCGGAATTAAAAATGTACTTGAGTAAAAGTACAAAAGTATTGGTATCAAAATGTACTTAAAGTACTCATTCTGCAGAATGTCCCATTTCACAAGTTTTCGAATGTATAAAAATCTTTTGAAAATAGCAGATCTACAAGCTCACAATGCGTCGCATCGTGACGCATTGTGAGCTTGTAGATCTGCTATTTTCAAATGGCCGAAATGTATAGGGCTGAAGTATTTACTGTATGCTTTGCAATAATAATCAAATAATAATAATAATAAATAAACACATTTATTACGTAAGCAGTCTTATGGCTGAGCAGTCTGTCAATCCCCTGTGCGCGTCAGTCATTGGCCGAACGCTGTTGGTCCCACCCAACCAAGTAAATAGAAAATGAGATTGGACTTGACTTCAAACTGCCCGCCTCCACTCCCCCCTCCTCCCTGCAGAGTTTTGGAACAGAAGGCTCTTTTCAGAGCCAGGTTATCTTTTCAGAGATTTGGGGAGAAAGCTGCCTGTGCTGCTGTGTGTGACACTGAATCACAGTTTCAAAATATTGAGAAGGATTTCTTTCAACAATAACAATAAAGTTGCACGTTTCAAAAACAATTACCATTTACAAGGTTTCAAACATGGAAAACTAAATAATACCCTGGGAGAACAGTGCCAAAATGCATATTCAGAAACTGTGTTTGTGACAAATTCGAAACTCTGAAAATGTGTTGACATGTGAAACACTGTAAAATGTGTTTGCAGAGATTTTAAAAACACTTTCGGCCTTTCAAAACTTTTTATGTAGTTGTGTTCAACGTAGGTTCGGGAGTAGAGACCGCCCTCTGCTCAGCCACTCACGTTCATGATCAAGTTCACCTGCACTGCTTATCTCTCAGCCAATCCACGTAGCAATCACTACAGTATAAATACACCTGCGATTGTATCACTTACCTGTTTGATTTCGCTTGCGTTACTCAAACAAACACCAACAAGCAAACTATAGCAATCGCTTTTTCGCTCGCAATCAGCAGGTAAAACGCAGTTTCCATTTAGTTCTTTTTCTCTTCATAACATCTCAGCGCAGCACTGTTGCTAAACAATCTAAAGCTAAACTAATACAACAGTGCAAGTGTTTATAGCTTACAGCAGGTAGTATATCAGGTATAGTAATAGCGTGCGTCCTCCGCCGTTCCGTCATGGACGAGCGCGAATTAAACGTGCATGCCTCCGACGACGAGGAGTTGTTCTCTCTGTCACCGTTTTCTCATACGGTGTCAGAGTCCAGCTTCTCGTCGTACGTCCGCGGGTCAGAACCCGAACCTCGGCTCACTCCAGCGCAGCCGAGGCGCGATCAGCGGAGCGGTCCCGCGGACGTGTCCTTCCTCCCCTCTCCCCCCTCCTCCCGGGACAGCACCGCGTGCTTCCCTGCCTCGACGGGCCCCCACCCCTACCAGATCGGCGCCGAGCGCCATCATTCCTCCCCCCTCCCACACTCCTCTTTCCTCCCCCTCTTCCCGGCGCCGAGCGCCCCCTTCCCCCCCTCCCCCGGGACGGCAGTACCTGCCTCCTCCTTCCTCGGACGGCGCAGCGCGCCTCCCTCCCTTCCCCCACCCCACCCTCCTCTCCCTTCCCCCTCTTCCCGGCGCCACGCGCCCCCCGGCCCCCTCGAACGGCACCACGTGCCTTCCCCAGATCGGCGCCGTGCGCCATCTCCCCGACGCCGTGCGTCTCTCTCCCCACTTCCCGACGATCGGCGCAGCGCGCCTCCCGCTGCGGAACTGCACAGTCCGCCTTCCCCGGGTCGGCACGCACGTTCCTCCCGGCGCCGTGCGCCCCTCACCCATAATCGACACGTCAGGACAGCACGTTGTCCCGCCCCGGCCCAACGGCGCTCAGCACTCCAACACTCCCGCCTCGGCCCGGCCGCCGCCGCGCCCCCCACCGGGGATGCACCCTCCACATGGGCCGCACCCCCGCACACCTGGCAGCCTACTCAGGCCGTGCCCCCGCCCACTCAGGTCCTGCCCCCGCCCACTCAGGTCGTGCCCCCGCCCACTGCGGCCGCCCCACTTCCTCCGCCTCAGTCCGCACCGCCCACTGAGCCCGTACCTCCTCCCTACCCAACCCGGCCCAATTGTTTTCTCTCCTCTCCTCCATCTACTCCCAGGCCCCGCAGGCATCCTCCGGCCTCGCACCCGACCCCTTCTCCGCATTCCAAGGGTATCCTTTTTAACCCTTTCACCCCCCCAGCCTCCACCCACACCCTGGCCACGGCCACCCCAGCCGAGCCTCCTCTAGCCGAGGCAACCCGGCCCTCTCCCGTCAGTGTTTCCCTCCGCCAACAAATCCTGAACGGTGCGTACGTCGACCTGGCGGTACTCCTCCAGCCGTCCATCATCAACCCCCTTCGTAATAGGGAAATGAAAACTCCCTTCGGGTTCCTGGCCCAACTCCGCCAGTCCCTCCCCACCCGCTCCCGCAATCTCACCCCCAGTGAATTCGCATACTCATTCTCCCTTTTTAGGGACATCATCTGCTCAGTTTACCCCGGCCGTCGGGCCGAATTGGACCAGTACATGTTCAACATACTAGAGCTGGCCATTCGGTTCTGCGGCACGAGGTACTATAATTATCACGTACTGTTTGCCACAGCAGCAGCCGCCCGCATTCAGCAATTTAACATCAACTCATACTGGGGGGCCCTGGACCGTGAACTCTATTGCAGGGTGTTCACGGCCAGGGTCCCGCTGTCTTGCAACCTGTGCGGAGCCCCTTCCCACCCGTCCGCCGTCTGCACCACGGCCATCGAAAAGCACCGTCAAAGTGGCAAACCACTTCCATCCAGCACCGCCAATCCACCACCCCTTTTCCCCCGCAGTCGATCCGCTGCACCCCCCCCTCCATAGTCCCCAGGCTGTCCTCCAACTTCTCCCGTTCCGTGCAGCCCTCCAACGCCAACGACGCTAGAGGGAGGCCCGTCCTGTTTCAGGCCGGCAGGCAAATCTGTAACAATTTCAACGACGCCGGTTGCGCATCATCTGCTTGCCGCTTCCTGCATGTCTGTTCGTTCTGCGGGGGAGCTCACGCCCGCCCCGCCTGCCCCCACAACCCCACATCCACTCCTACCGCGTGACTAGCACAGTACCTTAGAACGCCCATCATCATCCCAGCTCTCACCACTGCCCTCCGCAATCACCCCGACCGGCCATTTGTCAACTTCCTCATCAACGGGTTCACCCACGGTTTCCACCCCGGATTAACCGTCACCCCCACCACATCCCACACCTGCAGCAACCTGCAATCCGCCATCATCGACCCAGACGCAGTTGACACCCTTATCGTTCAAGGTACTGCCCTTACGCCCCAAATTTTGGCCTTTTTTCGGGGTGGCCTGGAAGGGCTCCTTTTATTTTTCCGTTAGGCTCACTTTCGGTTGTAAAATTAGCCCCAAATTGTTCGATTCACTCTCCGAAGCCCTCTGTTGGATCTTGTCAAATAATCATCACATCCCCCACCTCGTTCACCTACTCGACGATTTTCTAGTCGTCGAGCCCCCCTCGGCCCCCCTAGCACACGGCCTCTCCACCATCCGAAGGGTTTTCACAGAACTAGGCGTCCCCCTCTCCGAGGAGAAAACAATCGGCCCCTCGACCAAGCTCGAGTTCCTGGGCATCACCCTCGACACTATTACATTACAGTCATTTATTCAGCAGACGCTTTTATCCAAAGCGACTTACAATAAGTGCATTCAACATAGGTAGGGAACGAAACTACTAATCACCAGAAGTCTTAAGTGCATTTCCTGCAAAAACAAGCAACCAAGAGTATACCTAGCGCTAAGGTAAAAGTGCAATATATCAGCTACCTACTTTCTTAAACTATTGCTTTCGAGGCCTCCCTCCCCCCGGAGAAGCTAAACAGAATAACCCTCCTCTTGCACAACTACCTCCTGGCTCCCATCTGCACCAAACGACAGTTGTTAGCCCTACTCGGCCACATCAACTTCGCACTCCGCATCATCCCCCAAGGCCGTCCCTTCATTTCTCACCTCCTCACCACAGCCTCCTCCGTTCCCAACTGCACGATAACGTCACAATCGATCATTCCTCCCGCACAGACCTCCGCCTCTGGCTCCACCTCCTCACCAATTGGAACGGCATCACCCTATTTCATGACACGATCATTTCCAACCCTCATGACATACAACTGTACACTGACGCGGCCCCCTCCCTCGGTTTCGGTGGCTTCTACCAGGGACGGTGGTTTGCGTCAGCCTGGTCACCAGATTTCCTCGCCTTCATCCCCCCTCACCTCACCCTTCCCCAGCACTACACGAGCTATATCCAATTGTTGTGGCTGCACTCATCTGGGGCCACGAGTGGTCCCAGAAGTGCATTCTCATTCACTCCGATAACCAGGCCACAGTAGATATCATCAATAAAGGCCGTTCCAACTCCCCCGACATCATGCCATTCCTCCGCCGTCTCACCTGGTCCTCCGTCACCCACAATTTTATCATCCCCTTCCCCTCAACTGACGTCACCATTATCGCAGCATTCCTGACGCACTGCCACTCCCATCTCCACCTCCGCACCTCCACCCTCCACGTCTACCTCAGCGGGGTCGGCTTCTTCCGCCTGTTGGACGGATTCCCGAGCCCGGCCATCTCCCATCCCCACATCACCATGCTGCTTCGGGGCCTTCGCCGCAGCGAAGTCCCGACCACACCCAGACGTCATCCCCTAACCTCTGACCTGCTTCTCCACTGCCTCCGTACCCTCCGTGCCGGCTACCTCACACCCCACATCTCCTCCACCCTGGAAAGCATGTTCCTCCTGGCTTTTTTCGGCTTCCTCCGGTGCTCTGAGCTGACCTCCTCATCCTCCCGGTACGACCCCTCCCACCATCCAAGCCTGGCCGACATCGCCTTCCACTCCTCCGAATCCCTCACCTTCACCCTCAAACGCAGCAAGACGGACCAGCTGGGGCGTTCATCCACCATTCATCTCTTCTGGACAGACTCCCCCCTCAGTGCATATGAGCCCATCCTCCGCTACGTCACCACGAGACGTTCCCTGCACGCCACACCTCAAGACCCCCTCTTCATCACGGAATCCGGCTCAATCATCACCCGTTCCTGGTTCCACCACCACCTCCGTCAAGTCCTCTCCCTTTCCGGCCTCCCGCCCCAACTATACTCCGGTCACTCCTTCCGGATCGGCGCCGCCACCACCGCATCCCGGCAAGGCCTCCCGGACCATCTGGTCCGCATCCTCGGACGGTGGTCCTCCCAGGCGAACCACTCGTACATACGGACCAACATCCAAGACGTGCACCACGCACACATCACTCTGGGTCGCCTGTAACTGCCGCATATTCCTAGCCTGTCCGCCCCGGAACGGGGTCCCCTCCTTCGTGATCCTTCCCGAGGTTTCTTCCACCCGACCCTCCCGGTGGGAGTTTTTCCTCGCCCGACCGAGGGTCCAAGGACAGGAGGAATCATGTGACAGTTGCCCGCCTAGACACCTCCACAACCGACGCAGCCTTTTGGGGGCAGCGTTCCATCAGCTCATCTCCCAAGCAGCCCACTTCGGCTAATATTAGAGATTCCGGATCTCCGATACGGGCTAAGTGGCTGCCCGCCTAGACCCTCTGGTCATCTCCACAAACCGATGTAGCCTTTTGGGGGTAGCGTTCGGAGCAGAGGCGACAGACAGCTCCAGGGCCGAGCAACCATGGTCGTCTGGCTCCCGAGACTACACCCCCACCCTGAGTCTCGCCCCACCTCGGGCTCCTCATCAATACACATACTGCACATCTCATTCCTTTCAATAAATACTGTTTAACTTGAGCAGAAGGTGTGGTCTCTTACTAGTGAAATGTAGTTGTGTTCAACGTAGGTTCGGGAGTAGAGACCGCCCTCTGCTCAGCCACTCACGTTCATGATCAAGTTCACCTGCACTGCTTATCTCTCAGCCAATCCAGGTAGCAATCACTACAGTATAAATACACCTGCGATTGTATCACTTACCTGTTTGATTTCGCTTGCGTTACTCAAAAATGCCCTCCTCCTCCCCAGCATTCCTCCATTATTTTTGCTCTCCTAACATCTCTACCTTCTTTCCTCCAGGAGCCCCGGGGGTGGGGGGGGTAGCGTTCGGAGCAGAGGCGACAGACAGCTCCAGGGCCGAGCAACCATGGTCGTTTGGCTCCCGTGACTACACCCCCACCCTGAGTCTCGCCCCACCTCGGGCTCCTCATCAATACACATACTGCACATCTCATTCCTTTCAATAAATACTGTTTAACTTGAGCAGAAGGTGTGGTCTCTTACTAGTGAATCAAAGATTAAAAACCATTTTCAAAGATTCAAAACAAGTTTTCAGTCTTGCAAAATGTTCAAGCTTTTGAAACCTCTATTTTAAGTTAGGAGTAATGGCAGTGACCTGATTCCATATAGTGATCCTATTTCGAGCACTATTTTACACTTCATTGTCCGAGCTTGTAGATCGGCTATTTCAGCAGTTTTTTGCACATTGTTTAAAATGTTTGAAAATGTGCCCCAAATAGGGACACCAAGTTCAAAGTAAAGGTTGTAGTTTTCACAAATCGTCTTCAAAGAACATCAGTGGCACACAACTTTCGAACACATTTCCAGTGGCATTTCAGAGACAGACTGCTAATGGACCGTTAAGCCCCATACAACAACAATAGAGGTAACGTTGGAAATCGTGATTGTTTCACTTTAAGAGAGTGCCAATGAAAAGAAACACCTAATCTCTTTTCCCATCACAGAATGCAATGGCTTCTCTAATAATGACTATTGACTGCAGCGCTCCAGAACATGATCTCAACGGGCTCATTTTCCCACCCTGCACAGCACATCCCCTCCCCCGGTGACCCGCTGTAACTTCACCCTCCTGGTATTCATGAAGCTCTCCCATAGTCACATCCCTGACAGCCCGTCACATGACAATAGGCGGCGGTATTATGCCGGAAATAACCTTGACTTCTCTTTTGGAATGGTGATTAGACTTTGGAGTGGAACTTTAGCCGGCCGGCCTAAAAAAAAAAAAAAAAAAACGCATTCAGCGCAAATGGGGAAAGAATTATCATTGAATCAGTTTTTTTTTCTCGAGAAGAACAGGCAAAATGCTGATGACAAAAAAAAAACTGGCTTTCTTTGTGTGCAAGGCTCTCTCTCTCGTCTCTATCCGCAATCGCACTTCCGTACTCAGCGGGGGCAAAGAGCTAGGAGGAGGTACAGGCACTATAGCCCCCCAAAAAAAGCGATTTACAGTTCAGAAAAGACAGCTGGCTTCAAAAGCAGAGCGGAGCCATTGTCAGAGAGTAAATTCCATTTCGTGAATAAGCGCTTGACTGCTTACAGTGACAGCCTGGTCCTCGGCTGGCACCGCGCCCCGACACCAGCCAATGACAGGATGTCATTTCCACCGTTCCAAAAAACGCAGAGGCCAGGAGGACGGAGCTTATGTGCACACTGTGAAAATCAGCGAGTTTTGATTTAACCCTTTTAGACCGGGAACACATCTGTGTCATTTTAAGATTTCTTCGGTTATTAAAAAAATAGCATATATACAAGCTCACAGCGTTGCACAGAGTGCCGCGCTATGAGCTTGTAGATCTGCTATTTTTTTATCTAACAGTTTTTTTTTTTAAACTTATGTTGCTACAATCAGTGGTTCTCAAACTTTTTCATGTCAAGGACCACCCAAAATTATGTATTTGGCCGCCGACCCCCATCTCAAAATACTTCCAGGGACCCCCCAGAAGCAAAGATTTGAGTTACAAATGTTCACTTTAAAAATATATATATTCAAAGATTTGCAGAAATGTTCACAATTTTTTAAAATGTTCTAAAATTTTCCAATTTTTTAAGAGCCAAAGAAATCTAAAAATGACACAGGTGTGTTCCCGGCTTTAATGGATTAACTCATACAGTGGTAGGAATGGAACCCCGGAAGTTAAATGAAAACTGAGGATTTTTACTTGTGCAACAAGCGGAATCTGTGCCGACCCTGACGTTCAAAAGAAAGAATGTACTGTAAGTGGGATTGGATCGTGTGAGGTCGACTTCGCCATTGTGGGCGGTTAGCCATTTTGGGACACGCTCGGGCTGGGAGACAAATGTTGAGGTTAGATTTCTAGGGCAACCGGCCGGCGGAATTTGTGATTCCCACGGCCGTCGACATGAGAGAGTATCAACCGCTTTCTTTTGCAGCAGCTCAGGGCCTGGGCCCACACACAATAAGAATAAAGCAATAACACAGTCCAGTGGTTTTCAGCCAAGTTCCATCAAAGTTCATAATGTCAAGTTTATGTTTACCGACATTTTCATTTCCCTCCAAATGGCTGACATGTTAAGTGTTGAATGGACTGAGGTGTTAAGACACTGGAGCAACTGTCTGCTCTGTGTCCTCACTTTGCCTTGCCTCCACTGGCCTAGAGCAGTGGTTCTCAACCCCTGGGTCGGGACCCCCAGGGGGGTCCCCACATGATTCTTTGGGGGGTCCCCAGATGACAGTGAATGACAATTTAAGGACTTGTACCTTAATACCTTTTTTAATACTTAAAAAAAAACAAGAAAAAGACCATTACTGCATCAAAAGTGATCAGTAGGATAATGTCAAATAATATAAGAAAGAGACATTGTGAAAATAACTGATCTACAAGCTCACAACGGCTCGCGTTGCGATGCGTTGTGAGCTTGTAGATCTGCTATTTTCACAATAGTTATCTGGGTCAAACAAAATGTAATGGCTCAACTCCTACAGTTCAAGTTCTTGTCAGGGTGGGGGGTCCCCAGTTCAAATATGATTATTTTTGGAATGCACACACACACACACACACACACACACACACACACACACACACACACACACACACACACACACACACACACACACACACACACACACACACACACACACACACACACACACACACACGCCTGTACATTCACACATGCAATTTACTCCTCACACAAAACAATCAGTGACTGTATTTTTGCATATTGTCTCTGTCGGTTAGAAACCTCATTATGTCCAAAACTTTTACTTTTCAGGATTCAAATTCAAAAATAGCAGAAGTAGCTGATCTACAAGCTCGAAAGGCGTTGCAGATCTGCTACTTTTGATGCTTTTGTGTGACGCTGTGTGTTATGATCAAGTGGGGGGCATATAATTCACGTTCAATCAACATGTCGCATCAGTGCTACTTGTTTGCAACAACCGACAAATCAGGACATTGATATATGAAAAAAAAAGCATACCACCCTGCAGCCCGACAACAACGATATTAAACTAAGTATTTCTTCTTCTGCACTCTCTGGAGGATGAACGGCGTGCCACTGAAGATGTAAGCCAAGGGCCCGTGATGAAAACGGACGCGTAAATGTTTGGGAGCAGGCCGAGGCGAGGGGGGTGAGCGGGAACGTAATGCAGGCGGGACGCGGCAGGCGGACGGGCCTAACCGGGAGAGACAGCTCCCTGTTTTAAAAGAGACGGTACGACCGCATGCATTAAGCATGAGCAGCCTGTGTTCCACCATGTCACGCTGCTCTGCGCTGGCCGCCATGACATGGCTGCTTCTGACACGACAACAACACTACCCTCAACACAGTGGTGGAAGAAGTAGGCACACACACACACACACACACACACACACACACACACACACACACACACACACACACACACACACACACACACACACACACACACACACACACACACACGCACGCACGCACGCACACACACACACACACACACACACACACACACACACACACACACACACAGTAAATATTTTTGAAACATTTTAACAGCACAAATCTGGACACGGGGGTCCCTGGCACAACATGTTTTCAGATGGGGATACGTGGACAATTACATATTTGGGGGTCCTTGACATGAAAATGTTTGAGAACCACTGGTTTAAGAAGCAAGCCAAAGTCTCTTATAATAAGCAGACATGGCAACACTGACCAGCACTCGCATACAATGAATACAAAAATGAAGGATTTTTTTATTATGCCAAATGTAATTCCAACTCAGTCGCACACAGAATGTCGATTGATGATTGAATCCATCTCTCACTTTTGTATCTCCATATTTTTTTCGTAAATTAATGCCCAACGTGATCATACTACAGCGTCACACAAAAGCATCAAAAGTAGCAGATCTGCACAAAAGCATCAAAAGTAGCAGATCTGCAAGCTCGAAACACGGCACAAAGCGACTACCCTGAGCTCAGCATTGGTGGGAGAAAGCACGACCGGTGTCGAGCGGGTGACAACATGACATAGTGTCTGGGCTCCAAAACGCGCCTTATTGCCTGTTGGATAATAGGTTATTTTAAGGCACAGAGATGAATCTTTCACATCATTAAGTTGTGTGATGGGGGGAGGAGGGGGAAGAAGGGGAGAGGGGTCTTTCCAAGTGGCTAGCGGGCAGGGGAGGGGGGGGGGCACGCATGCACAAATGAGGTACGTGACGGGTATAGCCCGAGCGGCGACATTTCAGTAACAGAGAGAGAGAGATGGAATGTGACCGCTGACTATGCACTTATAACGTACTATCTACTGTACATATAACATGCACGAAAAAAGAAAAAGGTCTGGCTTTTTATAGGTACGGCTGACTGCACCACTGTGGGATGTTCTGGAGGCTTAAATATTACAACTTGCACGCAGTGGTATTATAATTATGCCAGACTGTGTGTTTTGTGTCCTTGAAAAAAGACGAGGGAGGCGGTCGAGGATAGGGGTAGGGGAGAGGGGGTGGGCTGGTAGATGGAGATGACTCCCCGTGGCTTTAATTAGAGTGTCATTGGTTTCATTATGCATCTGAGAAGTGGCCCTGTGCCTTTTGGATCAGAGATTCATTCAGAAGCACTATACAATGCAATATACAGTATACTGTAGCAGTGGTTTCCCATCCTGTATTTCCTTGGAGACTCCCCTTCTCATCTGACACAGGCTGAGACCCCGCACGCACGCACACACGCACACACGCACACACGCACACACACACATTTTAACAATGTATTCATGTCCACATAAAGGAGAGCATACAAGGACACAAATATTAAAGGTACACAAAATCATGGCATATCAAATCAAATCAAGCTTTATTTAGAGCACATTTAAAACACAGTACACAGTCAAATCAAAGCATCAACAAAACATATATATGTGCACCCATATAGCATCAACACACAATTCAAGTGAAATTGGTAAAATCGAAGTATCAACAAAACATTATGCATATACACCCACATAGTATCAAAAACACAATTGAAATAAAAATGTGTACAATAACCTCAGGTGTGATCAAAGGCCATTGAAAAGAAATGAGTCTTGTGTAGAGACTTAAACGCCTCAATGGACTGGACACTTCGTGATACAATAACAAGCATATCACTCAGTACTCTATGGGTATAAGTAACAGCATCTCTGCCATATGTGGCGGCTGACAATTATAGTAGAGACAGCACAATACTTTGCCAGCCCTTTTGCCTCCTTTTTGGGCATCCCAAGTTGTTGAAACCTCTAACAACCAGTCTGTAATGTCCTAGGCTACCAAATATAAAAACAAATAGTCTGCACCTATAGCCCAGCTCTGAGATGGTATGTAGAAGTGGTTGGTATTTAATGACCTTAAAAATCATAAAAGCTTCCTAGGCTAGGGTCAAAGGTGCATGCCATCTCTAATACAGACACTTGTCTGGACTCTTCATCAACCACAACAACATCTGGTGTATTAGCTGTCAAAGATGTAAAAAAAAATGTCTGGGTTATCAAACAGAGATGAAACATGGATGGAATTACACAGGAATGTTTGAACATTCTCACTGAGGATGCATGATATTGTGATGTGTGCAATGAGTTCCACTATTCTGTCATGACGTGCTATGTACATTCCTGTGTATGCACAACAGCAATTCAAAATGTGTGACACTGTTTCAGTGATCTGTTCTGTGGTGGGGTGCAAGCAATGAAGGACCTGAGTGGAGGGGAACCAGATGGACTTGTAGTGGCTTTAACCGTGAATGTGATGATGTCCTCATTGAGTGCAGTGTTCTTAAGGAATGAGTGTGAGACAGAGTGATCAGCAGAGGGAAGACATGCAAGTTTCCCCTATAGAGTTTTAGTCCAGTTCAGTGTTGTTGTTGTTGTTGTTGTTGTAGATCCATGAGGACTTTGTTAGCAGGTGACTTTGACCAGCATAATAATAATAAACGTTATTTGTAGCACCTTTCATGACATGAAATGCAGCTCAAATTGCTTTAAAGAGCAAGAATACAAGTACAGAAAAAGTACAAATAATTTAACAATAAAGCAAAAAAGAAAAGCCAAAGCATAAAACAACATTAAGATAATAGCAATACTGTAGCATGTTGAATCGGGCAAAACAGTGAGGACATGAATAACAACACAGATATTTACAAGCATAGGTGACTGTTGCCCTGACCTGGACGAGGGGGTCAGTTATAATGTCCTCTGAGACCCTCGCAGTCCCAGAGTCAGGGTGGGGAGCGCGGAAAAAAACGACACTTCACCGGCGCGTTTCACTGTTTTAGCGCTCCTTCAGCAGCCGCTGGTTCAACATTTCGGCGCTTTTCGGCGATAGTTCTGTCTTCTTTCACTTTCTCCACGTCGTTTGGTGCCCCCCCAAGGTTGGTCAAGCATAAACTGAGGGGGCAGAATTTGCAACTGAGGGTGCCAGGCCCCCTCAGGCACCCCCGTGGTGAGGTCACAGAGGTCGTTCAGATCTGGGCAGTCTGACCAGACCCCAAAACCAGCACACACCAGGGTGTCAAGTTTCCCACTGGGTTTCCTCCTAGCTGGCCATGCAGTGGGACCTTACGCCTCCTTAGCTCCAGGAACAGGGAGGATCGAGCCAGCTCCCTAACATCCTTGTCGTCGTGGTTGAGCATTTTCAGGAGGTGGGAAATATGCATCCTGGTGTATACTGTATTCATTCCAAGTTTGGCGTTTGGCTTTTAGAAAGCTCCTTTAACTCGGAGACGGTATAAATGTAACCAAATGGACCCTTACGGGTTTCTCTGAGTCTGTACAATCTTTGAGTTATGAATGGATAAATCAGTCCGGAGGCAGGCCCACGCACGCACGCACACACACACGCACACACACACACGCAAGGATTCTCTCAGGAGTTGGGCGACCCGGACACGCGCTCATTGTGTACGGCCCATACCGCTGCACCACCCCGAGTCACTTCCACTCAGTGGGTCTATACATCTGTGTTTGCGGATTTGTATATGTGACATTTTGATGATCTTTAAGAGGCGGACGAGAGAGGGCTAATATGAATGAGGCGGGCCGCGTCCCGAGAGGAGCTGATGGGAAAGCCCCACAGAGCCATTTTTATTCCATATGTCAGTGATAAGAGGCGTCCTGTCACAGCGCTTCATTCGCCACGTAAACATCCCCACTGACAGCACACGCCACTGGCTTCTTCACCGTGGGATGATCAGTGCCGGGATACCAGAGCGAGCGGTCGATGATAACGGGAAGGAAGGCCCTTCTCATTCTGACTGTACATTTTGTGTGTGTGTGTGTGTGTGTGTGTGTGTGTGTGTGTGTGTGTGTGTGTGTGTGTGTGTGTGTGTGTGTGTGTGTGTGTGTGTGTGTGTGTGTGTGTGTGTGTGTGTGTGTGTATACACTGTGTATTTGAGTAAATATAATCAGACAGACATTCAGATCACAGAAGACAGGTGTATGTGTGAGGGGGAGAGGAATTAATGCCAGTTTATAATGTCAGTGATTGAGATTGACAGCCCTATCATCGCTGTTGGGTGGAAACCTTGTATGTCCGAAACTGTAAAGAAGAAACGAAAAACAAAAACGGTTCCCCTGGCTCTAATGGAGTTTTGAGGTTTAGTCACAAGCATTAATACTTCTTATTGGTTAACCACTTTCAACCTGGCATCCCTATTTTGCACATCTTACGTGGATCTTTTCAAAACTTTACAAACATTTTGAAAATTGTGTTGTAGATCTGCAATTTTCTGAAAGTATAAGATAGGGCTTAAGTGGTTAAACATTTGTAAAGCTCACAGAGAGTAAAGTGTGACCAATAACATTATTCATATATATATATATATATATATATATATATATACATATATATATATACATATATATATATACATACACACACACACACACACACACACACACACACACACACACACACACACACACACACACACACACACACACACACACACACACACACACACACACACACACACACACATATATATATATATATATATACATACATACATATACATATATATATATATACATATATATACATATACATATACATATACATATATATATATATATAACTAGAAAATAATGCTTGTCGTATAACAATCAGAACCATAAAATTGAAAAATATATATATATATATTTGTATAAAAAAATAATACAATTCAATTAAACAATCAGTACACTTCAAAATAAAAATGAAAAAGTCTCAAACTCAGCAAATAAAAAGGTAATGCATTGCATTAAAAAACGGGGGGAAATACATTCCTCAACCAACCTTCAAGCCAGGAGGCCACAGTGGGTTCCTTTGGCCAAAAGCTCTGAATTGATTCAGATATAAACCCTCAGGAATTTTAATTGGCCAAACTTCTCTTCTTCCAAGTCCCAGAGTTCTCCAGCCCGACTACTGGGTGGTTTATCAATTCCTTTTTGGTTTAGTATAGGCTTACAAGAGTCTCTTTCTCAAAAACCACCAAACACTCTTTTTTAATACCTAAAATGGAATCCCCGGCCGCCTCACTTGTACTTTTATAGCTGTTCCTGGTACCTCACTTCCTGGAACTTTTGATACATGTGCTGCTTTTCCCCCACAGCTACCCCTATGAGTGAACCATGTCAACAGAAAATGACATAATCAACAGAAGAAAAAAAATCACACCCAGTGTGAAGTGGGCGGTGTCTTGCTAGCTAATCACAATACTGAATGGAGTCAACCATTCAGTATTCATTCATACATGAATTGGAGCACTATGTCACTGTTGTTATTTAACAGTGGTCATCACGGTGATGGAAGCTCACTTAAAAGAATAATGTGTTTTTTTTAATACCCTTTCCACCCACAATGTGTGATTCACTTAAACAAACCCATAAATATGTTTTTTTTAAGTGGCGGTGTTGGTGGCCAATCACAGTGCAGCGAATGTCGATGTCCAAACCTCACATATAGGGGCGGTTTCACCGCCCAAAAATTCAACCATCTTTTCTTTCATTACTCATCATACCTGGACAGGAAATACATTATTTCACACATTTATGTGTCAGTGTCGCCGTCGGGGGACAGGTCTAGGTGGCCTACCCAGGGCAGTGTAAGTTCTTTGAAACCAATTACAGGAAAACAGGAATATCAAAACCTTGTTTGACAGAGCTATTGTCACATAACTCACAAGACAATTACTTAATTTGGTGCAACAAACAGTGACATTAGCATTTGTGGTTCCCTATGGGTGGAAGTGAAATCTCTTTGGCTGTGCATTGATTAGAGGCCCCTCAATGTGTGATTCAAATTTGGGGCAGATTGGACGCTGCATTCATAATTTGTGGCATTTTTTTGTGTAGAAAGTAGCCCTGTCAAATTTGTACTCGACTTAAAGTATAGTATACTTGTTTTATAAAATACTTAAGTAGTGAAAAGTGCATGCTTTTAAACAGACAAGTATTCAAAAGTACGATAACAATAATAGTGAAGCAGATCTACAAGCTCACAACGCCTCGCATCGTGACGTGTTGTGAGGTTGTAGATCTGCTATTTTCACTATATGAAATAGGGCTTAAGTGGATAATTGATAATGTACATTTTGCCTTCCTAGAGTCAAAAGTACAATATTTGTCTTTGAAATGTAATTGAGTGAAAGTATCCAAAAATACAGACATTCAAGTGAAGTACAGACACTCAAAAGATGAACTACATTACTCATGTAAATGTACTTCGGAACTGTCTGCCACTGTTCCTTTGTAATGAGGAGCAGTGAAATGCACTGTACTTTACTGTAAAAAGTTGCAAAGATGCTGAGTATTTCTTCTCCATCCATCTTGATACCAGTATTAAAACATTGTAAGCTAAGTGGCAGCAACAGTACATCATTAGCTCCTCTCACTCTCACTCCCCTCTCTCTCTCTCTTCAGAGCCCCTAGGAGAGGGAGATAAATCAACATTTTATAGCTCCCGGGGGGCCCATGGATCACACCGGGTTCTGCACTGAGAAATTAAAGGCTTTCTAATGGGCCACCCAGCAGAAACATATTGCTGGATCTGGTGGGAACACAAAGGCTTGATCTTGCATCCTGTCCTAGTTCGGATTCTCTCTCTTGACAGATGCCAAATGATGAGACATAGATGTACAGACAAACGTAAGAGCAGCCACGTACTGTACTGTAGACCAGTGGTTCTCAAACATTTTCATGTGAAGGACCCCCAAATTGATCACTATTTCGCCGAGGACCCCCATCTGAAAATATTTTGTGCCAGAAGATTTGTCTTAGAATCATTTGAATTATACACAATTGTCCAGATTTTTGTCCAGAAAGCGGATCAGTACAATCTCAAAATGTTATTGTGAGCTTGTAGATTGGAAGTCATTAAACTGAGCCCGACACTCATTTTGCTGGTTACCCCCTTGGAACCACCCCCAGGGACCACTGGGGGTCCCCGGACCACACGTCGAGAAACACTGACCTAAACCAACGAATACTCGACAAAACATGCGTAATGATGACAACATTCAGATTTATGAATGGGGGAAAAAAAGTGTGCACGTGCGTGTGCACATGTGTGTGTGCGCATGTGCGTCTGTCAGAATGTGACAGGGTGTTTAAAACCCATTAACAGCTAGCAGGAATGCTGCAGTTGGTGAGCCCCGATCTATCATTAGACACCCGTAGAGCATTTGTCAGCAACATGCTACATGCACTGGAAGAAAACGCGTCCCGAGACGCTCTGTCACTTGAATTTTAACGAGGTCCCCCTCCTCGCCACTTCTCTTTACTTTGAATTCAGTCTGAGCAACCGTGTCCTTGGTGTCAACGCTGTGCTTTGAAGGGGGGAGAGAGAGAGAGAAAAAAAGGCAACGCCTTTCGATTTACCATACCTGCGTGTAACCTTTTAAACGGACATGTCCACATGTGTGACCGTGATGGATAGCCACATGATTCTGTCACGCTGGGAGTGCACCTGTACCGATAGGACCCCCTGTTCATCAATCTGCTTTACAAATCGGGAGATGTATATCGGGGCGCGCTGAAGGGCGAAGAGCCCGCGTGGACAGCACTCTAAAGATCTCTGTGACGCGGTTGTTCAGCGCTAATGGGCTGTCCGGGATCTTTTCAACCAGCCAGGCGCTCCCCCTGCCTCTTTCCTCCTGCTCCATCACGACGAGCTCCGTACGGCTTCGCCGCATGATTACTGTGCGGCTGGCTCCTATAAGTGCTGGGGGACACAACCTGAAAGGAACTGTAATCAGCCCCTAACAAAGACATCGCCATTACTTGTGGTAACATCAAAGTCAAAGCCTTCCGGATCCACCAAGCACTTAAGGGAATGTGCTTTATCCGCGGCCAGAAAGAAAAAAAGAAAAGGAAGAAATTATTGCCATATAGATGACGTTCAAACTTTAAATCGTGTCTCTGCCCTGTGGTCGGATATCTCTTTCATCTAGAATTCTTTTCATCTCGGGTATGGTCACCGTGCCCTTATTTCAGCCTTGGTGAGTCAATCTATAAATCCACCAGCGCAAGAGGTCGCCTACGAACGTACATTACGTTATGCTTCAGCCTCAATGTTTTGTATGAACGACTTCAATGCAGACGGAGGTCAACCTGCATTCACGCTATAGGGCCCTTTCAGGAGGTGTTTGCTGCACACACACACACACACACACACACACACACACACACACACACACACACACACACACACACACACACACACACACACACACACACACACACACAGATTTGTAACCTCAAATGAACTTGTATACAGCATGGGTGTGTGTATTGATTGTGCTTACTGTACATGAATGCCTTTCTATGTTGTATGTCTTGTGTATAGTGTCTGTGATTGTGTGTGCGTGTGTGTACAGTGCATGTACAGTACATTGATCTCCCTGATCTGCCTTCTTTGGGTGCTGTGTGCATGGACCTGCCTCTAAGTGTGAGTGTGAGTGTGTGCGTGTGTGTAAGGCACACCACAGCTAAATATGGCCGTCACTGCTAAACGCTGTTGAATTCAGACATCTCTGTTTCAAAAGAGAGTGTCAAGGTTCTCATTCAGTTGATTTCTGCAGTTTCCATCGGAGTGGGCATAGCTGGCAACGTAGTGACAGGTGACACAAATGCAGCATGCGCTCAAAACCATGGACAGATTAAGAGTCGCGGGGTCCCCTCGGCCAATTATCTTTCAAGGCCCCCCCACATGCTATCCAGAATATGGGGGGGGGGGACGCAAACACACTGCTATGGACATATATAGGAGGAGCCATTGTATAAGCATCCTGGAGGACAGCAGGAGGCCTTGTTATTTATTATGACAAAACATACATTAACAACTTCAGCCATATATGCTTTGGCTATTTGAAAATAGCCAATCTACAAGTTCACAACGCGTCGCGATGCGAGGTGTTGTGAACTTGTAGATCTGCTATTTTCAAAGGATTTTCATACATTTACAAAATTTGTGAAATGGGACATTCTGCATAATGAGTATGTTACGTGGGATTGTATATCGGCATTTTAGTCAGTGAAAAACCCTTTAAATGTCATGAATGGATCAGGAGGCAGGCTTGCAGGTAAAAATAGAAGTGTGTATTCCAGGCCTGGACAACATAGGTGAAATAATGAAACAAAAGAAACTCAAATTCAACACAACATAACTAACAGTGGTACGGTGTCAACCTCTCTCCATGGCAGCCCCGACTATACTGAGCTGCTCTCTCTTATATAGTCTATACAGACCCCACCCCTGGCTACAATCAACCAACCCAGTGCATTCGCAATCCACCCAAGCTGCTCCCCATGTAGCATTAATCAGCTCCTCAGGCTTCAAGTCAGCTTCCCCTTTACAGCATCTGATAAACAGATAAACACAAGTAGATTCCATGTCACAGCAGAATGTGCACCTTCTGTGGGACTGAGAATCTACAAGTTATACAATACAGCATAACATACAATAACTGTGTAACATTAGTAAATTAGTCAAGCTGCTCTGTCACAGAGTACTTGTACTTTTTTGTACTAAGTATATTTTGATACCAATACGTTTACTCAAGTAAATTAATTGTGGACTTTTACTTGTAACAGAGTATTTCTACATTGCAGTATTGATACTTTTAATTAAGTAAAAGGTAGCACTTTACAATAATGACCCGTTATAAAGCATTTATAAACGTTTATAAGCAGTTTGTAGACTATTAACAAATCATTAACAACCTGTTTGTTGACATTTGTAAATTATCACTAAAACCTTTATAACTACAGTTACAAATCATTTATAAAGTATTAGTAAGTAGTGAACTAATCATGAATAAGCCATTTATATACATCTGTAAATGATTATTAAATCATTTGTAACGACCCATTCTAAAGCATTTATAAACGTTTATAAGCAGTTTGAAGACTATTAACAAATCATTAACAACCTGTTTATTGACATTCGTAAATGATTACTAAAACCTTTATAACTATGGTTACAAATCATCTATAAAGGTATTAGTAAGTAGCAAAACTTTTCATGAATAAGCCATGTATAATACATCTGTAAATGATTATTAAATCATTTGTAACTGATGTTACACAATATATACAAGCTATTGGTAGCTTGTTCATGTTTAACATAATGCTTTGTAAAACATTCCTAAAGTATCTATAAATCCTTAGTACATGTTATTATGTGCCCTATAGTAAAGTGAAGACAGTTCATCATTTACAACTGTCTGTTAATGTGTTTGTTCATGTTTAACATATGCTTTGTAAAACATTCCTAAAGTATCTATAAATCCTTAGTACATGTTATTATGTGCCCTACAGTAAAGTGAAGACAGTTCATCATTTATGACTGTCTGTTAATGTGGACTTTCTCCTTACCTGTTGCAAACTACCTGGCTTTCATGAATGCAGACACCAAACAATTACTAGAATTATCTTTCATGTTAAGCAAATGATGCGTAAGACATTCGTAAAGAGTATGTAAACCATTTGCAGACGTTATCATAGGCCTGAGCCTAGTTGCTTCTTTTGGGCTTGTTTTCATAGACCTGTCCGCTTGTTTCTTTTGCAAAATCTGGCAACACACTGATTACCTGCATTACACCTGCAGTAGCCTACTAGGGAGGAAGTGAACAGTGATGCAGTTGCAGACTGGACAGAAATATGTCTAATTCATGTTTTATGTGTTTTAACTGTCTTGTTGCAGGTGATGAAAAAAATGGCTAATCTTACACACATGAAGTAGCATTATGACCAGGGGGTATTTTGATGGTGGCTGTTTGTATCCACAATGTTTGTTTTGATGTGTAGGCTAGTAATGTCCTCCATGCTTAGCAGTTTAGCTTAGCAGCTAAAGCTAACTTGCACTGGGAGGTGGTGACTGCAGAGGCTCCAAGCTGCTACTCTGTGATTCTGTTGTGATGAATTTCTTTGTTTAAATGTCAGTGTGTGTGCTGTGGTCAAGAGTTGCTACACACGAATCATATATTAAACATGAAAGATAATTCTAGTAATTGTTTGGTGTCTGCATTCATGAAAGCCAGGTAGTTTGCAACAGGTAAGGAGAAAGTCACATTAACAGACAGTTGTAAATGATGAACTGTCTTCACTTTACTATAGGGCACATAATAACATGTACTAAGGATTTATAGATATTTTATGAATGTTTTACAAAGCATATGTTAAACATGAACAAACACATTAACAGACAGTTGTAAATGATGAACTGTCTTCACTTTACTATAGGGCACATAATAACATGTACTAAGGATTTATAGATACTTTAGGAATGTTTTACAAAGCATATGTTAAACATGAACAAACACATTAACAGACAGTTGTAAATGATGAACTGTCTTCACTTTACTATAGGGCACATAATAACATGTACTAAGGATTTATAGATACTTTAGGAATGTTTAACAAAGCATATGTTAAACATGAACAAGCTACCAATAGCTTGTATATATTATGTAACATCAGTTACAAATGATTTAATAATCATTTACAGATGTATTATACATGGCTTATTCATGAATAGTTTTACTACTTACTAATACCTTTATAGATGATTTGTAACCGTAGTTATAAAGGTTTTAGTGATCACTTACGAATGTCAATAAACAGGTTGTTAATGATTTGTTAATAGTCTACAAACTGCTTATAAACGTTTATAAATGCTTTAGAATGGGTCGTTACAAATGATTTAATAATCATTTAGAGATGTATATAAATGGCTTATTCATGAATAGTTCACTACTTACTAATACTTTATAAATGATTTGTAACTGTAGTTATAAAGGTTTTAGTAATCATTTACAAATGTCAACAAACAGGTTGTTAATGATTTGTTAATAGTCTACAAACTGCTTGTAAACGTTTATAAATGCTTTATAACGGGTCATTATTGTAAAGTGCTACCAAGTAAAACAATTGCGTACTTTTTCCACCACTGCTTATCGATGGGCCTCATGGCCCAGGGCTCCTGGTAGACAAAGGCCCCTGGCCACTGGCACACTCCATAATGCTGTCACTGTCAGTTTATCACAACAACCTGGCAGATAACCTTTACTCCAGCGGTTTTTATAGGGTTTTTAAAGTGATCTAAAAACACTTTCTAATCTAAAGTATCTCCATATTTGTCTTTGAGACTATGAAGACTATGTTTTCACCCCTGTGTCTGTCTGTAAGCAGTTAATCGCAGGCACCGCTGGACCAATCGGTGTGAAACTTTACATGCACACTCCCTGGAGGCCACGGAAGAACATCCACCCTGAATGTTTAAAATTTGCCTCATGGTGCCGTTATAACAGTCCAGAACGTTATAACCCTCAAGAATGAAGACATTCTGATGCAGAAAATACCTTCCAGTGACCAGGTAGGAGCTGCAATCACTTTCTGGCAGGAGGTAAACTGCTTCTTATGACATACAGTACATGGCCTTTTACAGGTATAACCACTGGTAAATTGGTGTGATTTGCAGCTATAATTATGGAAGTATAACCCTCAAGAAAGAAATCATGTAATTTTGAGGCAGAAACAAGCATTGAGTTAGCAGGTAGGAGCTTCTATCACTTACTGGCAGGGGGAAACAGCTTTTTATGGCATGTAGATGGCCTTTTAACGGTATAACCACCGGTACTGTATAACTCTTGAACCTTAGGTTGTAGTATCAAATAATATCAACACACAATCCGTTTAGTACCATATTACTAAAACAATGAAATAAACATTACTTATAATGGAGCCAATGTTGTCCGTCAAATGTGGCTCAAGGTGTTATTTCATCGTTTTCTATAAAGAGTGATTTTATTCACTTCTATGGAAGCCCATTTCACTGAATATTTCACTGAATACAGGATATTGAGAAATGCAGAAGTTTCAAACTACTTCAACTGGACATGACATAAAACTGATGACTGAATGGTATCCTAGACATTTAATATTTGACTGAAAACTAAGAACATATAGCTTGAGGGCAAAATGTCAAACTACAACTGAGCATAGTTTTATTAAAACAAAACAACTGAGCAAACTTAAACATGGAACAGAAGGTGTGATTGATTGTGTTGCCAATCTTAAGATATAATCCATATCAACTATGAATTCAAAGCAGTTTTTAGAAAATAATATGGCTGAAAATAAAAGTATTTACAAGAAGATTGGTGAAATGTTTCTAAAACCCACACACTTTTCTTAATAGCGAAAATAGCAGATATACAAGGTCACAACACAATGCGATGTGACACATTGTGAACTCGTAGATCGGCTATTTCCGCTAATTTTTTTCGTACGACAAAGTACAGTATATGATAGGACATTTTATTTATGAAAAACAAAGACACAAAAGACTAATTGGAGATACAAGGTTTCTGCCGGACAGTGAGGATATACTGAACAATAGCATGTAACTGACATGCTTCCATCTCTGAAGGTATCTCTGTCCTGAATAAAACCTAGGATAGCGGTTCACAAACATTTATGGATCAGGGCCCACATGTAAATCCCTAAAATGTTGGCGGCCCACCCATCTGACCACTTAACACGGCAGTGGTCACATGGGTGGGGCACGTGCATTTTCACAGCATGGTTATTTTAATGATCAATCAATCAATCAATCAATCAATCGATTGTGTTCCGGCTTGGATCAATGAAACTAACAGAGTATACTTTAACTTCCTATGTATCTGTATCACAATGAAAACTCAAGTTTTTTTTTAATATTAATGTCATATTATCTATTAAAAAAAAATCGCCACAATTATTTGCAATCCTCGCAGCCCAAAGGTTGGGAATCGGTGAAGTAAAATACAACTGTGCTTCAACTTCCACAAAGGAGCACAGACACAAACCAACAAAAACAACCTCCCTCAGTACACAGGTTCTCAAAGTGGTGTGAGGGACAATTTCTATCAGTGTTCAAAACATTCTTCTAACACCAGTGGTTCTCAACGTGTTCTGAACCGTTTGTTTTTACATGAATTATTTTAATATTAATGTTATATTATCATTGAAATCTTTGCCCACCAGCAGTTGAGAACCACTGTTCTATATCAAGACTACTAAATTATATGAAACCCAACATGGTCGTCATGTCAGGTCCAAAACACCCCCGTTCTTCACCTTCCATTGAGAGCTGCAGGGAACAGAGAACTGGTCCTTTGTTTGTCTGTTTCAAGGAAGCTGGTTGGAGGAATCCTTCCTCCTCCTCCTCTTCTCTTCCTCCACAACCTGTGTTAGGTCACCTGAGTCACAGTCAAACAGTTTGCTGATGCTCTGTCATGGTCCTCCGATCCAAAGTGACAGTCAAGGCTGTGTGGTGAGGACAGGTTCATGAATCCATCCAATGGGAGCAGGAGACACTCTCCGTTAAGGAAGTCACAGGAGGAGAGGGGTGAGAGGTCAAAGTCAGGCATGACAGACAGTCAGAAATGATTCTGTTGATAAGAGTTAGGGGTGTGAGAAAGAAAGTGAGAGAGAGGTTTATTAGTTTAGTGTCCTTCATGACTCCCTGGTAAGTGATCCTTGGTAATACTCAACTTGAGATTTGGTAAGATCGCATTGGCTACAGTAAGTTTACATTTCAAATATAATGTACTGATTCCTTTGTTATTATTTTTTTCTTACATTTTTATCCCACAATTTTGTAACCCAGTTTTTTCACCCAGTGCCAATTGTGTAAGTAATCCTGGACGCTACACTCCCTCTGCCAGCCTATGGAGAGGCTAGAACTGTGCTCATGCCTCCTTCAATGCATGAGCATTCTGCAAGCCGCTTCTTATCACCTGACAGGGGGGAGGTTCCCTGGTTAGACGTAGCGCATTGTAGGAACACGTTATTCCAACCAGTTCCTTTCCCCTCCATCAAGTGCCCCGGCTGACCAGGGGGAGGCAGTATAGAGACCAGGATTACTGCATGTTTTTGTGAGGGTACCTACCCCAGGAGACACAGGGAGATCATGCAAACTCCACACAGAGAGGCCCTTTCGCCAACCCCACCTAGGGTATGGGCACTGATGACGCGGAGGAGAGAACACGCCTCCAGCGCCCACAGCGTCCCCGGTGGGAATCGAACCCAGGACCTTCTAGCTGTGAGGCGACACCGTGCCCCTGATTCCTTTATTTAATCAGTCCGATGACTGTAGGAATTAAATATTCAAGATTATTTATTGTAACAACCCATCATACAAGCATGAGAGAGTAAAATTGCTGGGTTTCAGCTCCTGGCCATTGAAGTAACGTGAGAATATAGCAGAAATAGTGATGAAATGACAATAGAAATAACCGTAGAAATAGAATTAAGAATACAATAACAATTTCTCAACGTAATACGCCTTCATTACTGTAAGTGATGTCTGCATGGGATGGGACTTACCTCCAAGTGTGTCTATGTGTGTGTGTGTGTGTGTGTGTGTGTGTGTGTGTGTGTGTCTGTGTGTGCGTGCGTGCGTGCGTGCGTGCGTGCGTGCGTGCGTGCGCACACTGTATAATATGTATGCATGTAATTCATATCATACACTGTATATTCATATATTAAAATCATAACATTATTAATATAAAGTGCCAGGTAGCTGTGAGTGTTCAATTAATACACACAATGTGTATGTTTGTAAGGTCGGTGTGTGTGTGTCTGTGTGTGTGTCTCTGTGTGTGTGTCTCTGTGTGTGTGTGTGTGTGTGTGTGTGTGTGTGTGTGTGTGTGTGTGTGTGTGTGTGTGTGTGTGTGTGTGGGGTGTGTGTGTGTGTGTGGTGTGTGTGTGTGTGTGTGTGTGTGTGTGTGTGTGTGTGTGTGTGTGTGTGTGTGTGTGAGTGAGTGAGTGAGTGAGTGAGTGAGTGAGTGAGTGAGTGAGTGAGTGAGTGCGTGCATGTGTGTGCGTTGGGGGACTGAGTATAATTTTAATGAGAAAATCAAATACCATCAGAAACCATCAAACTGTCAAGCTAGTGCCTGAAATAGCCAAATCTACAAATTAAACATGGTGCAGGCATACCTTTTGCTTAATGGTGTATGACTGAGTACTCCACTCAAATATACTATTACTGTCTAAAGTACTACATCATCATAACAGATTTCCCTCTGTATGAAAACACATTTCTTAAGAGTTGCATTTTGAACAAACCATTTGCCACAAACTACAACATATTTTTTCCTCACCTGTATGAGTCCTCATGTGTCTTTTAAGATTATCCTTTCGACTGAAGCTTTGTTCACAAACTGTACAGGTATAGGGTTTTTCCCCTGTATGAGTCCTCAAGTGTTTCTTCAGATTACAACTTTGACTGAATCTTTGTTCACAAACTGTACATGTAAACGGGTTTTTTTCCCCTGTATGAGTCCTCAAGTGTTTCTTCAGATTAGAACTTTGACTGAATCTTTGTTCACAAACTGTACATGTAAACGGTTTTTCCCCTGTATGAGTCCTCAAGTGTTTCTTCATATCACAACTTTGACTGAATCTTTGTTCACAAACTGTACATGTAAACGTTTTTTCCCCTGTATGAGTCCTCATGTGTCTCTTCAGATAACTCACGTGACCAAAGCCTTTTCCACAAACAGTACAAAGACATCTATTGTTCTCTGTGTGACTCTTCATGGATGGAGTTTGTTTTGATGATTTCAAATCCTGGGACAGCTTGCTCAAAGACAATCTTTGTCCTTCTACATGTTGAGTCTTTTGTGATTTCGGTGTGTTTAAAGCTGCCTGATCTTCCCTGGTCTCCTCCCACTCATCACTGTCTTCAGTGATGTCAGATTCAGAGCAGTGTGAAGAGAGGAGCTGTTCCTCACTAATTGGTTGTGATTGTCCACAGTCCTCTACATCAGTTTGAGTTTTCATGTGTTCAGTTGAGATGCTGGCTAGAGGCTCTGTGTCTCTGTTTTCATCATCTTCACTTTTCACTGTTAGCAATGTCAACATTGACCCAGCAGCCTCCTCTGGTATTTGAAGTAGCTCCTCAGGCTCCTCTTTAATCTGTGGAGGTTCTGGTTTCTCCTGGACCAGACTGATGCTCCTCTCCTGCTGTTCAGGCGAAACCTCCTCTTTACACACAGGAAGGAGTGTGACATCTAGAAGGAGGAGAGAGGACGTAATGTCAGCAAAGCACAACTCAAATTGGTGGTTCTCTCAAATAGACTATGTATGGAAACACTGGTTACTACTATTTGGATGTGTAGGTCTGTTCAGTATTTCTAAAGCACATGTACACTAATTCATTTGGACATATATGCAGTATAAAGAATACTGCTTATACGTATATACTCTTACTGTATAAAGGACACATATACAATCCTGATTCATATACTGTTTTACTGTATTATAAAGGATACTGTATGTGTTTAGAATCCTGCTTATATATCCTTGCTGTCGGTGGAAACCTTGTATGTTCAAAACTATCAGTTTGCATGAAATGTAGAAAAGATCTTGTATTCCAAATGGACCCAATTTAGTCATAAGTCCTTCTTAATACTTTGCAATGTTTAATAAAACCATAGACAGACTGAACCATTTTCACTTTAACAAAAGTTCTACAAGTTCAACGAGTTTGTAAATCGTCTGTTTTTGTCTTGTGTTTGACGAAGTAGGGCATTAATTTACGAAAACTGTTAAAAACGGGAAATATGGTGATACAAGGTTTCTGCCCGACAACAACAATATACTGTTTTACTTTATGAAATATACAGTTTATGTACTATATAGAATCCTGTGAATATGCATTTTTTACTCAATAAAATATATAGTTTTTATATGCTATAGAATACTGCTTATACATAGTTTCACTGTATGAAGAATACTGTTTATAATCATACTGTATGAAGAATACTGTTATCATGTAATAATACATTATGTGTCCAGTGCATCTAATGTTTCAAATTTGATCTGCCTTGATAATGTTCTGATGTTTATATTTTACTTCATGTAAACAGTTTAATGGGTGTTGTATGTGGGAACGTTGACACTGGGCTGAAAACTAGTCTCACGTATCCAGACGATCAGAGATCTCTGCCTACTGATACGAGTTGTAAAATATGAATTAAATGAATGGATAAAAACTTAGTAGAAACAATTCAGAGATGAAACAAATAAAAATAACAGCATTATAAAACCATTGTAAAGACTTCAGGGTGGTCCCTCATATTGGAACGGTATCAGGATTGGTTTTCAAAGCAGTTAGTGTAGGTTTGTTACCACTGGTTTTCTCCACCATTAGATAACATTCAATGAATTTAGATTTCCACAGATGTATAAGTAGGAGCACTATGTAAATTTTTTATGAATACAATGTACTTTAGTCCAATCGGTATAGTAGAGTATGTTAATACAATATAACTTTGGGGTGGTTGTATTGGTGGTTGAGACATTTAGATTGTGTCAAAGGTCCTGTCTCACCTAGACACAGGATTTGACACAATGTTTGACCTGAAGATCAAGATTCAATGTATCCCCTGAGCAAGCAGCCAGGCTATATCAGCTCAATGGTAAAAATTAAAAAAAAAAAAAAAATACAATCTGCACTTGTGCAGGAAAACCAATTCAAAACCGGGGTAGAAGAAGTAAGTTACATAGTGCAGCTCTAATATCATTTATTAATTATTATTTAATATTTAAACAGGGTTTTACTGTACAGTAGGCCTATAATGCTACTGTTATACAGTTATTATTTGTATTATGTGTGCAGTGTAGAGTATCTACAGTACTGCTTCCCTTTTTTCCATTTCATGTAACTTGTTCCTATACCAATTTGATCCAATCATGATAGAGAACTCAGTCAGGATACATATTAAACAAGTGAAATTGGAAGTGAGGACACAAAGAAATGAGCAGACAAATTGGAACTGGAACACTATCAAAAATGAAGCTGATAAATGGTTACTCCTGATTGGTTGAAATGTTGTCAACCTACCTGAAAATGTGTTTTGTTTGTTAAAGAGCGGGAGAGACATAGAGACTCCTGTTACTGAACAAACACTCCATCGCAATGATTACTATCACAATATAGTGCTTTAACCTTTTAACAAAAAACCTTTTTGTTTTAACCATAAACTATCACTTACCCTTTAATCACACTATAGACATAAAACATGACAAAATGGAAAGACATTAATAGACATCTATCATACCTGTTTGTTTATTGATGTGTGTGTCATGTCAGTCATACTTGATCACAGTAGAATTCAAAGACACATTCATGCAATTTAAAACATCTATTTATTTATCTGTGATTATTTCTGGTTAAGTTTAGTGATGGTACCAACCTGTTCTGTGTAGTTTGATGTAGTTTAGTGATGGTACCAACCTGTTCTGTGTAGTTTGATGTAGTTTAGTGATGGTACCAACCTGTTCTGTGTAGTTTGATGACTGGTTGTAAAAGCAGCTCCAGTATTCTGCGTTTCTGCTTAATGTGTTGCTTAAAGTAGACATCTTGGTCCTCATATTCTCTAATAGTTATTTTAACTTCACTAAACATCTCTTCATCAACCACAGATAGTCTGTGGTTGATCAATGACTTCACTGTTTGTAGTAAAGTCATATTATTAGACTGAATGCTATTAAAACGTGGGGTAAATAAATCTACTGTACAAGCTAGTTGTCAGTGTGTGTGGCCCACGGTGTGGCCACGTTGGTTTCTGACACGTCAAGACAACACATCCTGGTGGTGATTTGATGTTTACCGCCCCCTGCTGGTGAATATCTGTACACAAGTGACTCAATGGTTTTAAATAACATGCAAAACTCCACTTCTTGTAAGTAACAAACAGAAAAAAATATGGCGCTATATTTGATTATAAGGCTCTCTGCTTTAAGTGCCTTTATTTAATTGGCATTGGGTTCTAGGCCTATATATAAAGCATGCTTAAAATATTAACTGTCACATGTTTCTGTATTCTTTTGGATATTAAAGCTAACTGAATGTTGTAGAATGTTTACATTAATAATAAAGAAAAGTAAGGAAACATATGTGTAGTAATTTAGCATTCAGGAAATTGACTAAATATATGTATTTTATTATGTATTCTGCCTTGCATTGTCTTTTGCTATTGTCTATGCAGTATGCAGTGACATTCTGCAGTTCACACCAGAACTGGCAATGAGAGAAATTGCTGTACATATATCATGGGTGCACAGACTCAACAACCACAACAGCAACTTGCTGAAATATCTTTGGTAGGCTAAAGCATATAGATGATGTTCTCTTATTTATGTATTCATTAACCTAATTTAACAACAAAAGTACAATATCGGTAATAAATGTGTTTGGCCACACAGTGCTGCTGTGAAAGAGTATTCCACAAAGCAATGACATTATACATAATGTATCACATGAACACAGATATGACCATTACACACATCATGACAGACAGGGGCATTCACACCTATTTTTGGGGATTCAGAGCATTAATTGATGTGGGGTGAGTGAGTCTTTGAACCATTTAATCTGCACCTGGGGAGTTGATATGCAGAATGTGGGAGGGGTCTGATATGATTACAATATGATTATGTGGGCCTGTGTGATCATTGACTATTCAATAATGTTTAGTAGGAGGGCTGTTATCTTATTCAAATTACTTTCCAGGCTGTGTGGACCAGCCAGGAGATTGATGAACCACACTGTAATGTGAATCTGATTATACATGATGTATATTTCATAACATGATATACACATTTGAGCCATACTCTACAAGTAGCCTACAGTCAGACAGGAGAGGGGATTCAGACAGAGAGGTGCCGGTTGGTCTGTGGGGTACACTAGCATTTTCTTTGTCTTACCTGGGAGACAGGAGGTCTGTCCCCATCCCCCCTTCCTGCCTCATACAGGTGCAAATCGAATCAGGGACTTAGAGTGTGATCTATTGTTTGTCTGGGTGGGGTCTCACTTTTGAAGGCTGACCCCCACCCACTTATTCAATGCTATAAAGATAGACTGAGATGTATCTAACTGTGGGTGCCACTCCAAGCCGAGAGGCTGTGGAGCTGGCTGTGGAACTCTGTACTATGCAATAAATCGGATGCAAGAAACCTCACTGACAGGAGTGATGAGTGATGACTCAATTCATTCTACAACCATTCATACTCATCTCTGGAACAACAAACTATCTACAATATGGCGTTGTTGGCAACTACAAAAGTGCAATAGAACCTTTAAGTCTGTGGTTTTCAGATACCACATACACCTTATACAAAAAGGTTTAGTATGAAATGTTACATTGTTCTTAATTAAAACCCATGAAAACAGTTCTGCCTCTGGTGAGTTAATACATTGTTTATCTCACTTCATAGCTGTGTGCTCACACTCATAGGAAGGCAGAACACCTGTGACAAAGTGAAGATAGTCTATACGTCCTGGATGTAGAAGGATCAAATAGTTACACCAATAATTCACATGAGTTCAACTTCTTCTCCCCTTTTTCTCTGATCAACTTGACATTGTGTGTTTGTTGTGGTTGGTTTCAGGAGCAAAGACACCCATTTCCATCTTCTATACATGCACAACTACAACATCTCTGTGGTAGAAGATCCTGACCCAATGTGTTGAAGACCAAACACAAACCTGCTCAGGATGTTTTGAAGAACCACCTGTTTGTTGAGCATGGAGTCAAATATCTGAAAAATATTTCTCATTTACTAAAATAGTGGATCAGAGCTACTGATGTATAATCTGTGTGGAACACCGTGGATTCAAACCGTGTAAGAACTCAAGCCTTTAGTGAGAATGTTAGAACAAAGGGAGACAGCAAAATCCGAAGGTTGATAAGGTTCATCTCCTTTCTTTATTTGTCGACAAGGAGCATCAAAATGGTTACTGCAGGAGGGTCCAGAAATCGCAGCACCCCGCTACTCTCTAAACAACAGGTTTATATACAGAAGATTTCAAAAACACGCTCCTTAGACAGGGCTCCTCCTCTGCCTCTTTTTCCACCACTCAGGAGCTGATCCGTCGCAGCCGAGCATCGGACCGCTACTGCGCATAATAAACTAGGCCACACAGTACAGGGGAGTCAATTTAGCAATATCTACTTTCAGTACAGAACCATATTTCACAATGAAGTTTTGTTATTAGATTAATACTTTGCACAATATACACTTTAGAATGACACCAGGAATTACATTCTTATTCATCTGTAAACAATAGTTAACTTTAAAGACTTTAATGACACAGCATCCATTCATGTGAATACGTTTTACTTCTCCTGGCTTTTTACCTATATTAAACCTACACAGGCCATAGTTAAATACTTTTGTTCATTTTAACTTCAATATATATTTTCACCAAGAGATAATAACATCTTAGTAACATATCTCTGTAGTTTAGCCCAGTATTTTAACTGAGTCTGTAGCTCTGTTCTTAAAACGGGGCTGGGGGAGACAATAGCTCTCACAGACATGTTAAATAGGTCCACATGGTGCCGGGCTTCAAACGAAGTGAATACAATGAGACAAAAACTTTCTAGTCCAGGTGTAAACACATGCTTCTTTTGTTATCCAAAGTGAGGTGTTGTCTTTGTCACAGAGGCTGTCTTTCCAATGTACATGGCCAGAAACCCCCCTTTACCTGTCCTGTCTGTTAGAGAACATTTGACAGACTTCTATATTTTTAACTAATTCTGTGTACTAATTAAATAAGTGGAGTTCTGGCTCATTTTAGGTATGATTATGGCTGGAAGATATACTTCATAAACCCCTCTCGGAAGACTTATAACGTCTTCCGTAATTCAGAGCTCGGGCGAAAGAAGATATCTTTCAGCACAAAATCATAATCCAAACCTCTGACTGGAAAACAACCTGCAAAAACGATTAGTTTATACCCCTCTTGATTGTAGAATGGTACCTATACAAAGCCACAAAATAAAACCAAAATACTTCATTAAATAAACCAATTAATATCATTCAGAATCTGTACCTCAGTTCAACCTGCAAAAAGACATCATGAATACATTATGACATGTGGTTTACATAAGGGACTGCGCGCTTACAGAAGGACAATTTTCCGTTTTTTCTCTTCTTTTTTCGCTTAAACTAACAAACGCAATTCTTCTTCTTCCTGTATTTAGGGAATGTTCAGTCCTTGAAGCAAAAACTGTTCACAGCTTGGGGCAAGAAAAAGAAAAAGGGGTTGAAATTGATGAAGATCTTTGTTATCTGCATCAAAGGGCATAGGGTATGGGCGTGATGTGTCATTCTTCAAGAGACACACCAGCTTTCTGACACGTGCATGGAATCCCCTTGACCTGGACACCCGTTATCCTCTGTTTGTGGCCTCGATCTGTAGATTTGAAGGTTTACACTGCTTCTGTGAGGTCACACCCTGGGCTCCTGTAGAGCTGACTGGGGGAGGTAGAATCCCTTCCTGGTGTGTAGCTCACTTTGGCAGCAGAAACAGTGTTGGGTAGAGGTTGTCTCATAGCCGCTGTCATCTCCACCAACATGATTCGTTCGACCTCTCATCGACACCTGGTTCTGCAGCCTGAGTCCTCTGACAGCCGTTCATCTCCTCAGCAGCTCTCCATCTATTAGCACGAGAACATTTGGGGAAAAACGTCCCTACTCTTTCCTAGAAAGTACAACATGCACCTACCCACCTCAATACACACACACAAGAGGTGTTACTCATTCACTCAATTTAGTTCATGCAAAGATATTAGTATAGGTCATGAAAAACTCAAAATTAAATATTAATCTGGCCTATGAACTGGTCAATTTGTTCCAAAAAATACTATGTCCAAAACCCCAATTTTTAAATGTTTCCCTTTATACCTCCCCTCTTGAGACATAAGGCAATACTAATGGACATTATGTCTCATCAAACCCCAAAAGACCAATAAAGAACTGAAGTTCTCCTGAAAAGAATGTCATACGGACGTGTTATATGTTTCATTTCTCCACGGTTTCTCATTACTGACAACCATTTATCATTTGTGTATGCTCACCGAACCAGTTTACTGGATCTATCCCAATCCACACTTTACTGTGGAAATGGTTAAACAATTTAGTCCTAACTTTTACAATAGTTTTACACGAAATTCCTGTGACACTTTCCTATAGCAGGAAAGAAATACAAGTGTCAAAAAAAAACCAACAGCATCTCCAGCTCCTCCCAACAATCCATCCTATACTAGGTTCAGAATTTGTACAAATTTAGTCAACCACCTGAAAGCATATTAGACTCTATGCTAAATCTCCAATTAGAATATGGACAGTGATCAGTATTATGTTTCAAAATAGGTAGAAAATGAAAGTTGCTGCTTTTTTTTTTTTTTTTTCATCAAGCCGTAGTCTGATCATGTCAAGTTCAACGGTGAGTCAGGGTTTTCTTTTCTTGTCAACAACGGTTTATGTATTCCATCATTGCCCTACGTCACCTGTTCCAATATGTCCAGCGTCCATCACAGTCTAAAGTAATGTCAAATGTCTCTAGCCATGTATCGTCTTGTCATCCATGCGGCAGGGAGCAATAACTGAAGTGGGTTGCCCGGATAGTGGACAATCTCGTGCATAATGATCCATCTGATAACATCTGTGACAACCTGTGTAACCAAAAGGCTTGTTCCTCGGCCCAGAAAACGGTCTAAATCCTTGCATTGGCTGACATGCACCGTGCTGTGCAGGTACAGGGGCCACACGTGGCGCAGACCCTGAACCAATCGGTTGCATGCAAGGAGTGGGAGTCTGCTGTGGTGCAGACTGATAGCCACCTGGATGAAAAAATGTGGGGACCGGCCGTTGATAGACTGTGTGCACCTGTAGCACCCCCCGGTCGACTCCCTGGGGTGAAGCCGGAACATCACTTTGCCTAGGACCAGAGACAGACGGCCTGAAACCTGGTGAAAAATGTGGGGTACCTTGAAGAGCTGGGGCTAACTTTGGAGCAATGGGGTTGACAGCCGGTGGTGTCTGGTTACACTGGCGCCAAGCATGTCCATGTTTCTGACAGATGTGGCACCGTCCTCTGAAGGGACCTTCATGATGTCGTCGTAACGGCTTTGGGTTTGCTTGTCCGTCACCTATTTCCTGGACACCTGCTCTCGCCACTGCTCCAGCTCCCAGCCCGTCTCCACTGTCACTGCAATGCCCTGTGTCCAGGGCTGACAATTGGTCGATAGGTTTCTCACCCGGTGACGTAGTGGGAACAGAAGATGAAGCGCTCTTCTCAGCTGGTTCTGGGTACACCTGTGCGGTCGTCATCCTGGCTTGGTATCTCACATAAGCCTTATTTAATTTTTTACCCTTTTTGAAAAACAATTTAAACACTGTATTCTCCTTTGCCCCTGTGTCTGAGCAATCTTTCTGATATGCTCTGGCAAGCATTCCTAATATGTCAATAATTTCTGGGTCGAATATGCTGTCTTGTGGCCAAGGCCCATAAAAGTTTGGCCAATTATCCTCCCATTGTCCCAAAATCATATTGATGACGTCAATGAAAGAATCATTTTGTTCCAAGGAACTCTGCTGCTGCCCTGATTCCATAATTGTAGATCAAATATCCAAATGATATTAAATCACAATTATTGTCACGTTACTTCAACCTCTATAGGTGTTCCCCTCTGGAATCAGATCTTACTTACAATATGGTTATTCTTTATCTAAAAATCACACACAAATCATAAATGTCTTGAGTCCACAACGGACCTCTGTCAGTACCTTAAGAACAGTTTAGCAGGAGTATTGATATGAGAATATTATAATGCAAGTGTGACGTGTCTTTATCACTCAGCACACATGTGAGTCAACCCAATAGCGTTGCTCATATATCCTAAGTATAACAGTATAGAACTATAGAAGTGTGTGTATGTATGAACGATAATTAAAGATTAAATTACTTCAAAAGCTTACTTGAACTGTCTCTTAATATTCCAAATCAAATATAAGACAAATGTTTGAATTTGTATAAATTTGTAAGTCTGGTCAATACATTACTTTAATCCCAGACATGAACCGTCCTCTATTAGCCAGGACTGGAAACAACTCGAATGTGACGCTCCCCTCCCACGGAAAGCTATTGATAGACATGAATGGATTAAATTAGAAAAAGTAATCATGCAGTACAGACAACCAACATTAAATCATGCAGTACAGACAAACAACATTAATCAAGCACACTTAGACACCATAGAATACCAATAGGCTGAATAACTTGTTAGATAAAGACTGTTAAAAGAAGAGTTAACTCTATAAGTCAGAAATGTTAAAACACTAACGAGCACTCATTCATAGCTTCTCATTCATACAGTGAAAATGCACCCTTCGTCTCGACCACTAGGTGGAGTCAGTCAAATGTTTGGACGTGTCAATCACTGGAAGGGGCGGTTTCATGAATACACACCACTCCCACTGGAAGCCACGTCACCACACACTAACCTAAATATATCTCTCAACCACCAGAGGGCGACAATCGACGAACTAAAATGAGAACACAATGTTCTGTAGTTCTGAGTTCTACCTTTGTGGCAGAAAACTACAACTCCCAAACTGTCTACTTGGGAAAGAGATGGACACTTCCTGTTCAGACGTCATAACTAACGCTATGTACACAAAAATAATTCAAGTGGGGATTATTTTTTACAAACAGTTAAAAAAATTAACAGATTCCAACTTACTTCTTTGAAAAGATACTAATCACTAAATCTTCAATTATGTACACGGTCGTCCGACGTTTATAGGAAAAAAACATCTTAAAACGTGCACTCAAAAACGGTGACCTATACTTTTACATTCAGTATGAGCGAATTCGTCAGTCTTAAAAATAGCCACTCTAGGCTTCACAAAAATCTTATAGTAGAATATCTGCTTCTAGCAGCCAGGAGACTGCGACTGCCTTTATCCAAAAACATCAGTCAAATAGCATAGAACAGCACCTCAGCAAAGAATTCAAACCAATACACCTCTGTACTAGTACAAATAAAATTAAGGTATTCTCAGTCTGTCAAAGTAATATATAGTATCGCTCAGCCAAACGGCCAATACACTAAAAAACTTTTAACTTAACACCCAACCTTAATTACCACCCTTTTGAACTCAGCCAAAAATAAGCATCACTTACGACCTAGTCAACCAAAATGTAATACTTCCATGAATTAAAACACACAGATTGTACCACACCTGTTTGACCTATTAAATAACATAATTTGTCCAAATGCTGCCACAAATGTTACCTAAATAATCGACCCTTGGCATATCTAAAAAATAACGTTGACTCCGTCGAGTCCCTAGCGTCCCAGGTTAGTTTTTTTCTCAGAAAAGTAGCCTTAAGTCAATACAAGGAGGAACAAAATTATAGCGAACATCCAGTTAAATTATTAAATTAAATCTGTTGTGTCTAAAACACAAAACGGACCGAATTCAAATCTTTTTCACACTTCTATTCCTTATTATCATTATTAGTATAGTACTCAACACAATACTTTAGCACAAATCGAAATAATTAACCTACTCCTATGTATTTATTACTACATTTAACAATTATTTTCGTCCTGTTTTCACAACTACATTCAACAATCCAAAAGGATCATTTTCATTGTTTTTTAGACCTAAATAGTCACATCTATGTAATTTCAACACGAGTCCTAGATAATAATTTCATACTATTTATGTCAGCTTCATCATCCCCTGACGACACATAAAACAATTGAAATGTGTCGAAAATGGATACCAACACGTCAATAAGCCACTTTGTGTCACCACCACAAATATACCTTATTGAAAATTAATCATGGGAAAGCCATCTGCATCAACACTGCAAATAAACTCACATTAAAGCCACCTGCATCAATACTGCAAATAAACTCACATTAAAGCCACCTGCATCAATACTGCAAATAAACTCACATTAAAGAATGATTTCGAGTTTACGCGACCAGCGCATATGCCTAACTCATCCAACTTAATCACTGCATCAACAATTCTCATCACAACTAAGTGCTTCAATCACCACAACAGACACATTCCGAACTCATCCAGCACAAGCCTACATCACAACACAAAGCATCAAACACATACTTGAGCACAGCTACCAACCGGCAAACCGAAACAACTTCACAGAACCATAAGTATGAACAATGGAAATACTACGAAATTAAATAAAGGCCACACCACTTCTGCACATGCATAATAGCAGCCAACCTTAAATTGACGAAATACACTGCTACCACGAAAGCAGAATAAACCGCAGAGAAGAGTTATTGTGACAATGTTATAAGAAAATACCATTTAAACCCCACACACCATAGCAGTGCTACTATGAATGCAGTAAAAACAGCATATAGAAACAATGGAAGTCGATTAGAAGGAGAATTATATTAATCAAGCTATCCTAAAATATCACACGCATGTAAATGGCTTAAGGCACAATTCACCCAATATGAAGATTAGGTTTCCTGTGGCAAACGCCTTGCGAAAAAGCTCACAATATTTGTAGCCTACAAGCTGTGAAATAAATCATGAAAAGCCAATCAAAATAAAGAAACTACACAAAGACTTGTGAAAAGAAAGGAGAATATGGGAAATAAAACAGACGCAAAACAAGCCTACAAAAAAAATCTCAAAAACTACAAAGCAAGATGGCCGAAAAACCGCAAGACAATAGCTTTTTAAAATCTGATCTCAGCACCAAACGTAATCACCAAAGGACAATTATTACACGCCGAAGCCCAACAAAATATGCTTCACCCGTGTGTCTAAGAGAGATGAAAAAGATTTGGGCCTACTACAAATCCAATCGCCATTACCCACAAGATAATAACGGTTATAAGCAGCACACAGTGTAATTATGAATGGGAGATGTAGAACTATAAACGAAAGATTCCGTGCTCTTGTAAATGCACAAAGACATTTCAAATAAGCACTAAGAACTAGCAAAAGCTAGCAAGAAAAGAAAAAAGAAAGGAGTCAGAAGAAACACAGACATGAGCTGTGTTTTGACAAAGAGAGCACAATGGAAGAAAAATGAGAAATAGCTAGCCAAATTTTCATGCAGAGAACTGTGTAATCTTAGTCACACCTAACAATAAGAGCATGTTTTTAGTAGAAAAACACAAAGTGTTTGCAGAGTCACTTTACAAGCCCCAACCATAAACGCAACGTATTTCGCAAGTATTCCTAGACAGAAACAAAACATCAATTCGCCAAAAACATCACCTACATACTTTTCAAATATAACCATACAGCGACACGATCACACTTTTTCCAAGGGAAAGGTCCGAGTATGATGGGACGTTGAATAACTCCCACTCTTCGCAACTCGAACAATGACTTCAAAGAAAGTATATACCTGCCACTGAACCAAAAATCATGCCTCTTAAGCCAACCGCACCTACATACAGTGGCACTCCTTACACATCTATCATAGACATTTTACGGGCTAAGTATCACACGGAGTATACCGCGCGCCTATGTCTCTGAACGCAGTGCACCGCGCTCAGAGCTTATAACAGGGTCTACGTAAAAAAATAAACATGGCATCCCAGACGCCACACATAAGCACTGAGTGTTGGCTTATACTCTCACGCTCAAAACTAATATCATTGATTGTCCGACTCATACGTCAGTGCGTCGCAGTTCCCGAACGCATTTCGAGTACACACAATTTGCCACTAAACACTCCATACCATTATTATTAAATTGTTTTTATTGATTTTTCAACACCAACAATACACACATACATACATACATCACAGGACGAAACATAATCATACATTAACAATACCTTACGTAAACAGACAGTAATACAAAAATTCAAAAATAAAAAACCCAAAATAAATATAAATAAAAACATGTCGTTCTCATGCAGATTGTCACTTGTCATACAAAATTGTCAAGTTATTAATTCACCGTCCTATACCTAAGTGTCCCCAGCCGGGAATTTTTGATCGAAATAATCCAAAAATGGCTGCCAAACCCTGTAGAATTTCTGGACAGAGCCCCTGGTAGAATATTTAATCTTCTCAAGTTTTAGATGAGCCATCACATCTCCGACCCAGCGTCGATGCGATGGAGGACTGGCTGATTTCCAATTGAACAAGATAAGGCGTCGAGCCAATAAAGAGGAGAAGGCCACAGCATCAGACTGAGTGCCAGATACTGTCACTTCACTAGGGACCACTCCAAAGACCGCAACCAAGGGGTTAGGGCAGATCTCTTTGTCACAGATAAAAGAAAAGGTCTCAAAAACAGAAAGCCAAAATTGTGATAATGATGGGCATGACCAGAACATATGGTAGAGAGTGGCTGGAGCTTGATGGCACCTGGAGCATGTCGGGTCAACATCCGGGTAAATCTCAGCAAGTCTGCTCTTAGAGAAGTGTAACCTATGAAACACTTTGAATTGAAGTAGTCCATGTCTGATGCAGACAGATGATTTATGTATTCTTTTAATTGCCAGCTGCCAAGAAATATCGGGGATTTCAAGTCCCATATCATTACACCAGGACTCCCTAATGCGGTCCAGTGATGGGGATGCAATCTCTTGAATATCGCTATATATTAAGCTCACCATCCCCCTCTGATTCGGGTCTCCCTCCAGCCACTCATCAAGCCATCCGTCCGGTTGAAGTAGAGAAGAAGCAAAATATTTCTTAACAAAACCCCGCACCTGTAAATACCTAAAAAAGTGTGAACGAGGAATGTCATATTCGCCTACCAACTGCTCAAAGGACATAAGCGACCCTTTTTTAAACAGATCCTTCACCCGCCTCAACCCCTTCATGGCCCATGACTTGAATGCTGCATCCATGAGTGAGGGCGGAAAAAGTGCATTAGACATTATTGGGAGACAGTTCAAAGCTTGCTTATATTTGAAGTGTGTCCTAAACTGTGCCCATATACGGAGTGAACCACTCACCATGGGGTTGTTTGTGAGGCGCTTTTTGCCGAGTGGCAATGGAGCACACACTAATGAGGATAGTGACACAGGGTGAGCGGAGTGTTGCTCCATGTCAACCCACACCATTCCCCCTCCCCCATACGATGCAGCCATCCAATATGTCAACTTATGAACGTTTGCCGCCCAATAATATTGCAAAAAATTGGGAAGTGCTAATCCTCCATCCTCTTTCTGTCTTTCCAAAAAGGCCCTTCTAATACGCGGGGTGGTCTTATTCCAAATAAAGGTTGAAATAGATTTGTCTAGGTCTTTGAAAAAACTCCATACCATTATAACAACTCAAAGGATGAGGGAAGGGCAGCCGACAAGCAAGGTCCGACTTGTCGTGATCCCCCAGTTTCAATCTGCAGTATCATGTTACGCTGAAGTCATATAATATAAAAGTCCCTGCGTCCTATTTATGCGCATAACGAGCGTATCCTGTTACCAGATATATTGACCGCCTTACCAATGTAAAAACAAAACAAACAAACAAAAACAAGCCGCATGAATCCTCTAAGAAGACCCACCCAACTTGTCTATTGTACTCCAAAAGTACGCCTTTATCACCACGGATCCCCCTAAATCCATACACCCCCCCCAAAGGCAGCGTATCCACGAGCGTGCACACAGAATACAAGGTTCTTTAACGAATATCCCCTTAGAAAAAACCATCATAAGATGTGGCTAAGCAACTCACCGTTTTGAGAAGAATTCAAACTCCACAGACAAATAGTCCTCTCCAAGCGGATAGTTAAAACCGTCTGCCGACATACGCCAATTGATGTATAATCTGTGTGGAACACCGTGGATTCAAACCGTGTAAGAACTCAAGCCTTTAGTGAGAATGTTAGAACAAAGGGAGACAGCAAAATCCGAAGGTTGATAAGGTTCATCTCCTTTCTTTATTTGTCGACAAGGAGCATCAAAATGGTTACTGCAGGAGGGTCCAGAAATCGCAGCACCCCGCTACTCTCTAAACAACAGGTTTATATACAGAAGATTTCAAAAACACGCTCCTTAGACAGGGCTCCTCCTCTGCCTCTTTTTCCACCACTCAGGAGCTGATCCGTCGCAGCCGAGCATCGGACCGCTACTGCGCATAATAAACTAGGCCACACAGTACAGGGGAGTCAATTTAGCAATATCTACTTTCAGTACAGAACCATATTTCACAATGAAGTTTTGTTATTAGATTAATACTTTGCACAATATACACTTTAGAATGACACCAGGAATTACATTCTTATTCATCTGTAAACAATAGTTAACTTTAAAGACTTTAATGACACAGCATCCATTCATGTGAATACGTTTTACTTCTCCTGGCTTTTTACCTATATTAAACCTACACAGGCCATAGTTAAATACTTTTGTTCATTTTAACTTCAATATATATTTTCACCAAGAGATAATAACATCTTAGTAACATATCTCTGTAGTTTAGCCCAGTATTTTAACTGAGTCTGTAGCTCTGTTCTTAAAACGGGGCTGGGGGAGACAATAGCTCTCACAGACATGTTAAATAGGTCCACATGGTGCCGGGCTTCAAACGAAGTGAATACAATGAGACAAAAACTTTCTAGTCCAGGTGTAAACACATGCTTCTTTTGTTATCCAAAGTGAGGTGTTGTCTTTGTCACAGAGGCTGTCTTTCCAATGTACATGGCCAGAAACCCCCCTTTACCTGTCCTGTCTGTTAGAGAACATTTGACAGACTTCTATATTTTTAACTAATTCTGTGTACTAATTAAATAAGTGGAGTTCTGGCTCATTTTAGGTATGATTATGGCTGGAAGATATACTTCACTACAACATGAGCTAGCTATCACTTGATTAACAGTTTGGTTTGTTTAGTTTCAATATATTTAATGAATACTTTACCCAACAAATTAATTTGTTGGATTTTGCCCCTACATTTAATCATACAGTAATGACAAAAGTATTAAAATATAATACTTCACACCTGGGCTCTGATTCGGGGGTCAACAATAACTTTTGTAATCAAAATAAATAATAAACAATTATTACATGTCCCTTAATTAGTCTGGAACTTTAAAACATGTCTGCTGCTCTCCCTATTGTTTACCTACAAGTGTAAAAATCAAATGTATTTGATCACTTTAATTAAAAAGTGGACATAGCTAGTGGTGACATCACCCATTGGAGTCGTGTTTTGAAGAGTTTCTTCTTCTTGGCTTCCTGAACGTTACTGCACAATCCTATGAAAGATGGACTTCACATAATAATCTGACATAACAACAGTGGTGTTGCCCCTGTGAAAATATAGATGACAGAATATGTATGTATTATTTTCATATTTAATAACCCATTATCAGTTCTGACTTTAGGGTGAATGATAGACAGGTATATGAAGATGAATCTGTGTTTAACTCATTGAGTAACATCAGAGTACATGTGTGTAACCTGGGGTCTGCTTAGTAGGCTGGAGGGAAGACACTGAAAGATGTGAAGGTGAATGCCACATGGTGTTTTTATTAACAGAAAATCCAAACCACTTTCTGGCAGGAGGGAAACAGGTACGTCTACTGTATAACTGAACGTTGTTGTATTAAGAGAAAACAACTGAAAACACATTGATGTTCTAAAAGCAAATGTAAACATGGAACAGAAGGTGGGATTTAATTGTGTTGCCAGTTTAAATATATCATGCATATCAACTAGTAACACAAATTGATTTGAAACATGAACAATTGACTTCATACACAATAAACATATTGGTGCTGTCAAGTGGAAACCTTGTATGTCTAAAACTGTGAATGGAAAAAAAAGAACCTGCGTTCCAAAGGATTCAAAGCAGTTTTTAGAAATATGGTTGAAATGAAAATTATTTACAAGAACTTGTGATTGGTAAAATGTTTCTAAAACCCACACTTTTTTAAATAGCAGAAAATAGCAATAGCAAAATAAAAGCTTGTGTGATATGATGTGACACATTGTGAGCTTGTATATCGGCTATTTTGGCAACTTTACTTTATCTTTTACATTAAGTATAATGATAGGGCATTTTTTTTTATGAAAAACAAACAAACAAAAGTCTAATAGAGATACAAGGTTTCTGCCCGACAGCGACAATATACTTACTGAACAATAGCATGCAACTGACATGCTTCCATCTCTGAAGGTATCTCTGTCCTGAATAAAACTGGTTCACAAACATTTATGGATCAGCATGACGCATACTGTGTCATTTTAGATTTTTTTGCTATAACCATTATTTTATACTTTGAGCTATTCAAAAATAGCAGATATACAAGCTTGTGCAACTCAAATCTTTGCTTCTGGGGATTCTACAAATGTCTTCTAAATCCTAACAGTTTTCTTTTTGAAAAAAAAACTAATGTCGCTATAATATAAAAACTTTTTTCATGTCAAGGGCCCCCAAAATGATATATATTTGTCCGCGGACCCGCCCATCTCAAAATATTTTGTTCTGGTGACCCCCCCCCCCACAGAAAGATCCAAGTTAAAAATGTATATATATATATATATATATATATATAAATGCACGACTTATCACAATTTAAAAAAAGAAAAAGCCCAAAATATATCTGCTATTTTTTAATAGCCAAATAAATCTTAAAATGACACAGATATGTTCCCGGATTGAATGGGTTAACACAGCAGTGGTCAGATGGGTGGCCACCTGCATTTTCACAGCATGTTTATTTTAATGATAAATAATCAATCAATCATTGATTGTGTTTCGGCTTGGATCAATGAAACTAACATAGATGACTTTAACTTCCTATGTATCTGTATCACAATGAAAACTCAAGGTTTTCAAGGGAAAATACCATGACATGTATTTAGATTTTTTTAATATTAATGTTCAATAACAATTATGTATTTTTTGCCAATTATTTGCAATATCCTCACTAGAATACAACTGTGCTTCTACTTCCACAAAGGAGCACAGACACAAACCAACAAAAACAACCTCCCTCAGTACACAGGTTCTCAAAGTGGTGTGAGGGACAATTTCTATCAGTGTTCAAAACATTCTTCTAACACCAGTGGTTCTCAACGTGTTCTGAACAGGTTTTCTTTACATTAATTATTTCAATATTAATGTTATATTATCATTGAAATCTTTGCCCTCCACCAGTTGAGAACCACTGTTCTATATCAAGACTACTACACTATATGAACCCTCATGTCAGGTCCAAAACACCCCCGTTCTTCACCTTCCATTGAGAGCTGCAGGGAACAGGGAACTGGTCCTTTGTTTGTCTGTTTCAAGGAAGCTGGTTGGAGGAATCCTTCCTCCTCCTCTTCTCTTCATCTAAGTCTCCTCCACAACCTGTGTTAGGTCACCTGAGTCACAGTCAAACAGTTTGCTGATGCTCTGTCATGGTCCTCCAATCCAAAGTGACAGTCATGGCTGTGTGGTGAGGACAGGTTCATGAATCCATCCAATGGGAGCAGGAGACACTCTCCGTTAAGGAAGTCACAGGAGGAGAGGGGTGAGAGGTCAAAGTCAGACAATGGAAGGGGTCGCCTCCCAGAAAGGATTCTGTTGATAAGAGTTAGGGGTGTGAGAAAGAAAGTGAGAGAAAGGTTTATTATTTAGATTACTTCATGACTAAAAGGGTTTCAGTGAACAATGGCAAGTACTAAACTTGAGAGTTAGTAAATAGTATTGGCTAGGTTTACAATTCATATCAAATGTACTGATTCCTTTTATTGAATCAGTCTGAAGACTGTAGGAGTTAAATAGTATTATTGTAACAACCCATCACACAATTATAAGAGAGTAGAATTTCTGGATTTCAGCTCCTGAACATTCAAGTAACAAGAGAATACATCAAAAAGTGATAAAATAACAATACAAATAGCAGTAAAAAGTAGTACTAAGATATAATGCAAAAAAACTTGCACATTGTCTAATGTCTTCATTAGGTGCTGTGTGCATAGGTCCTACGTTGTGTGTGTGTGTGTGTGTGTGTGTGTGTGTGTGTGTGTGTGTGTGTGTGTGTGTGTGTGTGTGTGTGTGTGTGTGTGTGTTTGTGTGTGCGTGCGTGCGTGCGTGTGTGTGTAGGGTCTGTCTTAATAAATGTGTACATACTGTAGCTGTTTGACTGTTTGTGTGTGAATCCATCAAGTAAAGACATGTGTGATTCCATCAAGTAAAGACATGTAAAACTACCTGTGTCATCACCTAAGACAAGAGAAGATGGGTGGTGTTGGGAGGTCTCTGTCACTGTTGAGGATGTTGATGCTGGTGATGATGACCTCACTTCCTGGGTGCATGTAGAGGTTGTGGAATGTAATTCATCAATGGATGTGGGGGGCAGCATGGGCTCAGAATTGGGATTGGAGGAGCTATGTCCAATCACAGGTCTCCAGACGCCAGAGTTGTCCTCAGTTCGGGTCTTCTTCTTAACTGGGCCTTCATCAGTATTTAACTGTAGACTAGCAGAATATTGCACAATACAGTATTATGTAAACAATGTTACACTGGATATTGCTGTGTTAACAGTTCCAGAAGGGAGAGATGGAAGTAATGCAGGAGGTGGATGCTAGCTGTAATGTCAGTTGTCCATAGTTTACTCTCTTATCAAGAGCAAGACCATTTAAATACCATAGACATGAATCTGTAATAAAGCTTTTGTCATTTTATTGAAAGGACGATTGGATTAGACTGTTGTGATTTGATTCACAGAGGAGAATAGGACACATGTTTAAAGGTAGAGTAAGTGATTTTCTTTGGTTAAAATAAGTGTTAAATAGCTCTATATTATGATAGTACTCATTGCTATAGAGTGTTTGCTCGGTAACAGGAGTCTCTCCACCTCTTTATTAAACATAAAATGCATTTTCAGGTCGGGATACCAATTTTATCCAATCAGGATAGAGAACTCAGTCAGGATACAGATTAAACAAGTGAAATTGGAAGTGATAACACTAAGAAATGAGCAGATACAATTGGGGGAAAAACTGGAACACAACTGATAAATGGGTACTGTCTCCTGATTGGCAGAGATTGTGTCATCTACCTGAAAATGTATTTTCTGTTTATTAAAGAGCTGGAGAGACATGGAGACTCCTGTTACTGAACAAACACTCTATAGCAATGATTACAATCAAAATATAGTGCTTTAAGCTTTTAACAAAAAAATATCACTTACCCTACCTTTAATACCTAGGAACGAAAACACAAGACAGTGGAATGCCAAGCCAGCCAGCAATGTGATGATTAGTGACTAAATCTAGGATGTTGTGTAATGTGTAAGAAATAAATTACCTGCTGGAGGAAGAAACTTTGGGGTCAACAGTGGTTCCATCAACCTCCTTATCCTGCACTGCATCTTCACCTGAAGGACACATCAAGGTCATTATAGTAAATGAAAACTAAAACAGAAAGTAGCATTGATAAATATGGTGTGTGCTAACAACTCATTGTTTCTATGAAGAAAATAATGAGAAATATAACAATTAATTGTAGATTTTATTTGGTCATTTTGACATCAGCAGATTGTGTGATTTGTCTATTTTATTACTTAGAACTTGTCACTGACATATTGGATAAATCCACGTTTATAAACCCTTTTAAGGCCTATTTTATACTTCCGCTACTCTACAGTAGACGATCTACAAGCTCAAAATGTGTCACATGCGTTGTGAGCTTGTAGATCTGTAAGATTTCTGAAAAATAGTGAAAATCTTAGAACAAAGTAAACTATACTGAGATGCCAGGATGGAAGTGGTTAAGAGTTGCATTTTGAACAAGGTTTTTGCCAAAGACAAGTTTTTTGTACCTCTATGAGTCCTCATTTGTGTCTTCAGATGCTGAGTTCGATGGAATTTTTTATCACAAATTGTACAAGTGAAGGGTTTTTCCCCTGTATGAGTCCTCCTGTGTGTCTTCAGATGACCATTGTGACTGAATCTTTGTTTACAAACTGTACAGATATAGGTTTTTTCCCCTGTATGAGTCCTCATATGTCTCGTCAGATCACTATTTTGAATGAATCTGTGTTCACAAACTGTACAGGTATAGGGTTTTTCCCCTGTATGAGTCCTCATGTGTCTCTTCAGATGACTATTGTGACTGTATCTTTGTTTACAAACTGTACAGGTATAGGGTTTTTCCCCTGTATGAGTCCTCATATGTCTCGTCAGAACACCACTTTGACTGAATCTTTTTTCACAAACTGTACATGTAAACGTTTTTTCCCCTGTATGAGTCCTCATGTGTATCTTCAGATAACTATTTCGACTGAATCTTTGTTTACAAACTGTACAAAGACATCTATTGTTCTCTGTGTGACTCTTTATGGATGGAGTTTGTTTTGATGATCTCAGGTCCTGGGACAGCCTGTTGCTCAAAGACAATCTTTGTCCTTCTACATGCTGAGTCTTTTGTGATTTTGGTGTGTTTAAAGCTGCCTGATCTTCCCTGGTCTCCTCCCACTCATCACTGTCTTCAGTGATGTCAGATTCAGAACAGTGTGAAGAGAGGAGCTGTTCCTCACTAATTGGTTGTGATTCTCCACAGTCCTCTACATCAGTTTGTGTTTTCATGTGTTCAGTTGAGATGCTGGCTAGAGGCTCTGTGTCTCTGTTTTCATCATTTTCACTTTTCACTGTTAGTAATGTCAACGTTGACCCAGCAGCCTCCTCTGGTATTTGAAGTAGCTCCTCAGGCTCCTCTTTAATCTGTGGACGTTCTGGTTTCTCCTGGACCAGACTGATGCTCCTCTCCTTCTGTTCAGGGGAAACCTCCTCTTTACACACAGGAAGGAGTGTGACATCTAGAAGGAGGAGAGAGGACGTAATGTCAGCAAAGTACAACTCAAATTGGTGGTTCTCTCAAATAGACTATGTATGGAAACACTGGTTACTACTATTTGGATTTGTAGGTTTGTTCAGTATTTATAAAGCACATACTGTATCAACACTAATTCATTTTGACATATATACAATATAAGGAATCCTGCTTATACGTATATACTCTTACTGTATAAAGGATACATAATAATGCATATACAGTATATACTGTTTTACTGTATAAAATATACTGTATGTGTTTAGAATCCTGCTTATATATCGTTGCTGTCGGGTGGAAATCTTGTGTCCAAAACTGTCAGTTTGCATGAAATGTAGAATAGATCCTGTGTTCCAAATGGACCCAATTTAGTCATAAGCCCCTCTTAATACTTTTCATTGTTTCAATATTTATTAAACCCACAGACAGACAAAACTTAAAAAAGTAGCAAAAATGCACACAAAGTTCTACAAGTTCAACGTGTCACATTGTGAGCTTGTAGATCGTCTGTTTTTATCTTTTGTGTGACAATGTAGCATGAGGAAGTACAGCATTAATTTACGAAAAACATGAAAAATAAATAAATATGGTTTCTACCCGACAGCAACAATACTGTTTTACGTCATAAAACATACAGTTAATGTACTATACAGAAAATATGTTTATAGTTTGACCACATAAAGACTATTGTTTATATTCATACTGCTGTATGCAGAATACCTTTATAATGTAATTAACATTGACACTGGGCTGAAAACTAGTCTCACGTATCCAGACTTCAGGGTGGTCCCTCATATTGGAACGGTATCAGGATTGGTTTTCAAAGCAGTGAGTGTAGGTTTTGTTACCACTGGTTTCTCCACCGTTGAATTTAATGAATTTAGATTTCTTAGATAAGACATATCAGTAGGAGGAAATCTCTGATCGTCTGACTATGTTAGACTGGTTGAAAACAGTCTGATATGTTAAAATATTGTTTAGTTCCACACTCAGTATGGTTAATATAATTACAGCAGTGTGTTCCATAAGCACTGGACTCTGGCTGGACAGACGTACATTAAAACATTTCCAATCAGCTACTTTTTGTGTGAGCAATATAGCAGGTCTAATTGTTTTGTGATTATTTTTGTTACATTACTTGGTGGTTAATACAACAGATCAATGAAAAACTTGTTGTTGACAGTTGTCCAAGGTGTTTTTTTATTGATTGATTGAATAATTTATTAGGCAAAAACTTTGTCTAAAAGGTCTGTCAAAAAAGTCCTTGCAGTCTTGTTTCCATTGAGGTCATTGGTATTCAATTCATAGTCATATATAGTGGCACGCTGGCACCAACAATTCAAATATCATAAAAAAAATACAGGAAAAAAATAATATCACTATATGTACAAAACAAAACAAGAAAAAATGATACAATATGTAATAACAATGGGGGGGGTGAGGGTCAAAGCAATAATAACACTATACATGTATAACAATGGGGGAGTGGGAGTCAGGGCAGAAAGAAAAGGGGGGGGTTGTCTATCTAACGGGAAAGAAATGTACAATATGATAACTTGTTCATTTGGACTGGACCAGGCCAAGCCACATGAAAGATGTGTTTAGTTTCTATTGTTTGCCACGCTTGATACACATGGTAGATTCTGTTTTCTGGCCACACTAGGTGTTGATTCAGATTCAGACACAAGCAGCATCACATGTGCCAAATATAATTGGTGTAGAAACCATTGCCTTCTTGACAAAACTCAACTCAAATTTTATTTATAGAGCACATTACAATGACCGAAGCCAACCAAAGTGCTGTACAACACAGCAAATAGAACACCGATAGTAAAATAAATACAGTGAAAAGTACAATACAAAAACAACTGCCACTGTGCCAGTCAGGAATTGGAGTAAACCTATGTTATTATTGTTCTCCCATCTTCAGTCTCCTAGTCTTGTTTATACAACCCATCAGACCTCTGCACAGAGTTCCCCATTATCACATTCAATTCCTTGACCTACTGTGTTCTTTGTGTACTTATACACAGCAACATATTACTCGTGTTGTTCATCTGATGAAGCTCAACAGATCAAAACATCACCAATGTTCTTACATTGTAGAAATAAAGTGATAGTTTTTACCTGAGAGATTGTCTCCCCTTGTCCTCCTGTCTAGTAATGTGACTGTTGACCCATCATTCTCCTCTGGTCTCTGAACTGACTCCTCCTGTTCCTCTTTAATCTGTGGAGCTTCTGGTTTCTCCTGGACCAGACTGATGCTCCTCTCCTGCTGTTCAGGGGAAACCTCCTCTTTACACACAGGAAGGAGTGTGACATCTAGAAGGAGGAGAGAGGAGGTAACGTTAGCAGAGAGAAAGTCAATGTGTTTTCTGTTTGGATAAGATTGAGTCATCTACTTATTGTTTATTTTAATTTTTTTTACAATCAACATTGTAAAATGTGTATTTTGTCAATTTGGTCAAACTTCGGTCCAATTTAAAATGTCACTATGTAACTTTTTTTTAATGAATAAAATGCAATTGTGTCCAATCTGTATAGTAGAGTATGTGAATACAATATAACTTACAATTGGGGTGGTTGCATTGGCTGTTGAGACATTTAGATCATGTCAAAGGTCATGTCTCACATAGTCTCGCGTGGCCAGACTGTTGCCTCCCACAATTTTCAAATGTTTCCGGTCATACAGTCTGGGACTCGGAAGCTCTGATCATGATTAGAATATAAACCGGATATGAAGCCTCCTTCCCACTTCCGTTTCATCTTTACAGTCGCGCAAATTTATCCTAATATAAATACAAATCATCTAAGTATATTTAGCTTGCTGCTTAGCAGAAATGGAAATAAAATAATAAAATGTAAAAATATTTTAAAATATATTTTCGTGAACGGAAGTGCCAGCTTCCTCTCTCGGATTTTGGGAGTTGTAGTTCCAGACTCTATATAGCATTCAGAGATTGTGGAATAGTTGTCTGGCTACGCGAGACTATGTCTCACCTAGACACAGCCCATGAGCAAGCAGGCAGGCTATATTAGCTCAATGGTAAAAAAATTAATTTAAATAATAACAATCTGCATTTGCACAGAAAAACTGATTCAAAACCGGGGTAAAAGGAGGAAGTTACATAGTGCAGTTTTAATATTATTTATTAATTATTATTTAATATTTAAACAGGGTTTTATTGTACAGTATAATGATACTGTTATTAAGTAGTTATTTTTTATTATTTGCGCAGTGAACAGAATCTACAGTACTGCTTCCCTTTTTTCCATTTTATTCCTATACCAATTTCATCCAATCATGATAGAGAACTCAGTCAGGATACCTATTAAACAAGTGAAATTGGAAGTGAGGACACAAAGAAATGAGCAGACAAGATTGGAACTGGAACACTATAAAAATGAAGCTGATAAATGGTTACTCTCTCCTGATTGGTTGAAATGTTGTCAACCTACCTGAACATGTATTTTGTTTATTAAAGAGCTGCAAACACTCTATAGCAATGATTACTATCACAATATAGTGCTTTAACCTTTTAACAAAAAAAAACATTTTTGTTTTAACCATAAACTATCACTTACCCTTTCATCACACTATAGACATAAAAAATGACAAAATGGAAAGACATTAATAGACATCTATCATCCCTGTCTGTTTATTGATGTGTGTGTCATGTCAGTCATACTTGATCACAGTAGAGTTCAAAGACACATTCATGCAATTTAAAACATCTATTTATTTATCTAAACTTATTTCTGGTTAAGTTTAGTGATGGTACCAACCTGTTCTGTGTAGTTTGATGACTGGTTGTAAAAGCAGCTCCAGTATTCTGCATTTCTGCTTAATGTGTTGCTTAAAGTAGACATCTTGGTCCTCATATTCTCTAATAGTTTTTTCAACTTCTCTAAACATCTCTTCAGCAACCACAGATAGTCTGTGGTTGATCAAGGACTTCACTGTTTGTAGTAAAGTCATATTATTAGACTATTAGTCTCAGACTAGACTACAAGATAGTTCTCAGTGTGTGTTATTTTTTAACTCTATGGTGTGGCCACGTTTCTGGCATAACAGGTCAACGTTATACAAACACTTCCTGCTGGTGATTTGATGCTTTGATTCTAACACCGCCACCAGCTGGTGAAGATCTGCACAACAGTCTTCCAATGGTTTTAAATAACATTCAGAACGAGATGGAACAGTAGAGCTTCTTGAAACTAATAATTAGCTTAATAACCATGTTGTTTTCTGACATGTCAAGTCAACACATCCTGCTGGTGATTTGATGCCTACCGCCCCCTGCTGGTGAAGATCTGCACACAAGTGGGTCAAAGTGAAATGAATTACAATTCATTAAATGGTTTTAAATAACCTTTTTTGGTTAGAGGGTAGCCTATGTATATAAGAACAATATATACAATGCCTTTATTGAATTGGAAGTTCATACTTTATATACATTTCTAAACATTATATACATAAAGCATGATTAAAATATGAACTGTCACATGTTTCTGTCTTCTTCTGAGAATAACAGGCAACTAAATGGTGACAAATATTTAAATGAATAATAAACAACAGTAAGGAAAGTCATTTAGCATTCGGGAAATTGGCAAAATATATTTGTATTATGTATTCTGCCTTGCATTCTCTTTAGCTATTGCCCAACCTTCTGTTGTTCAAACCAGAACTGACAATGAGAGAAATTAGTGATGTACATAAATCATGGGTGCAAAGACTCAAACAACCACAACAGCAACTTGCTGAAATATGTTTGGTAGAATAAAGCATATATGACGATGTATTTTTATTTATTTATTCATCTTTAACAACAAAAATACAATACAAATATAGGAAAGAAATGTGTTTGCCACACAGTGCTGCTGTGAAAGAGTATTCCACAAAGCAATGACATTATACATAATTTATCACATGAACACATATATGACCATTACAAACATCACACATCATGACAGAAAGGGACATTCACACCTATTTCTGTGTGCTCAGAGCATTAATTCTTTCAACCATTTAATCTGCACCTGGGGAGTTGATATTCATAATGCAGAAAGTGGGAGGGGTCTGATATGATTATGTGTGCCTGTGTGATCATTGGCTGTTCAATAATGTTTAGTAGGAGGGCTGTTATCTTATTCAAATTACTTTCAAGGCTGTGTGGACCAGACAGGAGATTGAACCACAAAAACCCATGAAAACAGTCTCTGGTGAGTTGATACATTGTTTATATCACTGCATAGCTTTCTGCTCACACTCATAGGATTTAAGGCAGAACACCTTTGACAAAGTGAAGATGGTTTATACACCCTGGATGTAGAGGGATCAAAGAGTTACACCAATAATTCACATAATGAGTTCAACTTCTTCTCCCCTTTTACTCAGAATCAACTTGACATTGTGTGTTTGTTGTGGTTGGTTTCAGGAGCAAAGACCCCCATATTCCATCTTCTATGTACATGCACGATGTACACAACTACAACATCTCTGTGGTAGAAGATCCTGACCCAAGGTGTTGGAGACTGAACACAACCCACCATCTGCTCAGGATGATTTGATGAACCTGTTTATTGAGCATGGAGACAAATATGTGACCAGTACATTGATTAATTTTAGCGTTTCTTTTTTTTCATTTACTAAAATAGGGGATCAGAGTTACAACATGAGCTATCTATGACAGAGACTTTTTGGTTTGTTTAGTTATATATATATAATGAATACTTTACCCAACAAATGAATTTGGTGGATTTTGCTCCTACATTTAATCATACAGTAATGATAATATAATAAAATACTTCATACCTGGGCTCTGATTCGGGGGTCAACAATAACTTTTTATTTTAGTTCAATAAATAAACCATTATTACCCTTAATTAGTCTGGAACTTGTCTGCTGCTCTCCCTATTGTTTAAGTACAAGTGAACAAATCAAATGTATTTGATCACTTTAATTAAAAAGTGAACATAGCTAATGGTGACATCACCACTAGCTATGTATGTATTATTTGTGTATAATGTATTATATTTAGGCCTATGTATTATTTTCATATTTAATAACCCATTATCAGTTCTGACTTTAGGGTGAATGATAGACTGTTATATGAAGATGAATCTGTGTTTAACTCATTGAGTAATATGTGTGTAACCTGGGGTCTGCTTATTAGGCTGGAGGGAAGACACTGAAGGATATGAAGGTGAATGCCAGATGGTGTTTTTATTAACAGAAAGTCCAATCCACTTTCTAGCAGGAGAAAAACTGCTTTTTATGGCATACATTTCCTTATACAGGTACGTCCACTGGTGTAGGCCCATTGGTCTGACTGGGTTATAATGTTTGAAATGTTACCCTCAGAAAACCTCTTCCAGTGACCAGGTAGGAGCTGCAAACACTTTCTGGCAGGACGAAAACTGCTTTTTATGGCATAGATGGCCTTTTAAAGGTGTAACCACTGTTACTGTATAACTCTTGAACTGTAGGTCGTAGTATCAAATAAGATCAACACACGATCGGTTTAGTACCATATTACTAAAACAATTAAATAAACATTACTTAAGTGAAGCCAATGTTGTCCGTCAAAACGGGCTCAAGGTGTTATTTCATCGTTTTCAAGAGGGATTTTAATCACATCTATGGAAGCCCATTTCACTGAATAAAAAATATTGAGAAATGCAGAAGTTTCAAACTACTTCAACTGGACATGACATAAAACTGATGACTGTATGGTATCCTACACATTTAATATTTGACGGAAAACTACTTGGATGAACATCCTAGATCTTGTGTAAAATGTCAAACTGCAACTGAGCATAGGTTTATTAAAAGAAAACAACTGAGCAAACTTAAACATGGTACAGAAGGTGGGATTGATTGTGTTGCCAATTTTAAGATATCATAAATATCAACTAGTAACAAAAACATATTTAAAACATTAACATTGACTTCATTCACAATAAACATGTGCTGTCAAGTGGGAATCTTGTATGTCTAAAACTGTTATTTTTCAGGAAATGAAATTAAAAAAGAACTTGCGTTCCAAAGGATTCAATGCAGTTTTTAGAAAATAATATGGCTGAAAAGGAAAGTATTTACAAGAACTTGTGATTGGTAAAATATATCTAAATCCCATAAACATTTTTTAATAGAGAAAATAGCAGATATACAAGGTCAAAACACAATGCAATGTGACACATTGTGAGCTTGTATATCAGCTATTTTCGCTGCCACCTGACCACTTAACCCATTCAAGCCGGGAACGCATACTGTGTCATTTTAGATTATTCTTTAGCTGTAACCATTATTTTATACTTTGGCCTATTCAGAAATAGCAGATCTACAAGCTCATAGCGCGGCACGAGTGTCGCGCTACTAGCTTGTAGATCTGCTATTTTCTTTTTTGAAACATTTTGAAAATGTGTGTAAATCTTTGAATACAGGCCTATATGTTTTTTAAAGCGAACATTTTAACTCAAATCTTTGCTTCTGGGGAATCTACAAATGTCTTCTAAAAAACATTTTTTTTTAATTATTTATTTTACTTATGTTGCTATAATATCTAAACTTTTTTCATGTCAAGGACCCCCCCGCCCCCCCCCCCCCAAACATATTTTGTTCCAGGGACCCCCCCAGAAGCAAAGATTTGAGTTAAAAATTTATATATTCAAAGATTTGCTAAAAAGTAGCAGATCTACAAGCTCAGAGCATGGCATTCAGTGCTGTGCTATGAGCTTGTAGATCTGCTATTTTTGAATAGCCAAAGAAATCTTAAAATGACACAGATGCATTCCCAGATTGAATGGGTTAACACAGCAGAGGTCAGATGGGTGGGCCACGTGCATTTTCACAGCATGTTTATTTCAATGATCAATAAATCAATCGATTGTGTTCCGGCTTGGATCAATGAAAATATCATAGTATACTTTAACTTCCTATGTATCTGTATCACAATGAAAACTCAAGGTTTTCAAGGGAATATACCATGACATACATTTAGACTTTTGTTACCACTGGTTTCTCCACCGTTGAATTTAATGAATTTAGATTTCTTAGATAAGACATATCAGTAGGAGGAAATCTCTGATCGTCTGACTATGTTAGACTGGTTGAAAACAGTCTGATATGTTAAAATATTGTTTAGTTCCACACTCAGTATGGTTAATATAATTACAGCAGTGTGTTCCATAAGCACTGGACTCTGGCTGGACAGACGTACATTAAAACATTTCCAATCAGCTACTTTTTGTGTGAGCAATATAGCAGGTCTAATTGTTTTGTGATTATTTTTGTTACATTACTTGGTGGTTAATACAACAGATCAATGAAAAACTTGTTGTTGACAGTTGTCCAAGGTGTTTTTTTATTGATTGATTGAATAATTTATTAGGCAAAAACTTTGTCTAAAAGGTCTGTCAAAAAAGTCCTTGCAGTCTTGTTTCCATTGAGGTCATTGGTATTCAATTCATAGTCATATATAGTGGCACGCTGGCACCAACAATTCAAATATCATAAAAAAAATACAGGAAAAAAATAATATCACTATATGTACAAAAAAAAACAAGAAAAAATGATACAATATGTAATAACAATGGGGGGGGTGAGGGTCAAAGCAATAATAACACTATACATGTATAACAATGGGGGAGTGGGAGTCAGGGCAGAAAGAAAAGGGGGGGGTTGTCTATCTAACGGGAAAGAAATGTACAATATGATAACTTGTTCATTTGGACTGGACCAGGCCAAGCCACATGAAAGATGTGTTTAGTTTCTATTGTTTGCCACGCTTGATACACATGGTAGATTCTGTTTTCTGGCCACACTAGGTGTTGATTCAGATTCAGACACAAGCAGCATCACATGTGCCAAATATAATTGGTGTAGAAACCATTGCCTTCTTGACAAAACTCAACTCAAATTTTATTTATAGAGCACATTACAATGACCGAAGCCAACCAAAGTGCTGTACAACACAGCAAATAGAACACCGATAGTAAAATAAATACAGTGAAAAGTACAATACAAAAACAACTGCCACTGTGCCAGTCAGGAATTGGAGTAAACCTATGTTATTATTGTTCTCCCATCTTCAGTCTCCTAGTCTTGTTTATACAACCCATCAGACCTCTGCACAGAGTTCCCCATTATCACATTCAATTCCTTGACCTACTGTGTTCTTTGTGTACTTATACACAGCAACATATTACTCGTGTTGTTCATCTGATGAAGCTCAACAGATCAAAACATCACCAATGTTCTTACATTGTAGAAATAAAGTGATAGTTTTTACCTGAGAGATTGTCTCCCCTTGTCCTCCTGTCTAGTAATGTGACTGTTGACCCATCATTCTCCTCTGGTCTCTGAACTGACTCCTCCTGTTCCTCTTTAATCTGTGGAGCTTCTGGTTTCTCCTGGACCAGACTGATGCTCCTCTCCTGCTGTTCAGGGGAAACCTCCTCTTTACACACAGGAAGGAGTGTGACATCTAGAAGGAGGAGAGAGGAGGTAACGTTAGCAGAGAGAAAGTCAATGTGTTTTCTGTTTGGATAAGATTGAGTCATCTACTTATTGTTTATTTTAATTTTTTTTACAATCAACATTGTAAAATGTGTATTTTGTCAATTTGGTCAAACTTCGGTCCAATTTAAAATGTCACTATGTAACTTTTTTTTAATGAATAAAATGCAATTGTGTCCAATCTGTATAGTAGAGTATGTGAATACAATATAACTTACAATTGGGGTGGTTGCATTGGCTGTTGAGACATTTAGATCATGTCAAAGGTCATGTCTCACATAGTCTCGCGTGGCCAGACTGTTGCCTCCCACAATTTTCAAATGTTTCATACAGTCTGGGACTCGGAAGCTCTGATCATGATTAGAATATAAACCGGATATGAAGCCTCCTTCCCACTTCCGTTTCATCTTTACAGTCGCGCAAATTTATCCTAATATAAATACAAATCATCTAAGTATATTTAGCTTGCTGCTTAGCAGAAATGGAAATAAAATAATAAAATGTAAAAATATTTTAAAATATATTTTCGTGAACGGAAGTGCCAGCTTCCTCTCTCGGATTTTGGGAGTTGTAGTTCCAGACTCTATATAGCATTCAGAGATTGTGGAATAGTTGTCTGGCTACGCGAGACTATGTCTCACCTAGACACAGCCCATGAGCAAGCAGGCAGGCTATATTAGCTCAATGGTAAAAAAATTAATTTAAATAATAACAATCTGCATTTGCACAGAAAAACTGATTCAAAACCGGGGTAAAAGGAGGAAGTTACATAGTGCAGTTTTAATATTATTTATTAATTATTATTTAATATTTAAACAGGGTTTTATTGTACAGTATAATGATACTGTTATTAAGTAGTTATTTTTTATTATTTGCGCAGTGAACAGAATCTACAGTACTGCTTCCCTTTTTTCCATTTTATTCCTATACCAATTTCATCCAATCATGATAGAGAACTCAGTCAGGATACCTATTAAACAAGTGAAATTGGAAGTGAGGACACAAAGAAATTAGCAGACAAGATTGGAACTGGAACACTATAAAAATGAAGCTGATAAATGGTTACTCTCTCCTGATTGGTTGAAATGTTGTCAACCTACCTGAACATGTATTTTGTTTATTAAAGAGCTGCAAACACTCTATAGCAATGATTACTATCACAATATAGTGCTTTAACCTTTTAACAAAAAAAAACATTTTTGTTTTAACCATAAACTATCACTTACCCTTTCATCACACTATAGACATAAAAAATGACAAAATGGAAAGACATTAATAGACATCTATCATCCCTGTCTGTTTATTGATGTGTGTGTCATGTCAGTCATACTTGATCACAGTAGAGTTCAAAGACACATTCATGCAATTTAAAACATCTATTTATTTATCTAAACTTATTTCTGGTTAAGTTTAGTGATGGTACCAACCTGTTCTGTGTAGTTTGATGACTGGTTGTAAAAGCAGCTCCAGTATTCTGCATTTCTGCTTAATGTGTTGCTTAAAGTAGACATCTTGGTCCTCATATTCTCTAATAGTTTTTTCAACTTCTCTAAACATCTCTTCAGCAACCACAGATAGTCTGTGGTTGATCAAGGACTTCACTGTTTGTAGTAAAGTCATATTATTAGACTATTAGTCTCAGACTAGACTACAAGATAGTTCTCAGTGTGTGTTATTTTTTAACTCTATGGTGTGGCCACGTTTCTGGCATAACAGGTCAACGTTATACAAACACTTCCTGCTGGTGATTTGATGCTTTGATTCTAACACCGCCACCAGCTGGTGAAGATCTGCACAACAGTCTTCCAATGGTTTTAAATAACATTCAGAACGAGATGGAACAGTAGAGCTTCTTGAAACTAATAATTAGCTTAATAACCATGTTGTTTTCTGACATGTCAAGTCAACACATCCTGCTGGTGATTTGATGCCTACCGCCCCCTGCTGGTGAAGATCTGCACACAAGTGGGTCAAAGTGAAATGAATTACAATTCATTAAATGGTTTTAAATAACCTTTTTTGGTTAGAGGGTAGCCTATGTATATAAGAACAATATATACAATGCCTTTATTGAATTGGAAGTTCATACTTTATATACATTTCTAAACATTATATACATAAAGCATGATTAAAATATGAACTGTCACATGTTTCTGTCTTCTTCTGAGAATAACAGGCAACTAAATGGTGACAAATATTTAAATGAATAATAAACAACAGTAAGGAAAGTCATTTAGCATTCGGGAAATTGGCAAAATATATTTGTATTATGTATTCTGCCTTGCATTCTCTTTAGCTATTGCCCAACCTTCTGTTGTTCAAACCAGAACTGACAATGAGAGAAATTAGTGATGTACATAAATCATGGGTGCAAAGACTCAAACAACCACAACAGCAACTTGCTGAAATATGTTTGGTAGAATAAAGCATATATGACGATGTATTTTTATTTATTTATTCATCTTTAACAACAAAAATACAATACAAATATAGGAAAGAAATGTGTTTGCCACACAGTGCTGCTGTGAAAGAGTATTCCACAAAGCAATGACATTATACATAATTTATCACATGAACACATATATGACCATTACAAACATCACACATCATGACAGAAAGGGACATTCACACCTATTTCTGTGTGCTCAGAGCATTAATTCTTTCAACCATTTAATCTGCACCTGGGGAGTTGATATTCATAATGCAGAAAGTGGGAGGGGTCTGATATGATTATGTGTGCCTGTGTGATCATTGGCTGTTCAATAATGTTTAGTAGGAGGGCTGTTATCTTATTCAAATTACTTTCAAGGCTGTGTGGACCAGACAGGAGATTGAACCACAAAAACCCATGAAAACAGTCTCTGGTGAGTTGATACATTGTTTATATCACTGCATAGCTTTCTGCTCACACTCATAGGATTTAAGGCAGAACACCTTTGACAAAGTGAAGATGGTTTATACACCCTGGATGTAGAGGGATCAAAGAGTTACACCAATAATTCACATAATGAGTTCAACTTCTTCTCCCCTTTTACTCAGAATCAACTTGACATTGTGTGTTTGTTGTGGTTGGTTTCAGGAGCAAAGACCCCCATATTCCATCTTCTATGTACATGCACGATGTACACAACTACAACATCTCTGTGGTAGAAGATCCTGACCCAAGGTGTTGGAGACTGAACACAACCCACCATCTGCTCAGGATGATTTGATGAACCTGTTTATTGAGCATGGAGACACATATGTGACCAGTACATTGATTAATTTTAGCGTTTCTTTTTTTTCATTTACTAAAATAGGGGATCAGAGTTACAACATGAGCTATCTATGACAGAGACTTTTTGGTTTGTTTAGTTATATATATATAATGAATACTTTACCCAACAAATGAATTTGGTGGATTTTGCTCCTACATTTAATCATACAGTAATGATAATATAATAAAATACTTCATACCTGGGCTCTGATTCGGGGGTCAACAATAACTTTTTATTTTAGTTCAATAAATAAACCATTATTACCCTTAATTAGTCTGGAACTTGTCTGCTGCTCTCCCTATTGTTTAAGTACAAGTGAACAAATCAAATGTATTTGATCACTTTAATTAAAAAGTGAACATAGCTAATGGTGACATCACCACTAGCTATGTATGTATTATTTGTGTATAATGTATTATATTTAGGCCTATGTATTATTTTCATATTTAATAACCCATTATCAGTTCTGACTTTAGGGTGAATGATAGACTGTTATATGAAGATGAATCTGTGTTTAACTCATTGAGTAATATGTGTGTAACCTGGGGTCTGCTTATTAGGCTGGAGGGAAGACACTGAAGGATATGAAGGTGAATGCCAGATGGTGTTTTTATTAACAGAAAGTCCAATCCACTTTCTAGCAGGAGAAAAACTGCTTTTTATGGCATACATTTCCTTATACAGGTACGTCCACTGGTGTAGGCCCATTGGTCTGACTGGGTTATAATGTTTGAAATGTTACCCTCAGAAAACCTCTTCCAGTGACCAGGTAGGAGCTGCAAACACTTTCTGGCAGGACGAAAACTGCTTTTTATGGCATAGATGGCCTTTTAAAGGTGTAACCACTGTTACTGTATAACTCTTGAACTGTAGGTCGTAGTATCAAATAAGATCAACACACGATCGGTTTAGTACCATATTACTAAAACAATTAAATAAACATTACTTAAGTGAAGCCAATGTTGTCCGTCAAAACGGGCTCAAGGTGTTATTTCATCGTTTTCAAGAGGGATTTTAATCACATCTATGGAAGCCCATTTCACTGAATAAAAAATATTGAGAAATGCAGAAGTTTCAAACTACTTCAACTGGACATGACATAAAACTGATGACTGTATGGTATCCTACACATTTAATATTTGACGGAAAACTACTTGGATGAACATCCTAGATCTTGTGTAAAATGTCAAACTGCAACTGAGCATAGGTTTATTAAAAGAAAACAACTGAGCAAACTTAAACATGGTACAGAAGGTGGGATTGATTGTGTTGCCAATTTTAAGATATCATAAATATCAACTAGTAACAAAAACATATTTAAAACATTAACATTGACTTCATTCACAATAAACATGTGCTGTCAAGTGGGAATCTTGTATGTCTAAAACTGTTATTTTTCAGGAAATGAAATAAAAAAAGAACTTGCGTTCCAAAGGATTCAATGCAGTTTTTAGAAAATAATATGGCTGAAAAGGAAAGTATTTACAAGAACTTGTGATTGGTAAAATATATCTAAATCCCATAAACATTTTTTAATAGAGAAAATAGCAGATATACAAGGTCAAAACACAATGCAATGTGACACATTGTGAGCTTGTATATCAGCTATTTTCGCTGCCACCTGACCACTTAACCCATTCAAGCCGGGAACGCATACTGTGTCATTTTAGATTATTCTTTAGCTGTAACCATTATTTTATACTTTGGCCTATTCAGAAATAGCAGATCTACAAGCTCATAGCGCGGCACGAGTGTCGCGCTACTAGCTTGTAGATCTGCTATTTTCTTTTTTGAAACATTTTGAAAATGTGTGTAAATCTTTGAATACAGGCCTATATGTTTTTTAAAGCGAACATTTTAACTCAAATCTTTGCTTCTGGGGAATCTACAAATGTCTTCTAAAAAACAGTTTTTTTTAATTATTTATTTTACTTATGTTGCTATAATATCTAAACTTTTTTCATGTCAAGGACCCCCCCGCCCCCCCCCCCCCAAACATATTTTGTTCCAGGGACCCCCCCAGAAGCAAAGATTTGAGTTAAAAATTTATATATTCAAAGATTTGCTAAAAAGTAGCAGATCTACAAGCTCAGAGCATGGCATTCAGTGCTGTGCTATGAGCTTGTAGATCTGCTATTTTTGAATAGCCAAAGAAATCTTAAAATGACACAGATGCATTCCCAGATTGAATGGGTTAACACAGCAGAGGTCAGATGGGTGGGCCACGTGCATTTTCACAGCATGTTTATTTCAATGATCAATAAATCAATCGATTGTGTTCCGGCTTGGATCAATGAAAATATCATAGTATACTTTAACTTCCTATGTATCTGTATCACAATGAAAACTCAAGGTTTTCAAGGGAATATACCATGACATATATTTAGACTTTTTTTTTTTTTTTTTTGTAATATCCTCACTAGAATACAACTGTGCTTCTACTTCCACAAACGAGCACAGACACAAACCAACAAAAACAACCTCCCTCAGTACACAGGTTCTCAAAATGGTGTGAGGGACAATTTCCATCAGTGTTCAAAACATTTCAGTGGTTCTCAACGTTTACATTAATTACTTTAATATAATGTTATATTATCATTGAAATCTTTGCCCACCACCAGTTGAGAACCACTGTTCTATATCAAGACTACTAAACTATATGAAACCCAACATGGTTGTCATTTCAGGTCCAAAACACCCCTGTTCTTCACCTTCCATTGAGAGCTGCAGGGAACAGAGAACTGGTCCTTTATTTGTCTGTTTTTAAGGAAGCTGGTTGGAGGAATCCTTCCTCCTCCTCCTCTTCTCTTCATCTAAGTCGCCTCCACAACCTGTGTTAGGTCACCTGAGTCACAGTCAAACAGCTGATGCTCTGTCATGGTCCTCCAATCCAAAGTGACAGTCATGGCTGTGTGGTGAGGACAGGTTCATGAATCCATCCAATGGGAGCAGGAGACACTCTTCGTTAAGGAAGTCACAGGAGGAGAGGGGTGAGAGGTCAAAGTCAGGCATGGAAGGGGCCTCCCAGAAATGATTCTGTTGATAAGAGTTAGGGGTGTGAAAAAGAGAGTGAAAGAAAGGTTAATTACTTCATGACTAAAAGGGTTTCGGTGAACAATGGCAACTCAACTGGCTAGGTTTACATTTCATATAAATGTACTGATTTCTTTTATTGAATCAGTCTGAAGTTAAATATTCAAATATTCAAAATATTCAATTTTTGGGCGGTGAAACCGCCCCTATAAGTGAGATTTGGAAAAATGTACATTTTCCTGCGCTGTGATCTGGGCCCAGGAAATTAGTAGAATTATCCTGCGCTGTGATTGGCCAATCACAATCTATTCAGGACTGTGATTGGCCAGTGTCACATGACACATGTGCATAGCCCTATATAAGCAACCATAACTTGAAAAAAACCAAATATTTGTTTTTTTCAAGTTATGGTTTCGTCCATCATAAAGAGTGTTTCAATAAATGTATTTATCTTTTGTACATGATTGGTTGACTCCATTCAGTATTGTGATTAGCTAGCAAGACACCGCCCACTTCACACAGGGTGTGATTTTTTTATTGTAACAACCCATCATACAAGTATAAGCGAGTAAAATTACTGGATTTCAGCTCCTGGACATTCAAGTAACAAGAGAATATATCAGAAATAGTGATAAAATAACAATACAAATAGCCGTAAAAAATTTGCCAATATAGAATACAATAACAATTGCACAATGTCAGATGTCTTCATTAGGTGCTGTGTGCATGGGACCTACCAGTGTGCGCACATGTGTGTGTGTGTGTGTGTGTGTGTGTGTGTGTGTGTGTGTGTGTGTGTGTGTGTGTGTGTGTGTGTGTGTGTGTGTGTGTGTGTGTGTGTACGTGCGTGTGTGTACGTGCGTGGGTGCGTATGTGTGCGTGCATGTGTGTGTGTGTGTGTGTGTGTGTGTGTGTGTGTGTGTGTGTGTGTGTGTACGTACATATGTGCGTGCATGCGTGTGTGTGCATGCATGTGTGTGTGTGAAGGGTCTGTCTTAATAAATGTGTACATAGCTGTTTGACTGTTTGTGTGTGATTCCATCAATTAAAGACATGTAAAACTAGAAAAAGTGCTCCTCGGAGCACAGGTCTCCGCCAGGTCAGGTACGTTATTGTGGCCTCCTGGTGGCGCTATAATAGGCCAATGTGAAAAGGGTGCCATTTATTCTTAGGTCTTTCACGGCAATCAGACACTGCATTCATGATTTGAGGCATTTTGTTCCAAAAAATTGTTTTTCTAAATTAGACCTGCTGGTGGCGCTATAACAGGCCAATGTGAAAAGGGTGGCATTTCTTCCTCGGCCTAGTGGGAATGTGTGTGTGAAAATTCACGGAAATCGCAAGCTGCGTGCATAGTTTGAGGCTTTTTGTTCAAAACGGACCAATCCTGCAAACTTTCGAAGCCAACCATAGGCAATGAGGATGGAATATGGGAAATCGGACAGATTTGTGTTGATCACATGACTATAGAGATACTGTGTACCGATTTGCATGACGTTTGGATAAAATCTGTAGGAGTAATGTAAAAAAAAAGGGTTTTGCACTAATCGGCCTCCTGGTGGCGCTATAACAGGCCCATGTGAAAAAATGGTTCTGAATTGGCATCCAGGGAGTGTGTGGGCACAGTTTCGGAGCGACCGGGCCAACGGTGCCAGAGATTAGCTGCTAACACACAGACAGGACACACGGACGGACACACGGACACACGGACACACGGACGGACGGACGGACGGACAGGGGCGAAAACATACTCTCTCGCCATGCCTTTCGGCCTGGCGGAGACAACTAGCTATGTCATCACCTAAGACAAGAGAAGATGGGTTGTGTTGGGAGGTCTCTGTCACTGTTGAGGATGTTGATGCTGGTGATGATGACCTCACTTCCTGGGTGCATGTAGAGGTTATGGAATGTAATTCATCAGTGGATGTGGGGGGCAGCATGGGCTCAGAATTGGGATTGGAGGAGCTATGTCCAATCACAGGTCTCCAGACGCCAGAGTGGTCCTTATTTCGGGTCTTCTTAGCGGGACCTTCATCAGTATTTAACTGTACACTAGCAGAATATTGCACAATGCAGTATTATATTATTTACACAACATGTAAACAATGTTACACTTGACTGGATATTACAGTGTTAACAGTTACAGAAGGGAGAGATGGACGTAATGCAGGAGGTGGATGATAGCTTTAATGACCATTGTCCATTGCTTTCTCTCTTATCCAGAGTAAAGCCATTTCAATACCATAAATGTGTCTTAAAACTGAACTAATTTTATTAAAAGTATGTTTGGAATAGACTGTTCTGATTTAATTCATGGAGGAGAGTATGACAAATATTGAATATATATGAAAGAAAATACTCGGCCGCAGCAGAGATAAGGACAGTGGAATGCCAAGCCAGCAATGTGATGATTAGTGACTAAATCTAGGATGTTGTAATGTAATTGTGTAAGAAATAAATTACCTGCTGCAGGAAGCAACACTGGGGTCAACAGTGGTTCCATCAACCTCCTTATCCTGCACTGCATCTGCACCTGAATGACACATAAAGGTCATTATAGTGAATGAAAACTAAAACGGAAGATGAACAGTCTGATTTGTAAACTAAATTAAGATGTGAAACATTTATGTTTTAGTGATGCTTTAGGTGTAATTCAAGATGAAGACATGCAGTAAACAACATGAGAACGACCAAGACGTTTGCAGTAACAGAGCAATGGATTTTACATTGAACAAGCTAACACACTGTCTCTGAATGTGTCTCTGTTTGTAAGAGTCTGGTGACTTCTGTGATACAGAAAACGGGATACGGGAAATGTAATAATAACAATGTAATAACAATAATAATAGTATTAGTAAAATTAACAATAGTAACATGGAAATGCACAAGATTTGGGGGAAATTAGAATGACGTTTGGGAATATTTAAAGAGTTACAAATAGTTTAAAAATACAATATTACAATCCAGAAATGGAAAAGAGTGAATTTGGAAAATCAAGTACCATCAGATACTATATCATACTGTCAAAATAGCAGAATCAAAAAACAATTTCCATTCAAAACATAATCAAACAGATCCAGATAAATTAATTCTTGATCTAATTTGATCATGTTGACATCATCAGATTGTGTGATCCCTCTGCTTTTTTATTGTCATATTGGATTATTCTGAATGATACGTTTGTTCTGTATGTGATATCATGTGTGTGTGTGTGTGTGTGTGTGTGTGTGTGTGTGTGTGTGTGTGTGTGTGTGTACGTGCGTGTGTGTACGTGCGTGGGTGCGTATGTGTGCGTGCATGTGTGTGTGTGTGTGTGTGTGTGTGTGTGTGTGTGTGTGTGTGTGTGTGTGTGTGTACGTACATATGTGCGTGCATGCGTGTGTGTGCATGCATGTGTGTGTGTGAAGGGTCTGTCTTAATAAATGTGTACATAGCTGTTTGACTGTTTGTGTGTGATTCCATCAATTAAAGACATGTAAAACTAGAAAAAGTGCTCCTCGGAGCACAGGTCTCCGCCAGGTCAGGTACGTTATTGTGGCCTCCTGGTGGCGCTATAATAGGCCAATGTGAAAAGGGTGCCATTTATTCTTAGGTCTTTCACGGCAATCAGACACTGCATTCATGATTTGAGGCATTTTGTTCCAAAAAATTGTTTTGCTAAATTAGACCTGCTGGTGGCGCTATAACAGGCCAATGTGAAAAGGGTGGCATTTCTTCCTCGGCCTAGTGGGAATGTGCGTGTGAAAATTCACGGAAATCGCAAGCTGCGTGCATAGTTTGAGGCTTTTTGTTCAAAACGGACCAATCCTGCAAACTTTCGAAGCCAACCATAGGCAATGAGGATGGAATATGGGAAATCGGACAGATTTGTGTTGATCACATGACTATAGAGATACTGTGTACCGATTTGCATGACGTTTGGATAAAATCTGTAGGAGTAATGTAAAAAAAAAGGGTTTTGCACTAATCGGCCTCCTGGTGGCGCTATAACAGGCCCATGTGAAAAAATGGTTCTGAATTGGCATCCAGGGAGTGTGTGGGCACAGTTTCGGAGCGACCGGGCCAACGGTGCCAGAGATTAGCTGCTAACACACAGACAGGACACACGGACGGACACACGGACACACGGACACACGGACGGACGGACGGACGGACAGGGGCGAAAACATACTCTCTCGCCATGCCTTTCGGCCTGGCGGAGACAACTAGCTATGTCATCACCTAAGACAAGAGAAGATGGGTTGTGTTGGGAGGTCTCTGTCACTGTTGAGGATGTTGATGCTGGTGATGATGACCTCACTTCCTGGGTGCATGTAGAGGTTATGGAATGTAATTCATCAGTGGATGTGGGGGGCAGCATGGGCTCAGAATTGGGATTGGAGGAGCTATGTCCAATCACAGGTCTCCAGACGCCAGAGTGGTCCTTATTTCGGGTCTTCTTAGCGGGACCTTCATCAGTATTTAACTGTACACTAGCAGAATATTGCACAATGCAGTATTATATTATTTACACAACATGTAAACAATGTTACACTTGACTGGATATTACAGTGTTAACAGTTACAGAAGGGAGAGATGGACGTAATGCAGGAGGTGGATGATAGCTTTAATGACCATTGTCCATTGCTTTCTCTCTTATCCAGAGTAAAGCCATTTCAATACCATAAATGTGTCTTAAAACTGAACTAATTTTATTAAAAGTATGTTTGGAATAGACTGTTCTGATTTAATTCATGGAGGAGAGTATGACAAATATTGAATATATATGAAAGAAAATACTCGGCCGCAGCAGAGATAAGGACAGTGGAATGCCAAGCCAGCAATGTGATGATTAGTGACTAAATCTAGGATGTTGTAATGTAATTGTGTAAGAAATAAATTACCTGCTGCAGGAAGCAACACTGGGGTCAACAGTGGTTCCATCAACCTCCTTATCCTGCACTGCATCTGCACCTGAATGACACATAAAGGTCATTATAGTGAATGAAAACTAAAACGGAAGATGAACAGTCTGATTTGTAAACTAAATTAAGATGTGAAACATTTATGTTTTAGTGATGCTTTAGGTGTAATTCAAGATGAAGACATGCAGTAAACAACATGAGAACGACCAAGACGTTTGCAGTAACAGAGCAATGGATTTTACATTGAACAAGCTAACACACTGTCTCTGAATGTGTCTCTGTTTGTAAGAGTCTGGTGACTTCTGTGATACAGAAAACGGGATACGGGAAATGTAATAATAACAATGTAATAACAATAATAATAGTATTAGTAAAATTAACAATAGTAACATGGAAATGCACAAGATTTGGGGGAAATTAGAATGACGTTTGGGAATATTTAAAGAGTTACAAATAGTTTAAAAATACAATATTACAATCCAGAAATGGAAAAGAGTGAATTTGGAAAATCAAGTACCATCAGATACTATATCATACTGTCAAAATAGCAGAATCAAAAAACAATTTCCATTCAAAACATAATCAAACAGATCCAGATAAATTAATTCTTGATCTAATTTGATCATGTTGACATCATCAGATTGTGTGATCCCTCTGCTTTTTTATTGTCATATTGGATTATTCTGAATGATACGTTTGTTCTGTATGTGATATCATGTGTCAGCTCAGATTGCTTCTAAGGAAAATGCACATGTTCTGTTCACCTAACAGGTTTCTCATTTGTATGAATCCACATTATTTAAGAGTTGCATTTTGAACAAGGCATTTGCCAAAAACTACGATAAAACGTTATCCTCACCTGTATGAGTCCTCATGTGCCTCTTCAGAGAACTATTATGACTGAATCTTTGTTGACAAACGTTACAAGAAAAGGGTTTTTCCCCTGTATGAGTCATCATGTGTGTCTTCAGATTGTGTATTAGACTGAATCTTTGTTCACAAATTGTACAGATATGGGGTTTTTCCCCTGTATGAGTCCTCATGTGTGTCTTCAGATGTTGATTTTGACTGAACCTTAGTTCACATACTTTACAAGAATAGGGTTTTTCCCCTGTATGAGTCCTCATGTGTGTCTTTAGATTAGAATTGTCACTGAATCTTTGTTCACAAACTTTACAAGTATAGGGTTTTTCCCCTGTATGAGTCATCATGTGTCTCTTCAGAACACCATTTTCACTGAATCTTTGTTCACAAACTTTACAAGAATAGGGTTTTTCACCTGTATGAATCCTCATGTGTATTTTCAGATGGCTCATTTTCTGACAGTCTCTGCCACAAACTGTACAAGTATAGCTTTTCTTTTCTTTGTGACTTCTGGATGGAGTTTGTTTTGATGATCTCAGGTCCTGGGACAGCGTGTTGCTCAAACACAATCTTTGTCCTTCTACATATTGTGTGTTGTGGGATTTCAGTGTGTTTATAGCTGACTGATCTTCCCTGGTCTCCTCCCACTCATCACTGTCTTCAGTGATGTCAGATTCAGAACAGTGTGAAGAGAGGAGCTGTTCCTCACTAACTGGTTGTGATTCTCCACAGTCCTCTACATCAGTTTGTGTTTTCATGTGTTCAGTTGAGATGCTGGCTAGAGGCTCTGTGTCTCTGTTTTCATCATCATCTTCACTTTTAGTAAAGTCAACATTGACCCAGCAGCCTCCTCTGGTATTTGAAGTAGCTCCTCAGGCTCCTCTTTAATCTGTGGAGGTTTTGGTTTCTCCTGGACCAGACTGATGGTCCTCTCCTGCTGTTCAAGCGAAACCTCCTCTTTACACACAGGAAGGAGTGTGACATCTAGAAGGAGGAGAGAGGACGTAATGTCAGCAAAGCACAACTCAAATTGGTGGTTCTCTCAAATAGACTATGTATGGAAACACTGGTTACTACTATTTGGATTTGTAGGTATGTTCAGTATTTCTTAAGCACATTCATTTTGACATATATACAGTATAAAGAATACTGCTTATACGCATATACTCTTACTGTATAAAGGACACATATACAATCCTGATTCATATACTGTTTTACTGTATAATAAAGGATACTGTATGTGTTTAGAATCCTGCTTATATATCCTTGCTGTCGGTGGAAACCTTGTTCAAAACTATCAGTTTGCATGAAATGTAGAAAAGAGCTTGTGTTCCAAATGGACCCAATTTAGTCATAAACCCTTCTTAATACTTTGCAATGTTTAATAAACCCACAGACAGACTTAACCATTTTCATTTTAACAAAAACAAAAGTTCACCGAATTTGTAGTTCGGCTGTTTTTGTCTTGTGTGTGACGAAGTAGGGCATTCATGTACGAAAAACGTTTTGTGTGAGCAATAAATCAGGTCTAATTGTCCTGTGATTGTTTTTGGTAATTATTTGGTGGTTAATACAACAATGATCAATAATCAATGAAAAACTAAATATTTGGACACAGTTGTCCAAATGAAAGTGTTGACAATACAATGACTTGTTCATATGGATTGGACCAGGCCAAGTCACATGAAAGATAGTTTATATTGTTTGCCATGCTTGGTACACATGGTAGATAACTTTCTGTTTTCAGACACAAGCAGCATGTGTCATCTATGTACCAAATGTAATTGATGTAAAACACTGCCTTCTTGCAAAGACTGCCACTGTGTCAGTCAGGGTTATGGAGCAAACCTGATGTTATTGTTCTCCCTTCTTCAGTCTTCTAGCGTTGTTTGCACAACCTATTAGACTCCTACACAGGGTTCCCCATCATCTCATTAATTTCCTCTACCTACGTGTTCTTTGTGTATGTATATAGGCCTACAGTAGCAACCTATTACATGTGTTGTTTATCTAATGAAGCGCAATAGATCAAAACATCACCAATGTTAGTAATTAAGTCAAATAAAGTGATTGTTTTTACCTGAGAGATTGTCTCCCCTTGTCCTCCTGTCTAGTAATGTCACTGTTGACCCATCAGCCTCCTCTGGTCTCTGAACTGACTCCTCTTGTTCCTCTTTAATCTGTGGAGCTTCTGGTTTCTCCTGGACCAGACTGATGCTCCTCTCCTGCTGTTCATGGGAAACCTCCTCTTTACACACAGGAAGGAGTGTGACATCTAGAAGGAGGAGAGAGGAGATAACGTTAGCAGAAAATAAACTCAATGTGTTTTCTGTTTGGATAAGATTGATTCTTCTAATAATTGTTTTATTTTCATTTTTATAATCAACAGTGTAAAATTTGTATTCTGTCAATTTTGTCAAACTTTGACACAGGATTTGACACAATGTTTGACCTGAAGATCAAGATTCAATGTATCCCCTGAGCAAGCAGCCAGGCTATATTAGCTCAATGGAAAAACAAAAACAAAACAACAACAACCAAAAAACAACAATCTGCACTTGTGCAGGAAAACTGATTCAAAACCGGGGTAGAAGAAGGAAGTTACATAGTGCAGCTTTAACGTTATGTATTAATTATTATTTAATATTTAAAAGGGGTTTTACTGTACAGTATAATGCAACTGTTATTCAGTTATTATTTGTATTATTTGTGCAGTGTACATTATCTACAGCACTGCTTCCCTTTTTTCCATTTTATGTAACTTGTTCCTATACCAATTTGATCCAATCATGACTCATGATAGAGAACTCAGTCAGGATACATATTAAACAAGTGAAATTGGAAGTGAGGACACAAAGAAATGAGCAGACAAGATTGGAACTGGAACACTATAAAAATGAAGCTGATAAATGGTTACTTTCTCCTGATTGGTTGAAATGTTGTCAACCTACCTGAACATTTATTTTGTTTATTAAAGAGCCGGAGAGACAAAGAGACTCCTGTTACTGAACAATCACTCTATAGCAATGATTACTATCACAATCTAGGGCTTTAACCTTTTAACAAAACAACGTTTTGTTTTAACCATAAACTATCACTTACCCTTTAATCACACTATAGACATAAAACATGACAAAATGGAAATATATGTATTAGACATCTATCATCCCTGTCTGTTTATTGATGTGTGTGTCATGTCAGTCATACTTGATCACAGTAGAGTTCAAAGACACATTCATGCAATTTAAAACATCTATTTATTTATCTGTGATTATTTCTGGTTAAGTTTAGTTTAGGTACCAATCTGCTCTGTGTAGTTTGATGTAGTTTAGTGATGGTACCAATCTGCTCTGTGTAGTTTGATGTAGTTTAGTGATGGTACCAACCTGCTCTGTGTAGTTTAATGATGGTACCAACCTGCTCTATGGAGTTTTATGTAGTTTAGTGATGGTACCAATCTGCTCTGTGTAGTTTGATGTAGTTTAGTGATGGTACCAATCTGCTCTGTGTAGTTTAATGATGGTACCAACCTGCTCTATGGAGTTTTATGTAGTTTAGTGATGGTAACAACATGCTCTGTGTAGTTTGATGACTGGTTGTAAAAGCAGCTCCAGTGTTCTGCGTTTCTGCTTAATGTGTTGCTTAAAGTAGACATCTTGGTCCTCATATTCTCTAATAGTTCTTTCAACTTCAATAAACATCTCTTCAGCAACCACAGATAGTCTGTCTGTAAAAAAAATCTACTGTACAAGCTAGTTGTCAGTGTGTGTGGCCACGTTGGTTTCTGACATGTCATGTCAAGACAACACATCCTGCTGGTGATTTAATGCTTACTGACCCCTCCTGGTGAAGATCTGCACACATGTGGGTTAAATCCTAAACTGGTGAGAGGTTAGACTATGTATAAGATAATTGGCTTTAAGTGATTTGTTAATTTGCAATGGGTTTAATACATAGAGCAAGATTACAATATTAAGTGTCACGTGTTTCTGAGGAAACAAGTGTGGTCATTGAGCATTCAGGAAGACAAAAAATCTCATTTGTTATTGCCCATGTGGTGACATTCTGTAGTTCATGCCAGAACTGACAATAAGAGAAATGAGTGATGTACAAATAAATCATGGGTGCACAGACTCACAGAATCACAGCAGCAACTTGCTGAAGTGTTTTTGGTAGGCTAAAGCATATAGATGAGGTCTTCTTATTTATTTATTAACCTAATTTAACAACAAAAATACAATACAAATAGGAAAGAAATGTGTTTGCCACACAGTGCTGCTGTGAAAGAGTATTCCACAAAGCAATGACATTATACATAAAGTATTACATGAACACAGATAGACCATTACACACATGACACATCATGACAGACAGGGACATTCACACCTATTCCTTTGTGTTCAGAGCATTCATTGATGTGGGATGAATGAGTCTGTTCAATAATGTTTAGTAGGAGGGCTGTTATCTTATTCAAATTGATTTTCAAGGCTGTGTCCTGTGCTGTATGGATCAGGGCCCACATGTAAATCCCTAAAATGTTGGCGACACACCCATCTGACCACTTAACCCATTCAATCCAGGAACACATACTGTGTCATTTTAGATTTTTTAGCTATAACCATCTGCTATTTTTTGTAGTTGTGAAAATGTGTGCAAATATAAATATAGGCCTATATGTTTTTTAAAGCGAACATTTTTAACTCAAATCTTTGCCTCTGGGGATTCTACAAATGTCTTCTAAATCCTAAACAGTTTTTATGTTGCTATAATATATAATCATTTTTCATGTCAAGGACCCCCAAAATGATATATATTTGTCCGCAGACCCCCCTATCTCAAAATAGTTTGTTCCAGGGACCCCCCAGAAGCAAAGATTTGAGTTGAAAATGTATATATTAATATTCAAAGATTTGCACACATTTTCACTGTGTTTCACATGTTCCGGCTTGGATCAATGAAACAAACATAGTATACTTTAACTTATTATGTATCTGTATCACAATGAAAACTCAAGGTTTTCAAGGGAAAATACCATGACATCTATTTAGATTTTTTAAATATTAATGTTGTATTATCATAACAATTTTTCTATTTTGTTTTGCCAATTATTTGCAATATCCTCACAAGAATACAACTGTGCTTTTACTTCCACAAACGAGCACAGACACAAACCAACAAAAACAACCTCCCTCAGTACACAGGTTCTCAAAATGAGTACTTTAATATAAATGTTATATTATCATTTAAATCTTTACCCACCACCAGTTGAGAACCACTGTTCTATATCAAGACTACTACACTATATGAAACCCAACATGGTTGTCATGTCAGTTCCAAAACACCCCCGTTCTTCACCTTCTATTGAGAGCTGCAGGGAACAGGGAACTGGTCCTTTGTTTGTCTGTTTCAAGGAAGCTGGTTGGAGGAATCCTTCCTCCTCCTCTTCTCTTCATCTAAGTCTCCTCCACAACCTGTGTTAGGTCACCTGAGTCACAGTCAAACAGTTTGCTGATGCTCTGTCATGGTCCTCCAATCCAAAGTGACAGTCATGGCTGTGTGGTGAGGACAGGTTCATGAATCCATCCAATGGGAGCAGGAGACACTCTCCGTTAAGGAAGTCACAGGAGGAGAGGGGTGAGAGGTCAAAGTCAGGCATGGAATGATTCTGTTGATAAGAGTTAGGAGTGTGAGAGAGAACGTGAGAGAAAGGTTTATTATTTAGATTACTTCATGACTAAAAGGGTTTCAGTGAACAATGGCAACTCAACTTGAGATTTGGTAAGATAGCATTGGCTAGGTTTATATTTCATATCAAATGTACTGATTCCTTTATTTAATCAGTCTGAAGACTGTAGGAGTTAAATATTCAAGGTTCTTTATTGTAACAACCCATAATACCAGTATAAGAGAGTAAAATGAGTGGATTTCAGCTCCTGGACATTCAAGTAACAAGAGAATATATAAATAGTGATAAAATAACAATTCAAATAGCAGTAAAAAGAGTACTACGATAGAAAACAATGACAATTGCACAACTTAAGATGTAGTCATTACTGTAGGTGTTGTGTGTGTGGGTCCTATACCTGTGTGTGTTTGTTTGTGTGTGTGTGTGTGTGTGTGTGTGTGTGTGTGTGTGTGTGTGTGTGTGTGTGTGTGTGTGTGTGTGTGTGTGTGTGTGTGTGTGTGTGTGTGTGTGTGCGCGTGTGCGTGTGTGCATGCGTGTGTGCATGCGTGTGCGTGAGCTCGCACATGTGTATAGGGTCTGTTTTAAGAAATGTGTACATAGCTGTTTGTCGTCTTGTGTGTGATTTCATCAAGTGAAGACATGTAAAACTACCTGTGTCATCACCTAAGACAAGAGAAGATGGGTGGTGTTGGGAGGTCTCTGTCACTGTTGAGGATCTTGATGCTGGTGATGATGACCTCACTTCCTGGGTGCATGTAGAGGTTGTGGAATGTAATTCATCAGTGGATGTGGGGGTCAGCATGGGCTCAGAATTGGGATTGGAGGAGCTATGTCCTATCACAGGTCTCCAGACGCTAGAGTGGTCCTCAGTTTGGGTCTTCTTCTTAGCGGGGCCTTCATCAGTATTTAACTGTCCACTAGCAGCATATTGCACAATACAGTATTATATTAGTTACACAACATGTAAACAATGTTACACTGGCTATTGCAGTGTTAACAGTTCCAGAAGGGAGAGATGGAATAATGACAGGACGTGGATAGTAGCTGTAATGTCGTCCATACTCTCTTATTCAGAGTAAGGTCATTTAAATACCATAGTCATGAATCTGTAATAAAGCTTAAGTCATTTTATTGAAAGGACAATTGGATTAGACTGTTGTGATTTGATTCAGAGAGGAGAATAGGACAAATATTTAATACGTAGGAAAGAAAACACAAGACAGCAGAAGAGATAAGGACAGTGGAATGCCAAGCCAGCAATGTGATGATTAGTGAATAAATCTAGGATGTTGTGTAATTGTGTAATAAATAAATTACCTGCTGCAGGAAGCAACTCTGGGGTCAACAGTGGTTCCATCAACCTCCTTATCCTGCACTGCATCTGCACCTGAAGGACACATCAAGGTCATTATAGTGAATGATAACTAAAACAGAAAGTAGCTTTGATACATATGGTGTGTGCTAACAACTCATTGTTTCTAGGAAGAATATAATGAGAAATAGACCAATTAATTGTAGATTTAATTTGGTTATTTTGACTTTGCGAGATTGTGTGCTTGTCTACCTTATTATTTAGAACGTATTGGTCATATGGGATTACATGTGTTTTCCACTGTATGAATCCACGTTTATTAACCCTTTAAGGCCTGTTTTATACTTCAGCTACTCGACACTAGCCAATTTACAAACTCACAACGTCAATCGCAATGCGTTGTGAAAGAAATTGTAATTTAAAAAATCTTAGAAAAGAGCAAAGAATACTAAGATGCCAGGGTGGAACTGGTTAAAAGTAACATTTTGAACAAAGTTTTTGTGAAAGATAAGTTGTTGTTTATTTTACCTTTGTGAGTCCTCATGTGTTTCTTCAGATACTGGGTTTGACTGAATTTTCTTTCACAAATTGTACAGGTATAGGGTTTTCCCCCTGTATGAGTCCTCATGTGTTTCTTCAGATTACCCTTTTCACTGAATCTTTGTTTACAAACTGTACAAGTGTAGGGTTTTTCCCCTGTATGAGTTCTTGTGTGTTTCTTCAGAGTACCATTTTCACTAAATCCTTGTTTACAAACTTTACAAGTAAAGGGTTTTTCCCCTGTATGAGTCCTCATGTGTGTCTTCAGATTACAAATTTTATTGAATCTTTGTTTACAAACTGTACAAGTATAAGGTTTTTCCCCTGTATGAGTCCTCATGTGTGTCTTCAGAGTACCATTTTCACTAAATCCTTGTTTACAAACTTTACAAGAAAAGGGTTTTTCCCCTGTATGAGTCCTCATGTGTGTCTTCAGTTTGCTCATGTAGTGACAGTCTCTGCCACAAACTGTACAACTAAAGCTTTCCTTTTCTTTGTGACTTCTAGATGGAGTTTGTTTTGATGATCTCAGGTCCTGGGACAGCTTCTTGCTCAAAGACAATATTTGTCCTTCTACATGTTGTGTGTTGTGGGATTTCAGTGTGTTTAAAGCTGTCTGCTCTTCCCTGGTCTCCTCCCACTCATCACTGTCTTCAGTGATGTCAGATTCAGAACAGTGTGAAGAGACGAGCTGTTCCTCACTAATTGGTTGTGATTCTCCACAGTCCTCTACATCAGTTTGAGTTTTCATGTGTTCAGTTGAGATGCTGGCTAGAGGCTCTGTGTCTCTGTTTTCATCATCATCTTCACTTTTAACTGTTAATAATGTCAACGTTGACCCAGCAGCCTCCTCTGGTATTTGAAGTAGCTCCTCAGGCTCCTCTTTAATCTGTGGAGGTTTTGGTTTCTCCTGGACCAGACTGATGCTCCACTCCTGCTGTTCAGAGGAAACCTCCTCTTTACACACAGGAAGGAGTGTGATATCTAGAAGGAGGAGAGAGGACGTAATGTCAGCAAAGCAACTCAAATTGGTGGTTCTCTCAAATAGACTATGTATGGAAACACTGGTTACTACTATTTGGATTTGTAGGTCTGTTCAGTATTTCTAAAGCACATGTACACTAATTCATTTGGACATATATACAGTATAAAGAATACTGCTTATACGTATATACTCTTACTGTATAAAGGACACATATACAATCCTGATTCATATACTGTTTTACTGTATAATAAAGGATACTGTATGTGTTTAGAATCCTGCTTTATATCCTTGCTGTCGGGTGGAAACCTTGTATGTTCAAAACTGTCAGTTTGCATGAAATGTAGAAAAGATCTTGTGTTCCAAATGGACCCAATTTAGTCATAAGTCCTTCTTAATACTTTGCAATGTTTAATAAACCCACATACAGACTTAACCATTTTCACTTTAACAAAAACAAAAGTTCTACAAGTTCGACAAGTTTGTAAATCGGCTGTTTTTGTCTTGTGTTTGACGAAGTAGGGCATTCATTTACGAAAACTGTTAAAAATTGGAAATATGACACTGGGCTGAAAACTAGTCTCACGTATCCAGACGATCAGAGATCTCTGCCTACTGATACGAGTTGTAAAATCTGAATTCAATGAATGGATAAAAACTGAGTAAAAACAATTCAGAGATGAAACAAATAAAAATAACAGCATTACAAAACCAATGTAAAGACTTCAGGATGGTCCCTCATATTGGAACGGTATCAGGATTGGTTTTCAAAGCAGTGAGTGTAGGTTTGTTACCACCGGTTTCTCCACCGTTAGATAACATTCAATGAATTTAGATTTCCATAGACGTATAAGTAGGAGGAGATCGCTGATGGTCTGACTATGTTAGACTGGTTGAAAACATTCTGATGTGTTGAAATATTGTTTAATTTCAAACTCAATATAGGCAATATAATTACAGCAGTGTGTTCCATAAGCACTGGACTCTGGTTGGACAGATGTACATTAAAACATTTCCACTCAGCTACTGTTTTGTGTGAGCAATAAATCAGGTCTAATTGTCCTGTGATTGTTTTTTGTAATTATTTGGTGGTTAATACAACAATGATCAATAATCAATGAAAAACTAAATATTTGCAAATGAAAGTGTTGACAATACAATGACTTGTTCATATGGATTAGACCAGGCCAATTCACATGAAAGATAGTTTATATTATTTGCCATGCTTGGTACACATGGTAGACAACTTTCTGTGTTCTTACCACACTACTGTAGGTGTTGATTCAGACACAAGCAGCATGTGTCATCTAATATACCAAATTTAATTGGTGTAAAACACTGCCTTCTTGCAAAGACTGCCACTGTGTCAGTCAGGGTTATGGAGCAAACCTGATGTTATTGTTCTACCTTCTTCAGTCTCCTATCCTTGTTTGCACAACCCATTAGATTCCTACACAGGGTTCCCCATCATCTCATTAATTTCCTCTACCTACGTGTTATTTGTGTATGTATATAGGCCTACAGTAGCAACCTATTACATGTGTTGTTTATCTGATGAAGCACAATAGATCAAAACATCACCAATGTTAGTAATTAAGTCAAATAAAGTGATTGTTTTTAACCTAAGAGATTGTCTCCCCTTGTCCTCCTGTCTAGTAATGTGACTGTTGACCCATCAGCCTCCTCTGGTCTCTGAACTGACTCCTCCTGTTCCTCTTTAATCTGTGGCGCTTCTGGTTTCTCCTGGACCAGACTGATGGTCCTCTCCTGCTGTTCAGGGGAAACCTCCTCTTTACACACAGGAAGGATTGTGACATCTAGAAGGAGGAGAGAGGAGATAACGTTAGCAGAAAATAAACTCAATGTGTTTTCTGTTTGGATAAGATTGATTCTTCTACTTAATTTTATTTAATTTTTTTAGAATCAACAGTGTAAACATTTTGGTCCAATTTAAAGTGGCACTATGTAACTTTTTTTAATGAATAAAATGTAATTTAGTCCAATCGGTATAATAGAGTATGTTAATACAATATAACTTATACAATTGGGGTGGTTGTATTGGTGGTTGAGACATTTAGATTGTGTCAAAGGTCATGTCTCACCTAGACACATGATTTGACACAATGTTTGACCTGAAGATCAAGATTCAATGTATCCCCTGAGCAAGCAGCCAGGCTATATCAGCTCAATGGTAAAAACAAAACAAAAAACAATCTGCAATTGTGCAGGACAACCGATTCAAAACCGGGGTAGAAGAAGGAAGTTACATAGTGCAGCTCTAATATCATTTATTAATTGTTAATTAATATTTAAAAGGGTTTGACTGTAAAGTATAATGCTACTGTTATTCAGTTATTATTTGTATTATTTGTGCAGTGTACAGTATCTACAGTACTGCTTCCCTTTTTTCCATTTTATGTAACTTCCTATACCAATTTGATCCAATCATGATAGAGAACTCAGTCCGGATACATATTAAACAAGTGAAATTGGAAGTGAGGACACAAAGAAATGAGCAGACAAGATTGGAACTGGAACACTATCAAAATGAAGCTGATAAATGGTTACTCTCTCCTGATTGGTTGAAATGTTGTCAACCTACCTGAAAATGTATTTTGTTTATTAAGGAGCTGGAGAGACATAGAGACTCCTGTTACTGAACAATCACTCTATAGCAACGATAACTATCACAATCTAGGGCTTTAACCTTTTAACAAAAAAACTTTTTGTTTTAACCATAAACTATCGCTTACCCTTTAAAGGGATATTTCACTTTCAAAAAAACTTTTGGTCATTTTATCGTCTACTCAGGCTTTTGAGAGCCCCCCAGACAGTTTTTAAGTTGCTCGATTCAGTTTTTAGATATTTGATATTAATTTTATCAGACATGCCCACTTCCTATACAAACCCATTATAACTTCAAACTCCATTTTAACCATGATAGATTCATCAAAAACACCTGTCCTTGGTTCTGGTTACTCGTACCGCCCCCCTAATATGCGAGGGGCTCATGTTAAAAACATGTTAATAAACATCTTAAAAACTGTCTGGGGGGCTCACAAAGGCCTGAGTAGATGATAAAATGACCAAAAGTTTTTTTGAAAGTGAAATATCCCTTTAATCACACTATAGACATAAAACAAGACAAAATGGAAAGACATTTAATAGACATCTATCATCCCTGTCTGTTTATTGATGTGTGTGTCATGTCAGTCATAGTTGATCACAGTAGAATTCAAAGACACATTCATGCAATTAAAACATCTATTTATTTATCTGTGATTATTTCTGGTTAAGTTTAATGTTGATACCAACCTGTTCTGTGTAGTTTGATGTAGTTTAGTGATGGTAACAATCTGTTATGTGTAGTTTGATGTAGTTTAATGATGGTACTAACCTGCTCTGTGTAGTTTGATGTAGTTTAGTGATGGTACCAACCTGCTCTGTGTAGTTTGATGTAGTTTAGTGATGGTACCAACCTGTTCTGTGTAGTTTGATGTAGTTTAGTGATGGTACCAACCTGTTCTGTGTAGTTTGATGACTGGTTTTAAAAGCAGCTCCAGTGTTCTGCGTTTCTGTTTAATTTGTTGCTTAAAGTAGACATCTTGGTCCTCATATTCTCTAATAGTTCTTTCAACTTCAATAAACATCTCTTCAGCAACCACAGATAGTCTGTGGTTGATAAATGACTTCACTGTTTGTAGTAAAGTCATATTATTAGACTGAATGGCTGCTATTAAAACGTGAGGTAAATAAATCTACCGTGTTATCAGTGTTGTGTGATGGTGTGGCCACGTTCGTTTCTGACATGTCAAGACAACACATCCTGCTGGTGATTTGATGCTTACTGCCCCCTGCTGGTGAAGATCTGCACACAAGTGGGTCAATGGTTTTAAATAACATGCAAAACCTCACTTCTTGTAAATAACAAACAGATAGAAGAAGGTGCTATTTGATTACAGGTTATGTATATAAGACTCGGCTTCAAGTGGAAAATAAATACCATGCCTTTATTTAATTGGCAGTGGGTTATATACATAGAGCATGATTAAACTATTAACTGTCACATGTTTCTGTATTCTTCTGGATATTACAGCCAACTGAATGTTGTAGAATGTTTAAATGGATAATAAACAAAAGTAAGCAAACATATGTGTAGTCATTTAGCATTCAGGAATTTGTATTAAGTATTCTGCCTTGCATTCTCTTTTGCTATTGTCCATGCAGTGACATTCTGTAGTTCACACCAGAACTGGCAATGAGAGAAATTGCTGTACATATAAATCATGGGTGCACAGACTCAAACAACAGCAACTTGCTGAAATCTTTTTGGTAGGCTAAAATATATAGATGATGTTGTCTTCTAAGATAAGATATTATTGACCCTGTGGTGGAATTTGACACACAAATATATTGGAAATATATTACACAAATAAATTACATTATACCTAATGTATCACATGAGCAAAGAAGAAAAAGACCATTACATCACACATCATGACAAAAAGGGACATTCACAGCTATGACTTTGTGTTCAGAACATTAATTGATGTGGGATTAATGAGTCTTTGAACAATTTAATCTGCACCTTGGGAGTTGATATTCAGAATGTAGAATGTGGGAGGGGTCTGATATAATTATTTGGGCCTTTGTGATCATTGACTGTTAAATAATGTTTAGTAGGAGGGCTGTTATCTATTATTTATTATTAATAAATAATACAATTGTATTATTAATATTTTGATATTATTAATATTTTAATATTATTAAAATAACTTTCAAAGCTGTGTGGACCAGCCAGGAGATTGATGAACCAAACTGTAATGTTGGAGCTGATTACACACCTCTGAGAAAATTATTGAGGGAAAACATTAAGGAACGTGATGACTCTTTATTTAATTTAAACCCATGTATTTATTTACCATTTTCTGACACATTGCTCTCAATAAAGATGGTCTTTACACCCTGGATGTAGAGGGATCAAAGGTTCACATAATGAGTTAAACTTGTTCTCTCTTTTTTCTCTGACTCAACTTGACAATTGTGTGTGTTGTGTTTGGTTTCAGGAGCAAAGACCACCTATCTATCTTCTGTGCACATGTAGAATGTACACAACTACACCATCTCTGTGGCAAAAGATTCTGTGTTGGAAATTGAACATAATACATCATCTGCTTTTTTCATTTAATAAAGTAGGCGATCAGAGCAGCAAAATTAGCCATCACTTGTTAGATTGACACTAAAGTTTTGGAACTACAAGAAAATATCTGTATTTAGTTAATACTTTACCCAACAAATGAATAATGGTGGGTTTTTTACCTTCATATTTATCATCAGGTAATGACAAAAATATTAAACGATAATACTTCACATGTGGGCTCTCCATATTGTTTAATACAAGATGATTTACAGTACAAGTAAACAAATCAAATGTAGAAAATATAATTTGTCTTCATTAATATTTGATCACTTTAATTAAAAAGTAGTGGTGACATCATTCATTGGTTTTGGAGTCGTGTTTTGAACTTCTTTCTTCTTCTTGGCTTCCTGAACGTTACTGCAAATTCCTTTGAAACATCTGACCACTTAACCCATTCAATCCAGGAACACATACTGTGTCATTTTAGATTTTTTAGCTATAACCATCATTTTATACTTTGGGCTATTCAAATATAGCAGATATAGAAGCTCATAGCGCGGCACTCAAGCTTGATCTGCTATTTTTTGTAGTCGTGAAAATGTGTGCAAATCTTTGAATTTGCACACATTTTTATGTTTTTTAAAGCGAACATTTTTAACTCAAATCTTTGCCGCTGGGGATTCTACAAATGTTTTCTAAATCTTAAACAGTTTTTCATGTCAAGGACCCCCAAAATGATTGTCCGCAGACCCCCCCCATCTCAAAATAGTTTGTTGCAGGGACCCCCCAGAAGCAAAGATTTGAGTTGAAAATGTATATATATATATTCAAAGATTTGCACACATTTTCACTGTGTTTCACATGTTCCGGCTTGGATCAATGAAACTAACATTGTACACTTTAATTATTATTATGTATCTGTATCACAATGAAAACTCAAGGTTTTCAAGGGAAAATACCATGACATCTATTTAGATTTTTTTTAATATTAATGTTATATTATCATAACAAGTTTTCTATTTTGTTTTGCCAATTATTTGCAATATCCTCACTAGAATACAACTGTGCTTTTACTTCCACAAACGAGCACAGACACAAACCAACAGAATCAACCTCCCTCAGTACACAGGTTCTCAAAATGGTGTGAGGGACAATTTCTAATCAGTGTTCAAAACATTCTTCTAACACCAGTGGTTCTCAACGTTTACATTAATTATTTTAATATTAATGTTATATTATCATTGAAATCTTTACCCACCACCAGTTGAGAACCACTGTTCTATATCAAGACTACTACACTATATGAAACCCAACATGGTTGTCATGTCAGGTCCAAAACACCCCCGTTCTTCACCTTCCATTGAGAGCTGCAGGGAACAGAGAACTGGTCCTTTGTTTGTCTGTTTCAAGGAAGCTGGTTGGAGGAATCCTTCCTCCTCCTCTTCTCTTCATCTAAGTCTCCTCCACAACCTGTGTTACGTCACCTGAGTCACAGTCAAACAGTTTGCTGATGCTCTGTCATGGTCCTCCAATCCAAAGTGACATTCATGGCTGTGTGGTGAGGACAGGTTCATGAATCCATCCAATGGGAGCAGGAGACACTCTCCGTTAAGGAAGTCACAGGAGAGGGGTGAGAGGTCAAAGTCAGGCATGGAAGGGGTCGCCTCCCAGAAATGATTCTGTTGATAAGAGTTAGGGGGTGTGAGAGAGAACATGAGAGAAAGGTTTATTATTTAGATTACTTCATGAATAAAAGGGTTTCAGTGAACAATGGCAAGTATTCAACTTGAGATTTGGTAAGATAGCATTGGCTAGGATTTCATATCAAATGTACTGATTCCATTATTTAATAAGTCTGAAGACTGTAGGAGTTAAATATTCAAGGTTCTTTATTGTAACAAGAAAAATAATAAAGTCTGCACTGCACACTGGTAGTTGCAAAAATCTCCAGAATGTATTGCTCGTCAACGTTTCGGCCTGTTCAGGCCAAGGACATATACAAGGCATATATAAGGCTGTTCAGGCCTTCATCAGGACATATTGTTTCATTATACTTTGTTTGTCTAAGCACCTGGACCAACGGATGTGCGTGCACTACCCTTTTCATTCTTTATTGTAACAACCCATCATACCAGTATAAGAGAGTAAAATCCTGGATTTCAGCTCCTGGACATTCAAGTAACAAGAGAATATATAAATAGTGATAAAATAACAATACAAATAGCAGTAAAAAGAGTACTACGATAGAAAACAATGACAGTTGCACAATGTAAAATGTTGTTATTAAGTGTTGCGTGTATGGGTCCTACCTGTGTGTGTGTGTGTGTGTGTGTGTGTGTGTGTGTGTGTGTGTGTGTGTGTGTGTGTGTGTGTGTGTGTGTGTGTGTGTGTGTGTGTGTGTGTGTGTGTAAGTGTGTGCACGCATGTGCGTGTGTGTGAGCGCGCACACACGTGTATAGGTTCTGTCTTAATAAATGTGTACATAGCTGTTTGACTGTTTGTGTGTGATTCCATCAAGTAAAGACATGTAAAACTACCAGTGTCATCACCTAAGACAAGAGAAGATGGGTTGTGTTAGGAGGTCTCTGTCACTGTTGAGGATGTTGATGCTGGTGATGATGACCTCACTTCCTGGGTGCATGTAGAGGTTGTGGAATGTAATTCATCAGTGGATGTGGGGGGCAGCATGGGCTCAGAATTGGGATTGGAGGATGTCCAATCACAGGTCTCCAGACGCCAGAGTTTTCCTCAGTTCGGGTCTTCTTCTTAGCGGGGCCTTCATCAGTATTTAACTGTACACTAGCAGAATATTGCACAATACAGTAGCATATTATTTACACAACATGTAAACAATGTTACACTGGATATTGCAGTGTTAACAGTTCCAGAAGGGAAGTTTAAATACCATAGACATGAATCTGTAATAAAGCTTCAGTCATTTTATTGAAAGGACAATTGGATTACACTGTTTTGATTTGATTCACAGAGGAGAATAGGACAAATATTTAATACATAGGAAATAAAACACAAGACAGCAGAAGAGATAAGGACAGTGGAATGCCAAGCCAGCAATGTGATGATTAGTGACAAAATGTAGGATGTTGTGTAATTGTGTAAGAAATAAATTACCTGCTGCAGGAAGCAACTCTGGGGTCAACAGTGGTTCCATCAACCTCCTTATCCTGCCCTGCATCTGCACCTGAAGGACACATCAAGGTCATTATAGTGAATGAGAACTAAAACAGAAAGTAGCTTTGATATATATGGTGTGTGCAAACAACTCATTGTTTCTAGGAAGAAAATAATGAGAAATAGACCAATTAATTGTAGATTTAATTTGGTTATTTTGACTTTGGCAGATTGTGTGCTCGTCTACTTTATTATTTAGAACTTATTGGTCAAATTGGAATACAATGCGTTCTCCACTGTATGAATCCACGTTTATTAACCCTTTAAGGCCTGTTTTATAATTCAGCTACTCGACACTAGCCACGTCAATCGCAATGCGTTGTGAAAATAAGAGTATTTTGAAAATCTTAGAAAAGAGTAAAGAATACTAAGATGCCAGGGTGGAACTGTTTAAGAGTTGCATTTTGAACAAAGTTTTTGTGAAAGATAAGTTTTTTAGTTTTTTGTTTTACCTTTGTGAGTCCTCATGTGTTTCTTCAGATGATGGGTTTGACTGAATTTTTGTTTACAAACTGTACACGTATAGGGCTTTTCCCCTGTATGAGTCCTCATGTGTCTCTTCAGATCATAGTTTCGGCTGAATCTTTGTTGACAAACTTTACAAGAATAGGGTTTTCCCCCTGTATGAGTCCTCATGTGTTTCTTCAGAGAACTAGTTTCACTGAATCTTTGTTCACAAACTGTACACGTATAGGGCTTTTCCCCTGTATGAGTCCTCATGTGTCTCTTCAGATCACAGTTTCGGCTGAATCTTTGTTGACAAACTTTACAAGAATAGGGTTTTCCCCCTGTATGAGTCCTCATGTGTGTCTTCAGATTACCATTTTGACTGAATCTTTGTTGACAAACTTTACAAGAATAGGGTTTTTCCCCTGTATGAGTCCTCATGTGTATATTCAGATCGCTCATGTAGTGACAGTCTCTGCTACAAACTGTACAACTAAATATGTTCTTCTCTTTGTGAATCCTGAATGGAGTTTGTGTGGATGATCTCAGGTCCTGGGACAACTTGTTGCTCAAAGACAATCTTTGTCCTTCTACATGTTGTGTGTTGTGTGATTTCAGTGTGTTTAAAGCTGCCTGATCTTCCCTGGTCTCCTCCCAATCATCACTGTCTTCAGTGATGTCAGATTCAGAACAGTGTGAAGAGAGGAGCTGTTCCTCACTAATTGGTTGTGATGTTCCACAGTCCTTTACATCAGTTCGAGTTTTCACGTGTTCAGTTGAGATGCTGGCCAGAGGCTCTGTGTCTCGGTTTTCATCATCTTCACATTTCACTGTTAGTAATGTCAACATTGACCCATCATTCTCCTCTTGTATTTGAAGTAGCTCCTCAGGCTCCTCTTTAATCTGTGGACGTTCTGGTTTCTCCTGGACCAGACTGATGCTCCTCTCCTTCTGTTCAGGGGAAACCTCCTCTTTACACACAGGAAGGAGTGTGACATCTAGAAGGAGGAGAGAGGACATAATGTCAGTAAAGCACAACTCAAATTGGTGGTTCTCTCAAATAGACTATATATATGAAACACTGGTTACTACTATTTGGATTTGTAAGTCTGTTCAGTATTTGTGAAGCACATATCAACACTAATTCATTTTGACATATATACAATATAAAGAATACTGATTATACGTATATATTCTTACCGTATAAAGGATAGATAATAATGTGTATACAGTATTTACTGTTTTACTGTATAAAATATATTTTATATGCAGATGGGGTTTTTCGTCACCCAAATCTGCGTATACATGTTCATTATCCACCTGCCATCCAACCGCATTAATTATAACATCCTATTTCTAGATCCGCACCAACCGCATTAAATTATTTTCCTGACGTTAGTTTTCTTATAAACAATGTTACTCACCAATGTCTGTCACGATAGTGACTGTATACAATCCATATCTATGGTAACAACAAGATGGAGCTTCATTCACTTTACTTTCGCTTTCACTTTGTTGCCATGTCTTTTATAAGTGACTCTTGGGCTTGTTTGACGCTAATGGTTTGGCGCTTGTTTTGGGCTTTTCATAGACATGGCTGCTTATTTCTCTGGCAAGATCTGGCAACACCGGCTGCATGCTGTACACTGTTGTTGGCAAAGTACAGTAGGCGGCTAATTTGTGCCTGACGTAAAATGACATAATATTGAAATACTACAAACGCACTTACGGCGAGATTTCGTGCTTCGTGCCTATAGATTTATATCATTAATTTAATTCCCACATTATTTCACCCGCGGTTTATCCAATATTAATTAATGATTATATTTGATTGACCCAAATCCACCCAAACTGCGGCAACCGCGGCTAAAACCATGCATCTCTAATGCTTATATATCGTTGCTGTCGGGTGGAAATCTTGTATGTTCAAAACGGTCAGTTGGAATGAAATGTAGAAAAGATCCTGTGTTCCAAATGGACCCAATTTAGTTATAATCCCTTCTTAATACTTTTCATTGTTTCAATATTTATTAAACCCACAGACATACTGAACCATTTTCATTTAAACTTAAAAAAGAACACAAAGTTCTACAAGTTCAACGTGTCACATTGTGAGCTTGTAGATCGTCTGTTTAAATCTTTTGTGCGAATGACGAAGTAGGACATTAATTTACGAAAAACATGAAAAAAATGAAATATGGAGACACAGGGTTTCTGCCCGACAGCAACAATACTGTTTTACTTCATAAAATATACAGTTAACGTACTATATAGAATCCTGTGAATATGTACTGTTTTACCACATAAAGACTATGGTTTATATTCATACTGCTGTATGAAGAATACCGTTATAATGTAATTAACATTGACACTGGGCTGAAAACTAGTCTCACGTATCCAGACTTCAGGGTGGTCCCTCATATTGGAACGGTATCAGGATTGGTTTTCAAAGCAGTGAGTGTAGGTTTGGTACCACTGGTTTTCTCCACCGTTAGATAACATTCAACTAATTTAGATTGCGTAGATAGACATATCAGTAGGGGGAGTTGAGGAGATCTCTAAGCTTCTGACTATGTTAGACTGGTTGAAAACAGTCTGATGTGTTAAAATATTGTTTAGTTCCACACTCAGTATGGTTACGTACATTAAAACATTTCCAATCAGCTACTTTTTGTGTGAGCAATATACTGTGTGTAGCAGGTCTAATTGTTTTGTGATCATTTTTGTAACATTATTTGGTGTTTAACACAACAGATCAATGAGAAATATTTGGACATAGTTGTCCAAATGAAAGTGTTGACAATACAATAACTTGTTCATATCATGGATTGGACCAGGCCAAGTCACATGAAAGATGTGTTTTACTAGTTTCTATTGTTTGCCACACTTGGTACACATGGTTGACAACTTTCTGTTTTCTTGCCACACTAGGTGTTGATTCAGATAGACACGGGCAGCATGTGTCATCACATGTACCAAATATAAATCGGTGTAGAAACCACTGCCTTCTTGTAAAAAACTGCCACTGTGTCAGTCAGCGTTATGGAGCAAACCTGATGTTATTGTTCTCCCTTCTTCAGTCCCCTAGCGGCCTAGCCTATTTTTGCACAACCCATTAGACCTCTACACAGAGTTCCCCAGGCATTATCCCATTCAATTCCTCCAACTAATGTGTTCTTTGTGTATGCATAATAGCGACATATTACAGTACATATATCCTTATCTGATGAAGATATCACTAATGTTTTTTTTACATTAGTAGACACAAAGTGATAAGGTTTTACCTGAGAGATTGTCTCCCCTTGTCCTCCTGTCTAGTAATGTCACCGTTGACCCATCAGCCTCCTCTGGTCTCTGAACTGACTCCTCCTGTTCCTCTTTAATCTGTGGAGCTTCTGGTTTCTCCTGGACCAGACTGATGCTCCTCTCCTGCTGTTCAGGGGAAACCTCCTCTTTACACACAGGAAGGAGTGTGATATCTAGAGGAAGGAGAGAGGAGGTAACGTTAGCAGAGAGAAAGTCAATGTGTTTTCTGTTTGGATAAGGTGTATTCTTCTACTTATTGATTTGTTTTGTAATAATCACCAATGTAAAATGAGTATTTCTTTGTCAAGTTGGTAAAACTTGGTCCAACTTAAAGTGGAACTATGTAACTTGTTACTTGTACTGTAACTATGTAATTTAGTCCAATCTGTATAGTAGAGTATGTTAAGCAAGGGATAATGTACGGGTAGCTGGTCATTATAAAAAAATAAATCCTGACATAATCGCCCTGAAAACAAGGAAGTGTAGTGGATCAAATAAAATACATTTTTGGTTATTGCATCGTCTAATTCTTGCTTCAAATGCTTTCAAAGACATTCTTGAGAGCAACGTTTAGTAAATCACATGGCGTGTTTGTTTACATGGCTGTCATGTTGGATTACAGCATAAAATCAAGCAGCGCAGGTTGATATGAGCAGGGAGTCTTTGATTAGACAGCGGTCTGTTATTGAGCCCATCGGTCATTATTCAGAAATAACACACCGCTGAATTCAGCGATTGACCGATCAGAATCAAGAATTCAACCAAGCCGTGTAAAAATACAATATAACATATACAATTGGGGTGGTTGTACATGTGGTTGAGACATTTAGCTTGTGTCAAAGGAGACACAGGGTCTGACACAAATTTTGACCTGAAGGTCAAGATCCAATGTATCCACTGAGCCAATCTGGGAACCCATCGCCAAATGAAAAGGAAAAACAGCGCCCTCTGCTGTTTTTGACTATCTCAGTTGGCTCTGGGAGGAAGTTGACGTAGCACCCGTAAGCAAGGAAACCGGGGTTTTGGTCTGCCTTCAGCGCATCACTTCCGGTGGTGCGACTATGTTTTCATTCCCACTAACAATATTTCTACACGGAACACTAACAGCACTTCTCCCAAAGAACATGGATCGTTTTGGTTATAAGCCCACTTGTTTCTATGATGAAAGAGCAAGTTAAAATGTGAATATCGTTCCGTGGTTTTGTCTGCTCCGCGGACGCTATTGTTCAATTAGTTTCGAGTGGGGAAGGATTGACGGACACGTGAATCCCGCCCATTACATTTGATTGGGTAAAGTGTGGCCTGCTTCCTGATCTGAAGGCACGCCCACTTGTAGGCCAGTGCGTACGCGATATGACGAACAACCCGACAGATTCAAACGCAGAGCAGAATCTGTTCTTGAGAGATTACCCCTGAGCAAGCAGGCAGGCTATATTGGCTAAATTGTAAAAATAAAAATAAATAAAAACCTCAATATTTTATATATACTTTAATAAGTATATATATACATATATATATATATATATATATATATATATATATATATATATATATATATATATATATATATATATATATATATATATATATATATATACAGTATAAATGGTAATGAGTCTTACATCCACACTTAAAAACACACCATTAGTTAATCACACTATAGATATAAAACATGACAAAAAGGAAAGGGGGCAGTGGTGGCCTAAAGGTTAGAGGAGCGCCCTCGTTGCCGGAAGGTTGCCGGTTCGAATCCCCGGGAAGTGAATGTTCACCACTTCCCCAACACCGCTGAAGTGCCCTTGAGCAAGGCACTGAACCCCAACTGCTCCAGTGGAGCTGCTTAGTGGCCAACAGCATAAGACTGTGGTTGTACTAGTCAGCTCCCAGGTTTTAATGTGTCTGTCTGTCTGTGTGTTTCTATGTGCAGGGCGTTGCTGAAAATGAGCACTTGTGCTCAGCTACTACCCTGGGTAAATAAAGAACAAAAAAACAAAAAAGACATTAATAGACATCTATCATCCCTGTATGTTTATTGATGTGTGTGTCATGTCAGTCATACTTGATCACAGTCGAATTCAAAGAAACATTCATGCAATTTAAAACATCAATTTATTTATCTGTGATTATTTCTGGTTACGTTTAGTGATGGTACCAACAGGTTCTGTGTAGTTTGATGTAGTTTAGTGATGGTACCAACCTGCTCTGTGTAGTTTGATGTAGTTTAGTGATGGTACCAACCTGTTCTGTGTAGTTTGATGTAGTTTAGTGATGGTACCAACCTGTTCTGTGTAGTTTGATGTAGTTTAGTGATGGTACCAACCTGTTCTTTGTAGTTTGATGACTGGTTGTAAAAGCAGCTCCAGTGTTCTGCGTTTCTGCTTAATTTGTTGCTTAAAGTAGACATTGGTCCTCATATTCTATAATAGTTCTTTCAACTTCAATAAACATCTCTTCAGCAACCACAGATAGTCTGTGGTTGATCAATGACTTCACTGTTTGTAGTAAAGTCATATTATTAGACTATTAGTCTCAGACTGGACTACTAGACTACAAGATAGTTCTCAGTGTGTGGCCACGTTGGTCAACGTTATACAAACACTTCCTGCTGGTGATTTGATGCTTTGATTATAACACTGCCACCTGCTGGTGAAAATCTGCACAACAGTCTTCCAGTGGTTTTAAATAACATTCAGAACGAGATGGAACAGGAGAGCTTTTTGAAACTAATAATTAGCTTAATAACAATTAACAAGAAGACGACGATGCTTTTTGGTAGAGAGTATGTATATTTCTTAAAGGCCACGTTGGTTTCTGACATGTCAAGTCAACACATCGTGCTGGTGATTTGATGCCTACCGCCCCCTGCTGGTGAAGATCTGCACACAAGTGGGTCAAAGTGAAATGAATCATTCAGTGGTTTTAAATAACCTTTTTTGGTTAGAGGGTATGTATATAAGGCACTCTGCTTCAAATGAACAATAGATACAATGCCTTTATTGAATTGGCAGTTTGTACTTTCTATACATTCATATACGTTTCTATACATTTCTAACATGCTATACATAAAGCATGATTAAAATATTAACTGTCACATGTTTCTGTCTTCTTCTGGGAATAACAGCCAACTTAATGGTGACTACTATTTGAATGAATAATAATCAACAGTAAGGAAACAGTTGAATTCATTTAGCATTCGGGAAATTGGCAAAATACATTTTTATTATGTATTCTGCCTTGCATTCTCTTTAGCTATTGCCCATGTGGTGACCTTCTGTAGTTCACACCAGAAGTGACAATGAGAGAAATTAGTGATGTACATATAAATCATGGGTGCAAAGACTCAAAAAACCACAACCGCAACTTGCTGAAATGTTTTTGGTAGGCTAAAGCATATAGATGATGTCTTCCTATTTATCTATTTATTAACCTTTTTTAACAACAAAAATACAATACAAATATAGGAAACAAATGTGTTTGTCCACACAGTGCTGCTGTGAAAGAGTATTCCACAAAGCAATGACATTATACATAATGTATCACATGAACACAGATATGACCATTACACACATCACACATCATGACAGACAGGAACATTCACACCTATTTATTTGTGTTCAGAGCATTAATTGATGTGGGATGAATGAGTCTTTGAACCATTAATCTGCACAAAGATAAAGGACACCAATAGTTACAGAAGTCTTCCATATATGGCATATGTACTATGGACATGGAGTAAGCATACTTCAGCTGTTAAGATTAACAGCTGCCGACAAGTTAGAATTACTTACATTGGTGAGAAAGCTTGCTGACCAGACATTCAATGAGATTGAATGGAAGACAGAGAGAAACACACAATAATACATATATTTGGCAATCTATAAATTCAGCCAACTGCACAGTTTTCAATTAAAACCCATGAAAAAACATTCTGCCTCTGGTGAGTTGATACATTATTTATCTCTACATGGCTGTGTGCTCACACTCATAGGAAGGCAGCACACCTGTGACAACGTGAAGATGGTCTATACACCCTGGATGTAGAGGGATCAAAGATAACACCAATAATTCACATAATGAGTTCAACTTCTTCTCTTCCTTTTCTCTGACTCAACTTGACATTGTGTGTTTGTTGTGGTTGGTTTCAGGAGCAAAGACCCCCATATTCCATCTTCTATGTACATGCTCGACACACCTACAACATCTCTGTAGTAGAGGATCCTGACCCAATGTGTTGAAGACCGAACACAACCCTCCATCTGCTCAGGATGTTTTGAAGAACCACCTGTCTGTTGAGCATGGAGACAAATATCGGAAAAATATGTGACAAAGTAAAATGGGTGGTGACATCACCCATTGGAGTCGTGTTTTGAAGAGTTTCTTATTCTTGGCTTCCTGAACATTACTAAACAATCCTATGAAGGACTTCACATAATACTCTGACATAACAACAGTGGTGTTTCCCCTGTGAAAATATAGATGACATAATATGCATGTATTATTTTCATATTTAATAACTCATTATCAGTTCTGACTTTAGGGTGAATGATAGACAGTTATATGAAGATGAATCTGTGTTTAACTCATTGAGTAACATCAGATTACATGTGTGTAACCTGGGGTCTGCTTAGTAGGCTGGAGGGAAGACACTGAAAGATGTGAAGGTGAATGCCACATGGTGTTTTTATTAACAGAAAATCCAAACCACTTTCTGGCAGGAGGAAAGCTGCTTTTTATGGCATAAATCGCCTTTTACAGGTACATCCACTGTAAAACTGAACATTGTTGTATTAAGAGAAAACAACTGAGAACACGTTGATGTTCTAAAAGCAAATGGAAACATGGAACAGAAGGTGGGATTTAATTGTGTTGTCAACTAGTAACACAAATTGATTTAAAACATGAACATTGACTTCATACACAATAAACATATTGGTGCTGTCATGTGGAAACCTTGTATGTCTAAAACTGTAAATGAAAAAAAAAACTGCTTTCCAAAGGATTCAAAGCAGTTTTTAGAAATAAAATATGGTTGAAATTAAAATTATTTACAAGAACTTGTGATTGGTAAAATGTTTCTGAAACCCACACACATTTTTTCATAGCGAAAATAGCCGATATACAAGCCAACAGCATAATATGATGTGACACATTGTGAGCTTGTATATCGGCTATTTTCGCAACAATTTCATTTCTTACATTAAGTATTATGATAGGGCACTTTATTTATGAAAAACAAACAAACAAAAGACTAATTGGAGACACAGCGACGGTATACTGAACAATAGCATGTAACTGACATGCTTCCATCTCTGAAGGTATCTCTGTCCTGAATAAAACCTAGGATAGCGGTTCACAAACATTTATGGATGAGGGCCCACATGTAAATCCCTAAAATGTTGGCGGCCCATCTGACCACTTAACCCATTCAATCCGGGAACGCATACTGTGTAATTTTAGATTTTTTAGCTATAACCATCATTTTATACTTTGGGCTATTCAAATAGAGCAGATATAGAAGCTCATAGTGCGGCACTCAAGCTTGATCTGCTATTTTTTGTAGTCGTGAAAATGTGTGCAAATCTTTGAATATAGGCCTATATAACATTTTTAACTCAAATCTTTGCCTCTGGGGATTCTACAAATGTCTTCTAAATCCTAAACAGTTTTTCACGTCAAGGACCCCCAAAATGATATGTATTTGTCCGCAGACCCCCCCATCTCAAAATAGTTTGTTCCAGGGACCCCCCAGAAGCAAAGATTTGAGTTGAAAATGTATATATATATTCAAAGATTTGCACACATTTTCACTGTGTTTCACATGTTCCGGCTTGGATCAATGAAACTAACATAGTATACTTTAATTATTATTATGTATCTGTATTACAATGAAAACTCAAGGTTTTCAAGGGAAAATACCATGACATCTATTTAGATTTTTTTTAATATTAATGTTATACTAACAAGTTTTCTATTTTGTTTTGCCAATTATTTGCAATATCCTCACTAGAATACAACTGTGCTTTTACTTCCACAAACGAGCACAGACACAAACCAACAAAAACAACCTCCCTCAGTACACATGTTCTCAAAATGGTGCGAGGGACAAATTCTAATCAGTGTTCAAAACATTCTTCTAACACCAGTGGTTCTCAACGTTTACATTAATTATTTTAATATTAATGTTATATTATCATTGAAATCTTTACCCACCACCAGTTGAGAACCTCTGTTCTATATCAAGACTACTACACTATATGAAACCCAACATGGTTGTCATGTCAGGTACAAAACACCCCCGTTCTTCACCTTCCATTGAGAGCTGCAGGGAACAGGGAACTGGTCCTTTGTTTGTCTGTTTCAAGGAAGCTGGTTGGAGGAATCCTTCCTCCTCCTCTTCTCTTCATCTAAGTCTCCTCCACAACCTGTGTTAGGTCACCTGAGTCACAGTCAAACAGTTTGCTGATGCTCTGTCATGGTCCTCCAATCCAAAGTGACAGTCATGATTGTGTGGTGAGGACAGGTTCATGAATCCATCCAATGGGAGCAGGAGACACTCTCCGTTAAGGAAGTCACGGGAGGAGAGGGGTGAGAGGTCAAAGTCAGGCATGGAATGATTCTGTTGATAAGAGTTAGGAGTGTGAGAGAGAACGTGAGAGAAAGGTTTATTATTTAGATTACTTCATGACTAAAAGGGTTTCAGTGAACAATGGCAAGTACTCAACTTGAGATTTGGTAAGATAGCATTGGCTAGGTTTATATTTCATATCAAATGTACTGATTCCTTTATTTAATCAGTCTGAAGACTGTAGGAGTTAAATATTCAAGGTTCTTTATTGTAACAACCCATCATACCAGTATAAGAGAGTAAAATGACTGGATTTCAGCTCCTGGACATTCAAGTAACAAGAGAATATATAAATAGTGATAAAATAACAATTTAAATAGCAGTAAAAAGAGTACTACGATAGAAAACAATGACAATTGCACAATGTAAGATGTAGTCATTACTGTAGGTGTTGTGTGTATGGGTCCTATACCTGTGTGTGTGTGCGTGTGCGTGTGCGTGTGCGTGTGTGTGTGTGTGTGTGTGTGTGTGTGTGTGTAAGAAATTAAGAAATGTGTACATAGCTGTTTGTCGTCTTGTGTGTAAAGACATGTAAAACTACCTGTGTCATCACCTATGACAAGAGAAGATGGGTGGTGTTGGGAGGTCTCTGTCACTGTTGAGGATCTTGATGCTGGTGATGATGACCTCACTTCCTGGGTGCATGTAGAGGTTGTGGAATGTAATTCATCAGTGGATGTGGGGGTCAGCATGGGCTCAGAATTGGGATTGGAGGAGCTATGTCCTATCACAGGTCTCCAGACGCTACAGTGGTCCTCAGTTCGGGTCTTCTTCTTAGCGGGGCCTTCATCAGTATTTAACTGTCCACTAGCAGAATATTGCACAATACAGTATTATATTAGTTACACAACATGTAAACAATGTTACACTGGATATTGCAGTGTTAACAGTTCCAGAAGGGAGAGATGGAATAATGACAGGACGTGGATAGTAGCTGTAATGTCGTCCATACTCTCTTATTCAGAGTAAGGTAATTTAAATACCATAGTCATGAATCTGTAATAAAGCTTAAGTCATTTTATTGAAAGGACAATTGGATTAGACTGTTGTGATTTGATTCACAGAGGAGAATAGGACAAATATTTAATACGTAGGAAAGAAAACACAAGACAGCAGAAGAGATAAGGACAGTGGAATGCCAAGCCAGCAATGTGATGATTAGTGACTAAATCTAGGATGTTGTGTAATTGTGTAAGAAATAAATTACCTGCTGCAGGAAGCAACTCTAGGGTCAGCAGTGGTTCCATCAACCTCCATATCCTGCACTGCATCTGCACCTGAAGGACACATCAAGGTCATTATAGTGAATGATAACTAAAACAGAAAGTAGCTTTGATACATATAGTGTGTGCAAACAACTCATTGTTTCTAGGAAGAAAATAATGAGAAATAGACCAATTAATTGTAGATTTAATTTGGTTATTTTGACTTTGGCAGATTGTGTGCTTGTCTACTATTATTTAGAATGTATTGGTCATATGGGATTAAAATGTGTTCTCCACTGTATGAATCCACGTTTATTAACCATTTAAGGCCTGTTTTATACTTCAGCTACTCGACACTAGCCAATTTACAAACTCACAACGTCAATCGCAATGCGTTGTTAAAAAAATAGTAATTTAAAAAATCTTAGAAACGAGTAAAGAATACTAAGATGCCAGGGTGGAACTGTTTAAAAGATACATTTTGAACAAAGTTTTTGTGAAAGATAAGTTTTTGTTTCTTTTACCTTTATGAGTCCTCATGTGTTTCTTCAGATGCTGGGTTCGACTGAATTTTCTTTCACAAATTGCACAGGTATAGGGTTTTTCCCCTGTATGAGTCCTCATGTGTGTCTTTAGAGTACCATTTTCACTAAATCCTTGTTTACAAACTTTACAAGTAAAGGGTTTTTCCCCTGTATGAGTCCTCATGTGTGTCTTCAGAGAACTAGTTTGATTGAATCTTTGTTTACAAACTGTACAAGTATAAGGTTTTTCCCCTGTATGAGTCCTCATGTGTGTCTTCAGATTACAATTTTGTCTGAATCTTTGTTCACAAACTTTACAAGAATAGGGTTTTTCACCTGTATGAGTCCTCATGTGTCTTTTCAGTTTGCTCATGTAGTGACAGTCTCTGCCACAAACTGTACAACTACAGCTTTCCTTTTCTTTGTGACTTCTATATGGAGTTTGTTTTGATGATCTCAGGTCCTGGGACAGCTTCTTGCTCAAAGACAATATTTGTCCTTCTACATGTTGTGTGTTGTGTGATTTCAGTGTGTTTAAAGCTGTCTGCTCTTCCCTGGTCTCCTCCCACTCATCACTGTCTTCAGTGATGTCAGATTCAGAACAGTGTGAAGAGAGGAGCTGTTCCTCACTAGTTAGTTGTGATTCTCCACAGTCCACTACATCAGTTTGAGTTTTCATGTGTTCAGTTGAGATACTGGCTAGAGGCTCTGTGTCTCTGTTTTCATCATCTTCACTTTTAACTGTTAATAATGTCAACATTGACCCAGCAGCCTCCTCTGGTATTTGAAGTAGCTCCTCAGGCTCCTCTTTAATCTGTGGAGGTTTTGGTTTCTCCTGGACCAGACTGATGCTCCTCCCCTGCTGTTCAGGGGAAACCTCCTCTTTACACACAGGAAGGAGTGTGATATCTAGAAGGAGGAGAGAGGACGTAATGTCAGCAAAGCAACTCAAATTGGTGGTTCTCTCAAATAGACTATGTATGGAAACACTGGTTACTACTATTTGGATTTGTAGGTCTGTTCAGTATTTCTAAAGCACATGTACACTAATTCATTTGGACATATATACAGTAGTATAAAGAATACTGCTTATACGCATACTCTTACTGTATAAAGGACACATATACAATCCTGATTCATATACTCATATACTTTACTGTATAATAAAGGATATATGTGTTTAGAATCCTGCTTATATATCCTTGCTGTCGGGTGGAAACCTTGTATGTTCAAAACTGTCAGTTTGCATGAAATGTAGAAAAGATCTTGTGTTCCAAATGGACCCAATTTAGTCATAAGTCCTTCTTAATACTTTGCAATGTTTAATAAACCCACATACAGACTTAACCATTTTCACTTTAACAAAAACAAAAGTTCTACAAGTTCGACGAGTTTGTAAATCGGCTGTTTTTGTCTTGTGTTTGACGAAGTAGGGCATTCATTTACGAAAACTGTAAAAAATTGGAAATATGACACTAGGCTGAAAACTAGTCTCACGTATCCAGACGATCAGAGATCTCTGCCTACTGATACGAGTTGTAAAATTTGAATTCAATGAATGGATAAAAACTGAGTAAAAACAATTCAGAGATGAAACAAATAAAAACTAGAAAAAGTGCTCCTCGGAGCACAGGTCTCCGCCAGGTCAGGTACGTTATTGTGGCCTCCTGGTGGCGCTATAATAGGCCAATGTGAAAAGGGTGCCATTTATTCTTAGGTCTTTCACGGCAATCAGACACTGCATTCATGATTTGAGGCATTTTGTTCCAAAAATGTGTTTTGCTAAATTAGACCTGCTGGTGGCGCTATAACAGGCCAATGTGAAAAGGGTGGCATTTCTTCCTCGGCCTAGTGGGAATATGCGTGTGAAAATTCACGGAATTCGCAAGCTGCGTGCATAGTTTGAGGCTTTTTGTTCAAAACGGACCAATCCTGCAAACTTTGGAAGCCAACCATAGGCAATGAGGATGGAATATGGGAAATCGGACAGATTTGTGTTGATCACATGACTATAGAGATACTGTGTACCGATTTGCATGACGTTTGGATAAAATCTGTAGGAGTAATGTAAAAAAAAGGGTTTTGCACAAATCGGCCTCCTGGTGGCGCTATAACAGGCCCATGTGAAAAAATTGGGGCAGAGGTTCTGAATTGGCATCCAGGGAGTGTGTGTGCACAGTTTCGGAGCGACCGGGCCAACGGTGCCAGAGATTAGCTGCTAACACACAGACAGGACACACGGACGGACACACGGACGGACAGACGGACAGGGGCGAAAACATTCTCTCTCGCCATGCCTTTCGGCCTGGCGGAGACAATAACAGCATTACAAAACCAATGCAAAGTCTTCAGGGTGGTCCCTATATTGGAACATTATCAGGATTGGTTTTCAAAGCAGTGAGTGTAGTTTTGTTACCACTGGTTTTCTCCACCGTTAGATAACATTCAATGAATTTAGATTTTCACAGACGTAAAAGTAGGAGGAGATCTCTGATGGTCTGACTATGTAAGACTGGTTGAAAACATTCTGAAATATTGTTTAATTTCAAACTCAATATAGGCAATATAATAACAGCAGTGTGTTCCATAAGCACTGGACTCTGGTTGGACAGATGTACATTAAAACATTTCCACTCTGCTACTGTTTTGTGTGAGCAATACATCAGGTCTAATTGTCCTGTGATTGTTTTTTGTAATTATTTGGTGGTTAATACTAGGGATGCGCGATATATCGGCCAACCGATATATATCGGCCGATATAGTCTTTTTTAAATTAATCGGTATCGGTCCGATATCAAAATTGCGCCGATGTGAACAGCCGATGATTGCCTCTGTGTCTCGCTGCTGCAGCTGCAGGACTCAAGAGTAGTGTGTGTGTGTGTGTGTGTGTGTGTGTGTGTGTGTGGGCGGGGGATAGGTTTCGGGTTTCACATGGTGTACCGACGTGCGCGCTGCCTCTCATTCACTAGACTGAGTGTGTCTCGTTGTGAGCGCTGCTCGGTGCTCGCGTGTTGCTCCACTCGTTAATTTATTTGCTTCAGGTGTGTAAGCCCAGCGAAGCTTATCAAAGTGGTCATTGGGCAAAAGCAGAGCCTCCGCGACCGTGTTGGTGGACAAATATAGCAGTAAGTTGGGCACTGTTTGGCAATACTTGTTGCTATAGAGCATGCTAATGAGTGCTAAGTGCTAACAAGTAAAACAAACAAATGTATGATATTAAGCGTGTGCGCGCACACACACACAGACACACACACACACACACACACTAAATGTGTGTGTGTGTGTGTGTGTGTGTGTGTGTGTGTGTGTGTGTGTGTGTGTGTGTGTGTGTGTGTGTGTGTGTGTGTGTGTGCTAAATGATGGGTAGTTTCCCCAAATGGACCCTTATGGGTCTGTAACTCAGAGTGTACAAATGGACCCTTATATGGGTCTGTAACTCGAAGTGTACAAACCAAATGGACCCTTATGGGTCTGTAATTCAGTGTCCAAATGGAACCAATTGGTCACAATTTTCAAAGATAAGCCTACTGGAGAAACTTTTCAATAGCAGACTAGATTCTTTTTTGGAAAGATTTAATGTAGCCTACTCTCAGAGAGTCATATGGTTTTAGAACTAACAGATCAACATCTCAGGCATTGATGGAATCCATTGAAAGAATCACAGATGCAATTGGAATATTAATTTACCTCAAAAAAGCTTTTGACACTATCTATCACAACATATTAATAAACAAACTGGAGAAAATTGGTATTAGAGGCATTGCAGTAGACTGGATAAAAAAAAGTTATTTGGACAGACGTCAACAGTTTGTGAAGCTGGAAAAATACAGCTCATATCATTTGGACATTGCTTGTGGCGTCTCCCAGGGGTCAGTATTGGGGCCCAAACTTTTTATTCTTTACATCAATGATATTTGCCAAGTTTCTAAGCTGCTGTCACTGGTACTTTTTGCAGTTGACACAAATGCTTTTTGCTCTGGGGATTATCCAGATGATAATATAAAATAATTTGGAATAAACAGGGATTGCTTTTTCAAATTCAGTGTTTAAACATGTTTTTCAGAATGGATAAAACTGTTTTTTTCATCGGTTATATCGGTTATCGGCCATAACAGCAATATATTATATCGGATATCGATATCGGCCAAAATGTCACATCGGTGCATCCCTAGTTAATACAACAATGATCAATAATCAATGAAAAACTAAATATTTGGACACAGTTGTCTAAATGAAAGTGTTGACAATACAATGACTTGTTCATATGGATTAGACCAGGCCAATTCACCTGAAAGAGTTTATATTGTTTGCCATGCTTGGTACACATGGTAGACAACTTTCTGTGTTCTTACCACACTAAGTGTTGATTCAGACACAAGCAGCATGTGTCATCTAATATACCAAATTTAATTGGTGTAAAACACTGCCTTCTTGCAAAGACTGCCACTGTGTAAGTCAGGGTTATGGAGCAAACCTGATGTTATTGTTCTACCTTCTTCAGTCTCCTATCCTTGTTTGCACAACCCATCAGACTCCTACACAGGGTTCCCCATTATCTCATTAATTTCCTCTACCTACGTGTTCTTTGTGTATGTATATAGGCCTACAGTAGCAACCTATTACATCTGTTGTTTATCTGATGAAGCACAATAGATCAAAACATGACCAATGTTAGTAATTAAGTCAAATGAAGTGATTGTTTTTACCTGAGAGATTGTCTGCCCTTGTCCTCCTGTCTAGTAATGTGACTGTTGACCCATCAGCCTCCTCTGGTCTCTGAACTGACTCCTCCTGTTCCTCTTTAATCTGTGGAGCTTCTGGTTTCTCCTGGACCAGACTGATGCTCCTCTCCTGCTGTTCAAGGGAAACCTCCTCTTTACACACAGAAAGGATTGTGACATCTAGAAGGAGGAGAGAGAGGAGCTAACGTTAGCAGAAAATAAACTCAATGTGTTTTCTATTTGGATAAGATTGATTCTTCTACTAATTGTTTATTTCTATTTTTTATAATCAACAGTGTAAAATTTGTATTCTGTCAATTTTGTCCAACTTTGGTCCAACTTAAAGCAATATGTCACTTTTTTAAATGAATAAAATTGTAATTTAGTCAAATCGGTATAGTAGAGTATGTTAATACAATATACCTTATACAATTGGGGTGGTTGTATTGTTATATGGTTGAGACATTTAGATTGTGTCAAAGGTCATGTCTCACCTATGTACAGGATTTGACACAAAGATTCAATGTAACCCCTGAGCAAGCAGAACAGTATAATGCTACTGTTATTCAGTTATTATTTGTATTATTTGTGCAGTGTACAGTATCTACAGTACTGCTTCCCTTTTTTCCATTTTATGTAACTTGTTCCTATACCAATTTGATCCAATAAGGATAGAGAACTCAGTCAGGATACATATTAAACAAGTGAAATTGGAAGTGAGGACACAAAGAAATGAGCAGACAAATTGGAACTGGAACACTATCAAAAATGAAGCTGATAAATGGTTACTCTCTCCTGATTGGTTGAAATGTTGTCAACCTACCTGAAAATGTATTTTGTTTATTAAAGAACCGGAGAGACATAGAGACTCCTGTTACTGAACAAACACTCCATCGCAATGATTACTATCACAATATAGTGCTTTAACCTTTTAACAAAAAAAAACGTTTTGTTTTAACCATAAACTATCACTTACCCTTTAATCACAATATAGACATAACACATGACAAAATGGAAAGACATTTAATAGACATCTATCATCCCTGTTTGTTTATTGATGTGTGTGTCATGTCAGTCATACTTGATCATCACAGTAGAGTTCAAAGACACATTCATACCATTTTTAACATCTATTTATTCATCTGTGATTATTTCTGGTTAAGTTTAGCGATTCTGGTTAAGATTAGTGATGGTACCAACCTGTTCTGTGTGGTTTGATGACTGGTTGTAAAAGCAGCTCCAATGTTCTGCGTTTCTGCTTAATTTGTTGCTTAAAGTAGACATCTTGGTCCTCATATTCTCTAATAGTTTTTTCAACTTCACTAAACATCTCTTCAGCAACCACAGATAGTCTGTGGTTGATCAAGGACTTCACTGTTTGTAGTAAAGTCATATTATTAGACTATTAGTCTCAGACTAGACTACAAGTTCTCAGTGTGTGTTATTTTTAACTATGGTGTGGCCACGTTTCTGACATAACAGGTCAACGTTATACAAACACTTCCTGCTGGTGATTTGATGCTTTGATTCTAACACCGCCATCTGCTGGTGAAAATCTGCACAACAGTCTTCCAATGGTTTTAAATAACGTTCAGAACGAGATGGAACAGTAGAGCTTCTTGAAACTAATAATTAGCTTAATAACAAACAAGAAGACGACGAGGCTTTTTGGTAGAGAGTATCTATTTCTTAAAGGCCATGTTGGTTTCTGACATGTCAAGTCAACACATCGTGCTGGTGATTTGATGCCTACCGCCCCCTGCTGGTGAAGATCTGTACACAAGTGGGTCAAAGTGAAATGAATTACAAATCATTCAATAGTTTTAAATAACCATTTTTGGTTAGAGGGTAGCCTATGTATATAAGGCACTCTGCTTCAAATGAACAATAGATACAATGCCTTTATTGAATTGGCAGTTTATACTTTATATACATTCATATAGCCTACATTTCTAAACATTCTATACTTAAAGCATGATTAAATATTAACTGTCACATGTTTATGTCTTCTTCTGGGAATAACAGCCAACTTAATGGTGACAAATATTAAATGAATAATAAGCAACAGTAAGGAAACAGGTGTAGTCATTTAGCATTCAGGAAATTGGCAAACTATATTTGTATTATGTATTCTGCCTTGCATTCTCTTTAGCTATTGCCCATGTGGTGACCTTCTGTAGCTCACAATACAAATATAGGAACGAAATGTGTTTGTCCACACAGTGCTGCTGTGAAAGAGTATTCCACAAAGCAATTATACATAAAGTATCACATGAACACAGATATGACCATTACACACATGACACATCATGACAGACAGGGACATTCACACCTATTCCTTTGTGTTCAGAGCATTAATTAATGTGGGATGAATGAGTCTGTTCAATAATGTTTAGGAGAGCTGTTATCTTATTCAAATTACTTTCAAGGCTGTGTGGACCAGCCAGGAGATTGATGAACCACTGTAATGTGAATCTGATTATATACTTTCTACAAAAAGGTTTAGTATGAATTGTTACACTGTTTTCAATTAAAATCCATGAAAACAGTTCTGCCTCTGGTTAGTTGATACATTGTTTATCTCACTACATACATGTAGCTGTATCCTCACACTCATAAGGCAAAAGTGAAGATGGTTTATACACCCTGGATGTAGAGGGATCAAAGAGTTACACAAATAATTCACATGAGCTCAACTTCTCCCTTTTTTCTCTGACTCAACTTGACATTGTGTGTTTGTTGTGGTTGGTTTCCGGAGCATATGCCATCTTCTATGTACATGCAGATGTACAAAACTACAACATCTCTGTGATAGAAGATCCACTCCTGACCCTTGTGTTGAAGACCGAACACAACCCTCCATCTACTAAGTTTTGAAGAACCACCTGTTTGTTGAGCATGGAGACAAATATCTGACAAATATGTGCCCAGTAAATTGATTCATTTTAGGGTCTTTTTTTTCATTTACTAAAATAGGGGATCAGAGCTACAACATGAGCATATCATATCATCACTTGATAGATTGAGAGAAACTTTTTGGTTTGTTTAGTTTCAATATATTTAATGAATACTTTACCCAACCAATGAATTTGGTATATTTTAAAACATGTCCACTGCTCTACCTATTGTTTAAGTACAAGTGTACAAATCAAATGTATTTGATCACTTTAATTAAAAAGTGTTTTGAAGAGTTTCTTCTTCTTGGTTTCCTGAACGATACTGCACAATCCTATGAAAGATGGACTTCACACAATAATCTGACATAACAACAGTGGTGTTTCCCCTGTGAAAATATAGATGACAGAATATGTAAGTATCATTTTCATATTCAATCAGCAATTGTCAGTTCTGACTTTAGGGTGAATGATAGACAGGTATTAGAAGATGAATCTGTGTTTAACCCATTGAGTAACATCAGATTACATGTGTGTAACCTGGTCTCTGCTTAGTAGGCTGGAGGGAAGACACTGAAGGATGTGAAGGTGAATGACACATGGTGCTTTAGAAGAACACTATCATACGACAAAGTATATGATAGGGCATTATATTTATGAAAATCAAACAAACAAAAGACTAATTGGAGACACAAGGTTTCTGCCCGACAGCGACGATATACTGAACAATAGCATGTAACTGACATGCTTCCATCTATGAAGGTATCTCTGTCCTGAATAAAACCTAGGATAGCGGTTCACAAACATTTATGGATCAAGGCCCACATGTAAATCCCTAAAATGTTGGCGGCCCACCCATCTGACCACTTAACCCATTCAATCCGGGAACACATACTGTGTCATTTTAGATTTTTTTAGCTATAACCATCATTTTATACTTTCGCTATTCAAAAATAGCAGATATAGAAGCTCATAGCGCGGCACTCAAGCTTGATCTGCTATTTTTTGTAGTCGTGAAAATGTGTGCAAATCTTTGAATATAGGCCTATATGTTTTTTAAAGCGAACATTTTTAACTCAAATCTTTGCCTCTGGGGATTCTACAAATGTCTTCTAAATCCTAAACAGTTTTTCATGTCAAGGACCCCCAAAATGATATGTATTTGTCCGCAGACCCCCCCATCTCAAAATAGTTTGTTCCAGGGACCCCCCAGAAGCAAAGATTTGAGTTGAAAATGTATATATATATTCAAAGATTTGCACACATTTTCACTGTGTTTCACATGTTCCGGCTTGGATCAATGAAACTAACATAGTATACTTTAATTGTTATTATGTATCTGTATCACAATGAAAACTCAAGGTTTTCAAGGGAAAATACCATGACATCTATTTAGATTTTTTTAATATTAATGTTATATTATCATAACAATGTATCTATTTTGTTTTGCCAATTATCTGCAATATCCTCACAAGAATACAACTGTGCTTCTACTTCCACAAACGAGCACAGACACAAACCAACAAAAACGACCACCCTCAGTACACAGGTTCTCAAAGTGATGTGAGGGACAATTTCTATCAATGTTCAAAACATTATTCTAACACCAGTGGTTCTCAACGTTTACATTAATTATTTTAATATTAATGTTATATTATCATTGAAATCTTTACCCACCACCAGTTGAGAACCACTGTTCTATATCAAGACTACTACACTATATGAAACCCAACATGGTTGTCATGTCAGGTCCAAAACACCCCCGTTCTTCACCTTCCATTGAGAGCTGCAGGGAACAGGGAACTGGTCCTTTGTTTGTGTGTTTCAAGGAAGCTGGTTGGAGGAATCCTTCCTCCTCCTCTTCTCTTCATCTAAGTCTCCTCCACAACCTGTTTTAGGTTACCTGAGTCACAGTCAAACAGTTTGCTGATGCTCTGTCATGGTCCTCCAATCCAAAGTGACAGTCATGATTGTGTGGTGAGGACAGGTTCATGAATCCATCCAATGGGAGCAGGAGACACTCTCCGTTAAGGAAGTCACAGGAGGAGAGGGGTGAGAGGTCAAAGTCAGGCATGGAATGATTCTGTTGATAAGAGTTAGGAGTGTGAGAGAGAACGTGAGAGAAAGGTTTATTATTTAGATTACTTCATGACTAAAAGGGTTTCAGTGAACAATGGCAGCCAAGTACTCAACTTGAGATTTGGTAAGATAGCATTGGCTAGGTTTATATTTCATTTCATTTCAAATGTACTGATTCCTTTATTTAATCAGTCTGAAGACTGTAGGAGTTAAATATTCAAGGTTCTTTATTGTAACAACCCATCATACCAGTATAAGAGAGTAAAATGACTGGATTTCAGCTCCTGGACATTCAAGTAACAAGAGAATATATAAATAGTGAAAAAATAACAATTCAAATAGCAGTAAAAAGAGTACTACGATAGAAAACAATGACAATTGCACAATGTAAGATGTAGTCATTACTGTAGGTGTTGTGTGTATGGGTGTGTGTGTGTGTGTGTGTGTGTGTGTGTGTGTGTGTGTGTGTGTGTGTGTGTGTGTGTGTGTGTGTGTGTGTGTGTGTGTGTGTGTGTGTGTGTGTGTGTGTGTGCGTGCATGCGTGTGTGCACCAGTGTGCGTGAGCGTGCACATGTGTATAGGGTCTGTTTTAAGAAATGTGTACATAGCTGTTTGTCGTCTTGTGTGTGATTTCATCAAGTAAAGACATGTAAAACTACCTGTGTCATCACCTAAGACAAGAGAAGATGGGTGGTGTTGGGAGGTCTCTGTCACTGTTGAGGATCTTGATGCTGGTGATGATGACCTCACTTCCTGGGTGCATGTAGAGGTTGTGGAATGTAATTCATCAGTGGATGTGGGGGTCAGCATGGGCTCAGAATTGGGATTGGAGGAGCTATGTCCTATCACAGGTCTCCAGACGCTAGAGTGGTCCTCAGTTCGGGTCTTCTTCTTAGCGGGGCCTTCATCAGTATTTAACTGTCCACTAGCAGAATATTGCACAATACAGTATTATATTAGTTACACAACATGTAAACAATGTTACACTGGATATTGCAGTGTTAACAGTTCCAGAAGGGAGATGGAATAATGACAGGACGTGGATAGTAGCTGTAATGTCGTCCATACTCTCTTATTCAGAGTAAGGTCATTTAAATACCATAGTCATGAATCTGTAATAAAGCTTAAGTCATTTTATTGAAAGGACAATTGGATTAAACTGTTGTGATTTGATTCACAGAGGAGAATAGGACAAATATTTAATACGTAGGAAAGAAAACACAAGACAGCAGAAGAGATAAGGACAGTGGAATGCCAAGCCAGCAATGTGATGATTAGTGACTAAATCTAGGATGTTGTGTAATTGTGTAAGAAATAAATTACCTGCTGCAGGAAGCAACTCTAGGGTCAACAGTGGTTCCATCAACCTCCATATCCTGCACTGCATCTGCACCTGAAGGACACATCAAGGTCATTATAGTGAATGATAACTAAAACAGAAAGTAGCTTTGATACATATGGTGTGTGCTAACAACTCATTGTTTCTAGGAAGAAAATAATGAGAAATAGACCAATTAATTGTAGATTTAATTTGGTTATTTTGACTTTGGCAGATTGTGTGCTTGTCTACTTTATTATTTAGAATGTATTGGTCATATGGCATTACAATGTGTTCTCCACTGTATGAATCCACGTTTATTAACCCTTTAAGGCCTGTTTTATACTTCAGCTACTCGACACTAGCCAATTTACAAACTCACAACGTCAATCGCAATGCGTTGTGAAAAAAATAGTAATTTTAAAAATCTTAGAAACAAGTAAAGAATACTAAGATGCCAGGGTGGAACTGGTTAAAAGTTACATTTTGAACAAAGTTTTTGTGAAAAGATAAGTTTATTTTACCTTTGTGAGTCCTCATGTGTTTCTTCAGATGCTGGGTTCGACTGAATTTTCTTTCACAAATTGTACAGGTATAGGGTTTTTCCCCTGTATGAGTCCTCATGTGTGTCTTCAGAGTACCATTTTCACTAAATCCTTGTTTACAAACTTTACAAGTAAAGGGTTTTTCCCCTGTATGAGTCCTCATGTGTCTTCAGATTACAATTTTTATTGAATCTTTGTTTACAAACTGTACAAGTATAAGGTTTTTCCCCTGTATGAGTCCTCATGTGTGTCTTCAGATTACATATTTGATTGAATCTTTGTTTACAAACTGTACAAGTATAAGGTTTTTCCCCTGTATGAGTCCTCATGTGTGTCTTCAGAGTACCATTTTCACTAAATCCTTGTTTACAAACTTTACAAGTAAAGGGTTTTTCCCCTGTATGAGTCCTCATGTGTGTCTTCAGTTGACAATTTTGTCTGAATCTTTGTTCACAAACTTTACAAGAATAGGGTTTTTCACCTGTATGAGTCCTCATGTGTCATTTCAGTTTGCTCATGTAGTGACAGTCTCTGCCACAAACTGTACAACTAAAGCTTTCCTTTTCTTTGTGACTTCTAGATGAAGTTTGATTTGATGATCTCAGGTCCTGGGACAGCTTCTTGCTCAAAGACAATATTTGTCCTTCTACATGTTGTGTGTTGTGTGATTTCAGTGTGTTTAAAGCTGTCTGCTCTTCCCTGGTCTCCTCCCACTCATCACTGTCTTCAGTGATGTCATATTCAGAACAGTGTGAAGAGAGGAGCTGTTCCTCACTAATTGGTTGTGATTCTCCACAGTCCACAACATCAGTTTGAGTTTTCATGTGTTCAGTTGAGATAATGGCTAGAGGCTCTTTGTCTCTGTTTTCATCATCTCCACTTTTAACTGTTAATAATGTCAACATTGACCCAGCAGCATCCTCTGGTATTTGAAGTAGCTCCTCAGGCTCCTCTTTAATCTGTGGAGGTTTTGGTTTCTCCTGGACCAGACTGATGCTCCTCTCCTGCTGTTCAGGGGAAACCTCCTCTTTACACACAGGAAGGAGTGTGACATCTAGAAGGAGGAGAGAGGACGTAATGTCAGCAAAGCAACTCAAATTGGTGGTTCTCTCAAATAGACTATGTATGGAAACACTGGTTACTACTATTTGGATTTGTAGGTGTTGATTCAGACACAAGCAGCATGTGTCATCTAATACAACAAATTTAATTGGTGTAAAACACTGCCTTCTTGCAAAGACTGCCACTGTGTCAGTCAGGGTTATGGAGCAAACCTGATGTTATTGTTCTCCCTTCTTCAGTCTCCTAGCCTTGTTTGCACAACCCATCAGACTCCTACACAGGGTTCCCCATCATCTCATTAATTTCCTCTACCTACGTGTTCTTTGTGTATGTATATAGGCCTACAGTAGCAACCTATTTCATGTGTTGTTTATCTGATGAAGCTCAATAGATCAAATCATCACCAATGTTAGTAATTAAGTCAAATAAAGTGATTGTTTTTACCTGAGAGATTGTCTCCCCTTGTCCTCCTGTCTAGTAATGTGACTGTTGACCAATCAGCCTCCTCTGGTCTCTGAACTGACTCCTCCTGTTCCTCTTTAATCTGTGGAGCTTCTGGTTTCTCCTGGACCAGACTGATGCTCCTCTCCTGCTGTTCAGGGGAAACCTCCTCTTTACACACAGGAAGGAGTGTGACATCTAGAAGGAGGAGAAAGGAGATAACGTTAGCAGAAAAGAAACTCAATGTGTTTTCTGTTTGGATAAGATTGATTCTTCTACTTATTGTTTATTTTTTAGAATTTTTTAGGTCCAATTTAAAGTGGCACTATGTAACCTTTTTTAATGAATAAAATGTAATTTAGTCCAATCGGTATAATAGAGTATGTTAATACAATACAACTTATAAAATTGGGGTGGTTGAGACATTTAGATTGTGTCAAAGGTCATGTCTCACCTAGACACAGGATTTGACACAATGTTTGACCTGAAGATCAAGATTCAATGTATCCCCTGAGCAAGCAGCCAGGCTATATCAGCTCAATGGTAAAAAAAAAAAGAAAAGAAAAGAACAGTCTGCACTTGTGTAGGAAAACCGATTCAAAACCGGGGTAGAAGATGTAAGTTACATAGTGCAGCTCTAATATCATTTATTAATTGTTATTTAATATTTAAACACGGTTTTACTGTACAGTATAATGCTACTGTTATTCAGTTATTATTTGTATTATTTGTGCAGTGTACAGTATCTACAGTACTGCTTCCCTTTTTTCCATTTTATGTAACTTGTTCCTATACCAATTTGATCCAATCATGATAGAGAACTCAGTCAGGATACATATTAAACAAGTGAAATTGGAAGTGAGGACACAAAGAAATGAGCAGACAAGATTGGAACTGGAACACTATCAAAATGAGCTGATAAATGGTTACTCTCTCCTGATTGGTTGAAATGTTGTCAACCTACCTGAAAATGTATTTTGTTTATTAAGGAGCTGGAGAGACATAGAGACTCCTGTTACTGAACAATCACTCTATAGCAACGATAACTATCACAATCTAGAGCTTTAACCTTTTAACAAAAAAACTTTTGTTTTAACCATAAACTATCACTTACCCTTTAAAGGGATATTTCACTTTCAAAAAAACTTTTGGTCATTTTATCGTCTACTCAGGCTTTTGAGAGCCCCCAGACAGTTTTTAAGTTGCTCGATTCAGTTTTTAGATATTTGATATTAATTTGATCAGACACGCCCACTTCCTATACAAACCCATTATAACTTCAAACTCCATTTTAACCATGATAGATTCATCAAAAACACCTGTCCTTGGTTCTGGTGACTCATACCGCCCCCCTAATATGCGAGGGGCTCATGTTAAAAACATGTTAAAAAGCATCTTAAAAACTGTCTCTCACAAAGGCCTGAGTAGATGATAAAATGACCAAAAGTATTTTTGAAAGTGAAATATCCCTTTAATCTATCACTATAGACATAAAACATGACAAAATGGAAATATATTTATTAGACATCTATCATCCCTGTCTGTTTATTGATGTGTGTCATGTCAGTCATACTTGATCACAGTAGAATTCAAAGACACATTCATGCAATTTAAAACATCTATTTATTTATCTGTGATTATTTCTGGTTAAGTTTATTGTTGGTACCAACCTGTTCTGTGTAGTTTGATGTAGTTTAGTGATGGTACCAACCTGTTCTGTGTAGTTTAATGTAGTTTAATGATGGTACCAACCTGTTCTGTGTAGTTTAATGTAGTTTAATGATGGTACCAACATGCTCTGTGTAGTTTGATGTAGTTTAGTGATGGTACCAACCTGCACTGTGTAGTTTGATGTAGTTTAGTGATGGTACCAACCTGTTCTGTGTAGTTTAATGTAGTTTAATGATGGTACCAACCTGTTCTGTGTAGTTTAATGTAGTTTAATGATGGTACCAACATGCTCTGTGTAGTTTGATGTAGTTTAGTGATGGTACCAACCTGCTCTGTGTAGTTTGATGTAGTTTAGTGATGGTACCAACCTGTTCTGTGTAGTTTGATGACTGGTTTTAAAAGCAGCTCCAGTGTTCTGCGTTTCTGCTTAATTTGTTGCTTAAAGTAGATATCTTGGTCCTCATATTCTCTAATAGTTCTTTCAACTTCACTAAACATCTCTTCAGCAACCACAGATAGTCTGTGGTTGATAAATGACTTCACTGTTTGTAGTAAAGTCATATTATTAGACTGAATGCTATTAAAACGTGAGGTAAATAAATCTACCGTGTTGTCAGTGTTGTGTGATGGTGTGGCCACGTTGGTTTCTGACATGTCAAGACAACACAACACATCCTGCTGGTGATTTGATGCTTACTGCCCCCTGCTGGTGAAGATCTGCACACAAGTGGCTCAATGGTTTTAAATACCATACAAAACTCCACTTCTTGTAAATAACAAACAGAAAGAAGAAGGTGCTATTTGATTAGAGGTTATGTATATAAGGCTCTCGCTTTCAAGTGGAAAATAAATACCATGCCTTTATTTAATTGGCAGTGGGTTATATACATAGAGCATGATTAAACTATTAACTGTCACATGTTTCTGTATTCTTCTGGATATTACAGCCAACTGAATGTTGTAGAATGTTTAAATGGATAATAAACAAAAGTAAGCAAACGTATGTGTAGTCATTTAGCATTCAGGAATTTTTATAAGTATTCTGCCTTGCATTCTCTTTTGCTATTGTCCATGCAGTGACATTCTGTAGTTCACACCAGAACTGGCAATGAGAGAAATTGCTGTACATATAAATCATGGGTGCACAGACTCAAACAACCACAACAGCAATTTACTGAAATGTTTTTGGTAGATTAAAAGCATATAGATGATGTCTTCTAAGATAATATATATCGAATATTATCGACACTGTGGTGGAATTTGTTTGGACACACAGATATGTTGGAAATATATTACATAAAGAAATGACATTATACCTAATGTATCACATGAACACAGAGACAAAGACCATTACATAGTCTTTGTATCATTGATGTGATTAATGATTCTTTAAACCATTTATTTTGCACCTGGGGAGTTATAAATATATTCATATATGCAGATTATGGTGATCATTGGCTTCATGTTCAATCATGTTTATCAGGAGGGCTGTTATCTTATTCAATTTACTTTCAAGCATTTCAAAACAAGAAATATGATGACTCTTTATTTAATTAAAACCCATTTATTCATATACCATTTTCTGACACATTGATCTCATTAAAGATGGTCTATACACCCTGGATGTAGAGGGATCGAAGGTTCACATAATGAGTTAAACTTGTTCTCCATGTTTTCTCTAACTCAACTTGAGAACTGTGTGACTTGAGAACTGTGTGTTTGTTGTGTTTCAGGAGCAAAGACCACAATATTCCCACCTATCTATCTTCTGTGCACATGTAGAATGTACACAACTACACCATCTCTGTGGCACAAGATTCTGACCCATGTGTTGGAAATTGAACACAATCCATCATCACCTGCTTTTTTCATTTAATAAAGTATGGGATCAGAGCAGCGAAATGAACCATCACTTGTTAGATTGACACTAATGTTTTGGAACTACAAGAAAAAAAAATCTATATTTAGTTAATACTTTACCCGACAAATGAATAATGGTGGGTTTTGCACCTTCATCTTTATCATTAAGTAATGACAAACTTATTAAACGATAATACTTCACATGTGGGCTCTCCATATTGTTTAAGTAATAGATGATTTACAAGTACAAGTAAACAAATCAAATGTAGAAAATATAATTGTATTCATTAATATTTGATCACTTTAATTAAAAAGTGGACATAGCTAGTGGTGACATCATTCATTGGTTTTGGAGTCGTGTTTTGAACGTCTTTCTTCTTGTTGGCTTCCTGAACGTTACTGCACAATCAATCCTATGAAAGATAGACTTCACACAACAATCTGACAAAACAACAGTGGTGTTTTCCCCTGTGATATAATGGATGAACAAATATGTATGCATTATTTTCATATTTACTCACCAATTATCAGTTCTTACTAGGGTGAATGATAAGACATTGTATTTGAAGATTAATCAGTGTAAAGTCATATTACATGTGTGTAACCCGAGGTCTTCTGTAGGCCACATGGTGTTTTTATTAACAAAAAGTCCAAACCTCAACAAATACTTGCAGCAACAACAAAAATACTTTTTATAAAACAAAACAAGCCCTTTTCAGGTTCACATTATGCCTGTGTGGTGTGGCCCCGGTCTATATGCACTGTATGGCATGCACACGAGTCAAAACATTTAACTGCGCTGACCTACTGGCTTTTAAAGTCTCACACACAATAAGCTCAATCAAGCACAGCTACAGTGGTGGAGGAAGTAGACAACCCGGCTACTTCTGCAACATTAGCCACTAATAGCCAATCTACAAGCTCACAAAGCGACACAACGCGACGCACAAACCAAAAACACACAAACCAAAAACAACCAAACTTAGTATAAATATCAAACTTTAGTCATATACATAAATGAAGTTGCTATAAGCTAAACTCCCGGTTATATTTTAAAATGTTCTGTTGTGAGACTCTTATACATGTTTTTGTAATTGTGCAGCAGGGAAATCCACCCTTTCTGAAGGTGGGTTCAGGGAAAAACTTCTCTCAGTTCTTCTTTCAATTTTTACACCAAGCAATTTCAAAAGGAACATGGTTGTCATGTCAAGTCCAAAAGACCCTCATTTCCCACCTTCCATTAAGACCTGCAGGGAACAGGGAACTGGTCTTTATTAGTCTGGTTTAAGGAAGCTGGTTGGAGGAATCCATCCTCCTCCTCTTCTCTTCACCTACGTCTCCTCCATAACCTGTGTTAGGTCTGTAAAACCCAGGTGATTAAACTGATTAAATCCTAGCTGTACAGGTGTTAATCGATACAGTACGATGCTACAAGAAATAAAAAATGCAAATAAATGCATCCTTCACATCTTTACATTTAGTAAAGCAGATGTGCTATTGAGCAGATATGTATCACATAATAAAAAAAATTAAAAAAATGACATCTCTTACTGTCAGTGGGCAGTGGGCACGCCCTGCAGTTCAGTGGTAGTGTTTCGGGTTTTCTTCTTAGCAGGACCTTCATCATCATTTAACTGTAGACTAGCAGAATATTACACAATACAGTAGAATGTTATTTACACAACATGTAAATAATGTTACACTGAAAATTGCAACATTCCAGTGCGGAGGTATGGGAGTAATGCAGGAGGTGAATGCTAGCCATAATGTCCATTGACCATTAGCTTACACTCTTATGCAGAGTAAGGCCATTTAAATACCATAGACATGAATCTGTCATAATATTTAAGTCATTTTACTCTACTTTCAAGACTGCCAGAGTCACCCCCCTCCTGAAGAAACCGACACTTGACCCCTCTGAGATCAAGAACTACAGACCGGTTTCCCTTCTATCCTTCCTATCTAAAACTCTCGAACGTGCTGTCTTTAAACAACTGTCCTCCTATCTCCACCAGAACAACCTCCTGGACTCCAACCAGTCTGGGTTCAAAGTGGGTCACTCGACAGAGACTGCCCTCCTGGCAGTGACGGCGTCGCTCCATGCCGCTAGAGCGAACTCTCTCTCCTCCGTTCTGATACTCCTGGACCTGTCTGCAGCGTTCGACACGGTGAACCATCAGATCCTCCTCTCCACCCTCGAGGGGATGGGTGTCTCAGGCTCTGCACTCCCCCTGTTTGCATCCTACCTGACGGCTCGCTCCTACCAGGTGATGCTGAGAGGGTCTGTGTCAGAACCACACAGGCTCACAACTGGGGTCCCCCAAGGCTCGGTTCTGGGTCCTCTTCTTTTCTCTCTCTACACTACATCTCTTGGTGCTGTCATCCACTCCCATGGCTTTTCCTACCACTGCTATGCCGATGACACCCAGCTGATCCTCTCATTCCCCCCCTCTGATACCCAAGTGGAGGCACGCATTGCTGCTTGTCTGGCTGACATCTCGGAGTGGATGTCGACAAACCACCTGAAGCTCAACCTGGACAAGACCGAGCTGATGTTCCTCCCGGGGAAGGGCTGTCCGCACCGAGACATGGCCATCACCATTGATAATGCTGTGGTGACCTCAACTCGGACTGCGAAGAATCTGGGTGTGACCCTGGACGATCAACTGACGTTCTCGGCAAACATCGCATCAGTGACAAGGTCCTGCAGATTCCTCCTCTACAACATCAGGAGGATTCGCCCCTTCCTCACGGAGAAGGCAGCCCAGGTGCTCATCCAGGCTCTCGTCATCTCCCGCCTGGACTACTGCAACTCCCTCCTTGCTGGTGCTCCGGCATCTGCCATCAGACCTCTAGAGCTTGTTCAGAAAGCTGCGGCTCGTCTGGTGTTCAACCGCCCCAAGTTCTCCCACACAACCATCCTTCTCCGTTCTCTACACTGGCTCCCCGTAGCGGCTCGCATCCAGTTCAAAACCCTGGTGCTAGCCTATAGGGCAGTGAAAGGAACAGCTCCTTCTTACCTCCGGGCTATGGTCGATGCCTACACCCCTGCCCGACCACTTCGGTCTACCACCTCGGGGCGACTGATTGCCTCGTCACTCAAGGGTCCTTCTGGCCGATCCACACGGTCACGACTCTTTTCTGTTCTGGCCCCACAGTGGTGGAATGAACTTCCCACTGATGTTAGGGCAGAGTCACTGCCCATATTTCGCCGCAGGCTGAAAACCCACCTCTTCAGGAAACACTACCCTTCCTCTCTGCCTGACCTACTTGTTGTTAACTAGTTGTACGAACGCTTGTTTTCTATTGTTGTATTGTTTATTGGATCTTGTTTAGTCGATACACTTATTTGTTTTAGCTCATGCTCATTTGATTTAGCTATTTTGTCTCATCTGTTTAAGGAAATAGGTAGCTGATATATTGCACTTTTACCTTAGCGCTAGGTATACTCTTGATTGCTTGTTTTTGCAGAAAATGCACTAAAGACTTCTGGTGATTAGTAGTTTTCGTTCCCTACCTATGTTGAATACACTTATTGTAAGTCGCTTTGGATAAAAGCGTCCGCTAAATGACTGTAATGTAATTTTACTGAAAGCATATTTGGAATAGACTGTTGTGATTCGATTCATAGAGGACAAATATTTAATACATAAGAAAGAAAACACAAGACAGCAAGAGATAAGAGCAGTGGATTGCCAAGCCATCAATGTGATGATTAGTGACTAAATCTAGGATGTTGTGTAATTGTGTAAGAAATACATTACCTGCTGCAGGAAGCAACTCTGGGGTCAACAGTGGTTCCATCAACCTCCTTATCCTGCACTGCATCTGCACCTGAAGGTCACACAAGGTCATTAGTGAAAGAAAACTAAAACAGAAGATGAAAAGGTGTTTAAAACAATAATAATAATACATCTAATTCATATAGCACTTTTCTTGGTACCCAAATTCGCTATCCAAACAAACAAAACAAAATACTTTATTAGGAGAGAAAGTTAAAAGAATAAAAATTGAGCAAGGGAAAAAAAACACTAAGCTAAGACTAAAAGACAGAGGCAAAGGAAGTCTGAATCATTTAAGATGAACACTAATCTCTCAAGACAGATTCAGAGCTCTGCAGCTGAATCTGTCGGGAGCTCCTGTTACAATGAGTATAGTTAGGAATATTAGGGATGCAAACAAAGACACATGGACTGAAAGTGGAGGGCAGAGGGCGGACCAACATCCTGTTATCCACATTCTATTGGGAGGTCCCCCAGAGTCAAATTCAGAGGAAAAAAACAGCAGAGGGCGCTGTTTTTTGTGTTTTTTTACTATGGGTTCTCAGATTGGATGAACACAAACTGTAAACAACATAAGAACGACCCAGATGTTTTCAGTAACAGTGTGAAAACAACACAGAAATGTGACACTGAAAGGCAGTTAAAATAATAATATTAGAGTTATATTATTAACTATATTAACATGGAAGTACACAAGATCAGGGAAAAATTAGAATGTCATTTAGGACCTTTTTGAGAGTTAATAATAGTTTAAAAAATATAACACAATCACATACACAATCCAAATAAAATGGAAAAGAGAATTTTGAAAAGTGCGTGCGTGTGCCTGTGTGTGTAGGATCTGTCTTAATAAATGTGTACATAGCTGTTTGACGTCTTGTGTGTGATTCCATCAAGTAAAGACATGTAAAACTACCTGTGTCATCACCTAAGACAAGAGAAGATGGGTGGTGTTGGGAGGTCTCTGTCACTGTTGAGGATGTTGATGCTGGTGATGATGACCTCACTTCCTGGGTGCATGTAGAGGTTGTGGAATGTAATTCATCAGTGGATGTGGGGGGCAGCATGGGCTCAGAATTGGGATTGGAGGATCTATGTCCAATCGGGGGTCTTAAGGTGCCAGAGTTGTCCTCAGTTCGGGTCTTCTTCTTAGCGGGGTCTTCATCAGTATTTAACTGTTCACTAGCAGAATATTGCACAATACAGTATTATATTATTTACACAACATGTAAACAATGTTACACTGGATATTACAGTGTTAACAGTTCCAGAAGGGAGAGATGGAAGTAATGACAGGATGTGGATGATAGCTTTAATGACCATTGTCCATAGCTTTCTCTCTTATCCAGAGTAAGGCCATTTAAATACCATAAATGTGTCTTAAAACTGAACTCATTTAATTAAAAGGACGTTTGGAATAGACTGTTCTGATTTAATTCTTGGAGGAGAGTATGACAAGTATTTAATATGTATGAAAGAAAATACTCGGCCACATAAGAAATAAGGACAGTGGAATGCCAAGCCAGCAATGTGATGATTAGTGACTAAATCTAGGATGTTGTGTAATTGTTTAAGAAATAAATCACCTGCTGCAGGACGCAACTCTGGGGTCAACAGTGGTTCCATCAACCTCCTTATCCTGCACTGCATCTGCACCTGAAGGACACATCAAGGTCATTATAGTCTGATTCGTAAACTAAATTAAGATGACAAACAATTAGGTTTTAGTAATGCTTTAGGTATAATTCAACATGCAGTAAATTCAGGGATGCAGTAAACAACATGAGAACGACCAAGATGTTTTCAGTAACAGTGTGTTAGCTTGTTCAATATAAAATCCAATGCTCTGTCTCTGAATGTGTCTCTGTTTGTAAGAGCCTGGTGACTTCTGTGATACAGACAACACAGACAGGAATGTGACAGGAAAAGGAAGTTCAAATAATAATAATAATATTGTTATATTATTAACTACATTAACATGCACAAATTCTGGGGGAAATTAGAATGACATTGGTGAATATGAATGTGTGTGTGTGTGTGTGTGTGTGTGTGTGTGTGTGTGTGTGTGTGTGTGTGTGTGTGTGTGTGTGTGTGTGTTGGGGGGCCTCTGAGTGGAATTTTTATTGGAAAATCAATTACCATCAGAAACTATCAAACTGTCAAACTGGTCAAACTGGCCAAATCTACTAATTAGACATGGTGCAGGCGTACCTTTGGCTTAATGGTGTATGACTAAGTACTCCACTCAAATATATTATTACTGACTAAAATACTACAAATGCATTTGCTGTTCACCTAACAGATTTCCCTCCGTATGACAACACATTTCTTAAGAGTTGCATTTTGAACAAACCATTTGCCACAAACTACAACATATTTTTTCCTCACCTCTATGAGTCCTCATGTGTCTTTTCAGACTATCCTTTCGCCTGAATCTTTGTTTACAAACTGTACAAGTATAGGGTTTTTCCCCTGTATGAGTCCTCATGTGTGTCTCCAGATTTTGATTTCGACTGAATCTTTGTTCACAAACTGTACAGGTATAGGGTTTTTCCCCTGTATGAGTCCTCATGTGTATATTCAGGTTACCACTTTGACTGAATCTTTCTTCACAAACTTTACAGTTATAGGGTTTTTCCCCTGTATGAGTACTCATGTGTTTCTTCAGATCGCTCATGTAGTGACAGTCTCTGCTACAAACTGTACAACTAAATAGGGTTCAGGGTTTGGAGTAAACCTGATATTGTTCTCCCTTCCTCAGTCTCCTAGGCTTGTTTGCACAACCCATTAGACTCCCACACAGGGTTCCCCATTACCCCATTCATTTCCTCCACCTACTGTGTTCTTTGTGTATGTATACAGCAGAAGCTAAACAAAACATCACAAATTATTTTACATTAGTAGACACATAAAGTGATACGTTTTTACCTGAGAGATTGTCTCCCCTTGTCCTCCTGTCTAGTAATGTCACCGTTGACCCATCAGCCTTCTCTGGTCTCTGAACCGACTCCTCCTGTTCCTCTTTAATCTGTGGAGGTTCTGGTTTCTCCTGGACCAGACAGATGCTCCTCTCCTGCTGTTCATTGGATACCTCCTCTTTACACACAGGAAGGAGTGTGACATCTAGAAGGAGGAGAGGAGATAATGTTAGCAGAGAGAAAGTCAATGTGTTTTCTGTTTGGATAAGATTGGTTCTTCTACTTATTGTTTATTTTCATTTTTTTATAATCAACATTGTAAAATGTGTATTTTGTCAATTTGGTCAAACTTTGGTCCAATTTAAAGTGGCAATATGTAACTTTTTTGTTATGAATAAAATGTAATTGTGTCCAATCTGTATAGTAGAGTATGTTAATACAATATAACTTATACAATTGGGGTGGTTGTATTGGTGGTTGAGACATTTAGATCATGTCAAAGGTCATGTCTCACCTAGACACAGCCCCTGAGAAAGCAGGCAGGTTATATTAGCTCAATGGTAAAAAAAATAAATAAACAAAAACAACAACAATCTGCATTTGCACAGGAAAACTGATTCGAAACTGGGGTAGAAGAAGGAAGTTACATAGTGCAGCTTTAATATAATTTATTAATTATTATTTAATATTTAAACAGGGTTTTACTGTACTGCATAGTGCTACTGTTATAAAATAGTTATTTGTATTATTTGTGCAGTGTACAGAATCTACTGCTCCCGTTTTTCCAATTTTATCCAATCAGGATAGAGAACTCAGTCAGGATACATATTAAACAAGTGAAATTGGAAGTGAGGACACAAAGAAATGAGCAGACAAAATGGAACTGGAACACTAAACACTAAAAAAATGAAGATGATAAATGGTTACTTTCTCCTGAATGGTTGAGATGTTGTCAACCTACCTGAAAATGTATTTGTTTATTAAAGAGCTGGAGAGACATAGACTCCTGTTACTGAACAATCATTCTATAGCAATGATTACTATCACAATAAAGTGCTTTAACCTTTTAACAAAAAAACGTATTTTTTTTTACCAAAACATATCACTTACCCTTTAATCACACTATACGCATTTAAAACATGACAAAATGGAAAGACATTTAAGAGACATCTATCATCCCTGTCTGTTTATTGATGTGTGTGTCATGTCAGTCACACTTGATCACAGTAGAGTTCAAAGACACATTCATGCAATTAAAACATCTATTTATAATTTGTGATTATTTCTGGTTAAGTTTAGTGATGGTACCAACCTGTTCTGTGTAGTTTGATGACTGATTGTAAAAGCAGCTCCAGTGTTCTGCGTTTCTGCTTAATGTGTTGCTTAAAGTAAACATCTTGGTCCTCATATTCTCTAATAGTTCTTTCAACTTCACTAAACATCTCTTCAGCAACCACAGATAGTCTGTGGTTGATCAATGACCTCACTGTTTGTAGTAAAGTCATATTATTAGACTGAATGCTAGTAAAACGTGGGGTAAATAAATCTACCATGTTGTCAGTGTGTGATGGTGTGGCCACGTTGGTTTCTGACATGTCAAGACAACACATCCTGCTGGTGATTTGATGCTTACCGCCCACTGCTGGTGAATATCTGCACACAAGTGGCTCAATGGTTTTAAATAACATACAAAACTCCACTTCTTGTAAATAACAAACAGAAAAAAGAAGGTGCTATTTGATTGGAGGTCATGTATATAAGGCTCTCTGCTTCAAGTGAACAGTAGATACACTGCCTTTATTTAATTGGCAGTGGGTTCTATTAAGCGTGCCAACGTGTCGTCACCAGCAGAAGGGGCAAATCAGCCTGCGGGGGCGAGGCATTGGGCGTGGCATTGGGCAATGTTAAGTCAACCTGGTTTTTACCCCTCAAAGATGTCTGCAGCTACCAAAAGACACTTGTTGACGCCCCCTTCAGGATTTTTTGGCACGCCTAATATATAAAGCATGCTTAAAATATTAACTGTCACATGTTTCTGTATTCTTTTGGATATTAAAGCTAACTGAATGTTGTAGAATGTTTAAATTAATAATAAAGAAAAGTAAGGAAACATACAGTATGTGTAGTCATTTAGCATTCAGGAAATTGGCAAACTATATGTATTTGATTATGTATTCTGCCTTGCATTGTCTTTTGCTATTGTCTATGCAGTGACATTCTGCAGTTCACACCAGAACTGGCAATGAGAGAAATTGCTGTACATATATCATGGGTGCACAGACTCAACAACCACAACAGCAACTTGCTGAAATATCTTTGGTAGGCTAAAGCATATAGATGATGTTCTCTTATTTATGTATTTATTAACCTAATTTAATTTTAACAAAAATACAACAGCGGTAATAAATGTGTTTGGCCACACAGTGCTGCTGTGAAAGAGTATTCCACAAAGCAATGACATTATACATAATGTATCACATGAACACAGATATGACCATTACACACATCACGACAGACAGGGGCATTCACACCTATTTTTCAGAGCATTAATTGATGTGGGATGAATGAGTCTTTGAACCATTTAATCTGCACCTGGGCCCCTGGGGAGTTGATATGCAGAATGTGGGATGGGCCTGTGTGATCATTGACTATTCAATAATGTTTAGTAAGAGGGCTGTTATCTTATTCAAATTACTTTCCAGGCTGTGTGGACCAGCCAGGAGATTGATGAACCACACTGTAATGTGAATCTGATTATACACCTTATACAAAAAGGTTTAGTATGAAATGTTACATTGTTCTCAATTAAAACCCATGAAAACAGTTCTGCCTCTGGTGAGTTAATACATTGTTTATCTCTCTGCATAGCTGTGTGCTCACACTCATAGGAAGGCAGAACACCTGTGACAAAGTGAAGATGGTCTATACATCCTGGATGTAGAGGGATCAAATAGTGACACCAATAATTCACATGAGTTCAACTTCTTCTCCTCTTTTTCTCTGACTCAACTTGACATCGTGTGTTTGTTGTGGTTGGTTTCAGGAGCAAAGACCCCCATATTCCATCTTCTATACATGCACAATGTACACAACAACAACATCTCTGTGGTAGAAGATCCTGACCCAATGTGTTGAAGACCAAACACAAACCTGCTCAGGATGTTTTGAAGAACCACCTGTTTGTTGAGCATGGAGACAAATATCTGAAAAATATGTGACGAGTAAATTGATTAATTTTTGGGGGGTTTCTTTTTCTCATTTACTAAAATAGTGGATCAGAGCTACAACATGAGCTAGCTACCACTTGATTAACAGAAACGTTTTGGTTTGTTTAGTTTCAATATATTTAATGAATACTTTACCCAACCAATTAATTTGTTGGATTTTGCTCCTACATTTAATCATACAGTAATGACAAAAGTATTAAAATATAATACTTCACACCTGGGCTCTGATTCGGGGGTCAACAATAACCTTTGTAATCAAAATAAATAATAAACAATTATTACATGTCCCTTAATTAGACTGGAACTTTAAAACATGTCTGCTGCAGATTACATGTGTGTAACCTGGTCTCTGCTTAGTAGGCTGGAGGGAAGACACTGAAAGATGTGGAGGTGAATGCCACATGGTGTTTTTATTAACAGAAAATCCAAACCACTTTCTGGCAGGAGGAAAGCTGCTTTTTATGGCATAAATCGCCTTTTACAGGTACATCCACTGTACAACTGAACATTGTTGTATTAAGAGAAAACAACTGAGAACACGTTGATGTTCTAAAAGCAAATGGAAACATGGAACAGAAGGTGGGATTTAATTGTGTTGCCAATTTAAAGATATCATGCATATCAACTAGTAACACAAATTGATTTAAAACATGAACATTGACTTCATACACAATAAACATATTGGTGCTGTCAAGTGGAAACCTTGTATGTCTAAAACTGGAAATGAAAAAAAAGAACCTGCGTTCCAAAGGATTCAAAGCAGTTTTAGAAATAAAATATGGTTGAAATGAAAATGATTTACAAGAACTTGTGATTGGTAAAATGTTTCTGAAACCCATACACTTTTTTTAAATAGCGAAAATAGCCGATATGAAAGCCCACAGCATAATATAATGTGACACATTGTGAGCTTGTATATCTGCTATTTTCGCAACTTTTTCATTTCTTATATTAAGTATATGGTAGGGCACTTTATTTATGAAAAACAAACAAACAAAAGACTAATTGGAGATACAGCGACGATATACTGAACAATAGCATGTAACTGAAATGCTTCCATCTCTGAAGGTATCTCTGTCCTGAATAAAACCTAGGATAGCGGTTCACAAACATTTATGGATCAGGGCCCACATGTAAATCCCTAAAATGTTGGCGGCCCACCCATCTGACCACTTAAAAATAGCAGATATACAAGCTTGTAGATCTGCAATTAGTTTTTGGAAAAATCTTGCAAATGTGTGCAAATCTTTGAGTGTAGGCCTATATGTTTTTTAAAGCAAACATTTATAACTGAAATCTTTGCTTCTGGGGATTCTAGAAATGTCTTCTAAATCCTAAACGTTAAACAAAATGAAAAACTTATGTTGCTATAATATCAAAACTTTTTTCATTTAAGGGACCCAGAAAATTATATATTTGTCCACGGTTAGATTACTTCATAACTAAAAGGGTTTAAGTGAACAATGGCACTCAACTGGCTAGGTTTACATTTCATATCAAATGTACTGATTCCTTTTATTGAATCAGTCTGAAGTTAAATACAAATATTCAAAATATTCAACATTCGTTATTGTAACAACCCATCATACAAGTATAAGTGAGTAAAATTACTTGATTTCAGCTCCTGGACATTCAAGTAACAAGAGAATATATCAGAAATAGTGATAAAATAACAATACAAATAGCAGTAAAAAATGTACCAATATAGAATACAATAACAATTGTACAATGTAAGATGTCGTCATTAGGTGCTGTGTGTATGAGACCTACCAGTGTGCGAGCGCACATGTGTGTGTGTGTGTGTGTGTGTGTGTGTGTGTGTGTGTGTGTGTGTGTGTGTGTGTGTGTGTGTGTGTGTGTGTGTGTGTGGGGGTGTGTGTGTGTGTGTGTGTGTGTGTGTGTGTGTGTGTGTAGGGTCTGTCTTAATAAATGTGTACATAGCTGTTTGACTGTTTGTGTGTGATTTCATCAAGTAAAGACGTATGTAAAACTACCTGTGTCATCATCACCTAAGACAAGAGAAGATGGGTGGTGTTGGGAGGTCTCTGTCACTGTTGAGGATGTTGATGCTGGTGATGATGACCTCACTTCCTGGGTGCATGTAGAGGTTGTGGAATGTAATTCATCAGTGGATGTGGGGGTCAGCATAGGCTCAGAATTGGGATTGGAGGAACTATGTCCAATCACAGGTCTCCAGACGCTAGAGTTGTCCTCAGTTCGGGTCTTCTTCTTAGCGGGACCTTCATCAGTATTTAACTGTACACTAGCAGAATATTACACAATACAGTATTATATTATTTACACAACATGTAAACAATGTTACACTGGATATTGCAGTATTAACAGTTCCAGAAGGGAGAGATGGAAGTAATGGCAGGACGTGGATGATAGCTTTAATGACCATTGTCCATAGCTTTCTCTCTTATCCAGAGTAAGGCATTAAAAAAAATGAACTCATTATTGAAACAACGTTTGGAACAGGCTGGTCTGATTTCATTCTTGGAGGAGAGTATGACAAATATTTAACATGTATAAAAGAAAATACTCGGCCACAGAAGAGATAAGGACAGTGGAATGCCAAGCCAGCAATGTGATGATTAGCGACTAAATCTTGGATGTTGGGTAACTGTGTAAATTACCTGCTGCAGGAAGCAACTCTGGGGTCAACAGTGGTTCCACCAACCTCCTTATCCTGCACTGCATCTGCACCTGAAGGACACATCAAGGTCATTATAGTGAATGAAAACTAAAACAGAAGATGAACAGTCTGATTTGTAAACTAAATTAAGATGAAGTCGGCATATTAGGTATAATTCAAGATGAAGACATGCAGTAAACAACATGAGAATGACCAAGATGTAACAGAGCATTGGATTTGACATTGAACAAGCTAACACACTGTCTCTGAATGTGTCTATCCTTGTAAGAGTCTGGTGACTTCTGTGATACAGAAAACACAGAGGGAAATGTAATAATAATAATGTAATAACAATAATAATAGTATTAGTAACAATAGTAACATGGAAATGCACAAGATTTGGGGAAAATTCGAATGACGTTTGGAACATTTAAAGAGTTAAGAATAGTTTAAAAATACAATTACAATCCAGATGAAATGGAAAAGAGTGAATTTGGAAAATCAAATACCATCAGATACTATATCATATTGTCAAAATAGCCAAATTCCATTCAAAACATAATCAAAACAGAATCATCAGATTGTGTGATCCATCTGCTTTATTATTTAAGACTTGCCACTGTCATATTGGATTATTCTGAATGATACGTTTGTTCTGTATGTGATATCATGTGTCAGCTCAGATTGCTTCTATGAAAAATGCACCTGTTCTGTTCACAGTTTCTCATTTGTATGAATCCACATTATTTAAGAGTTGCATTTTGAACAAGGCATTTGCCAAAAACTACGATAAAACGTTTTCTCACCTCCTCACTTGTATGAGTCCTCATGTGTTTCTTCAGATTACCATTTTCACTGAATCTTTGTTGACAAATTGTACAAGCATAGGGTTTTTCCCCTGTATGAGTCCTCATGTGTCTCTTCAGCTGTTGATTTTGACTGAATCTTTGTTCACAAACGTTACAAGAATAGGGTTTTTCACCTGTATGAGTCCTCATGTGTTGTTTCAGAGTACCATTTTCACTGAATCTTTGTTGACAAACTGTACAAGCATAGGGTTTTTCCCCTGTATGAGTCCTCATGTGTCTCTTCAGATGTTGATTTTGACTGAATCTTTGTTCACAAACGTTACAAGAATAGGGTTTTTCACTTGTATGAATCCTCATGTGTCTCTTCAGATGGCTCATGCCGTGACAGTCTCTGCCACAAACTGTACAAGTATAGCTTTTCTTCTCTTTGTGACTTCTGGATGGAGTTTGTTTTGATGATCTCAGGTCCTGGGACAGCTTGTTGCTCAAAGCCAATCTTTGTCCTTCTACATGTTGTGTCTTTTGTGATTTCAGGGTGTTTAAAGCTGCCTGATCTTCCCTGGTCTCATCACTGTCTTCACTGTCTTCAGTGATGTCAGATTCACTAAGGTGTGAAGAGAGGAAACGTTCTTCACTAATTGGCTGTGATGTTCCACAGTCCTCTACACCAGTTTGTGTTTTCATGTGTTCATTTGAGATGCTGGCTAGAAGCTTTGTGTCTCTGTTTTCATCATCTTCACTTTTGACTGTTAGTAATGTCAACATTGACCTAGCCTCCTCCTCTGGTATTTGAAGAAGCTCCTCTGGTTCCTCTTTAATCTGTGGAGGATCTGGTTTCTCCTGGACCAGACTGGAGTTCCTCTCCTGCTGTTCAGGGGAAAGCTCCTCTTTACACACAGGGAGGTACAGGAACTCTATACAAAGGATAAAATGAGAGTCAACTATTAAATGTTTTCCCTTCTAAAGATTTTAAGATTTAGAGGGCAGATAACACACAACATTCACTTTGTGTTAAGTTTGACTTTATAGTGGTCATGTCCACAGAAAGCGTTTTTTTGAGCTGTCAGTGGCTTTCTGCCATGCATTAAAGACGTGCTGGTGTGCTCCTCTTCCCAGAATGCGAGCATCGCACTTCAGCGCTCTCTGTTCTCTCGGCGCCCAGTGCTTTTTGGCGCAGCTACCTGGGCTCTTCAGACAATAGTGTAACTTTTATATAGGAGCACCAGTCATTTGATCCTCCTGATTGTGTCGGACAACCCGGTACTTTACGACCTGATGTTGAATCCTTACCACAACCGTGAGAAGTCCATCTTTATGTTGTTTCAGCTGAGCTATTTGTGCTAATAACACAGATGACAGGACATTAGAGCAATGCAACGGTTGATAGATTGGAACGTTGCAGGCATCAATAAACACGGTGTGTGCAAGCGCTCTGGACATGACATCCAAAGCTCCCCTCCGCTCATAAAACACTTTCTGTGGACACGGCCCCTTAACCTTTCAACACAAAGTTCGATAAGCAGACATGGATGGACAGCCTGACAAGGTGGTTTTATAGTACATTTGGAGTCTGTGGTAGTGGACGTGTTCCACGCATATACACTTCAATAGGTGTTCACTGAATGAGGAAGCATTTCATTTTAATTAAACGTCAACAGCAATTAACACATTGATTGCCTAGATCGAATATATGTGTTCTCTCAAATCCATCACTTTATTGCCTAGATCTAGTATATGCGTTCTTTCATTTTTGGGGGAAAATTCCACAAGGGGCGACCTAACACAGCTTTGGAATGATCGATCGTCTCTCAGAGAAGAAAAATGTGGATGTGACATCATTCCAAAAAACGTCACTTCCACCCGCCCCAATGATGGGATTTTCAGAAAAACAGCTGTAACTCAGTTTCTTTTTTCTTCATTGAAAACCACCCGTTTTCAGCGGACCAAAGCTCTAAAATGGCGGATCGCGGTTGGAAACTTGTCGTTCCCATGGATACACAGATCCTTCCGCCTACTCGCAGGAACCTTTTTTCGTGTTTTTTTTTACACAATGCCGGTTCCACGCCGTTTCAAATATCATCGGATTGAGGTAATTATACGCCAGCACAGGGATAGAAAACTATGTTTAATATCTTGGCAATCATGTGTTAAAGGAACAGTTCACCCAACAAAATGATTCGATTTTTTGTTTGTTGTCACATTACTGAGCCAATAATCGTATATTTGACTAATTGAAGTTAATAGGAGACCAATCTTAACAAGAGCAAAAACATATCTAAAACACTCTCTTTGAACCTGGGTCTAATATATTAGAGTTTATATATTTTTTAAATATGATTTTGCCCTGGTCTCCTACTGCTGTGGTGTCATCAATATATATACTCGTTTTTGAGTGAACTATTGCTATTATTAAATTGAATATGTTCCCCAGGTCATGCCTCAGGTCATGCTATGCCATTGACAAGCCAATGTTTTTTGGAGCATGCTTTTGAGACCTTGAGGCGTGTGAGGCGTGTCCAAGCGAGCTGCTAGGCGAGCAAGAACCTGAGCCGTCCCAGTTGGCAAGCCACTGTGGACAGAATAGGTGATCATGTAAACCAAAACAAGCGTTCCCTCTGCACGTTCTGGGGAACATAGGACCCTGGGAACATAGGTACCTTTTCCTATCTAAGACCAAGGTTATGTAAAAGCAGGAAAGAAAGCATTCTACACCCTGCATGTTCCATGCTGAAGCAAACTGGAATTCTATGTAATGTTTAAATACACTGAGAGCCGGATGGACAAGAGTACGAATAAACACTATTTTACTTTATGTTCAAGAACTTTGAAAACTAATCGGTTCATGAAAAATAAAATAATACATACAGTCTTACTCTTTGTTTCTCTTGTTTTCCATCTGCACATTGTATGTTTTATCGGGTTATCTAAAGACAAAAGATTTCTTACTGGGATTCATGGGCTGTCATTGAGAGGACTGGTTGGCAGTCTGTCAGTAATTGACAGTCTCACGATGACAGCCCATACTTACTACACAGTCAGAAACATACTCAGAGCAGACCTTGCAGATGTACCAGTCAGGGTTTGGAGCAAACATGATGTTATTGTTCTGCTTTCTGTGTCCCATTCATCACTCTCCTAGCCTTGTTTGTACTGCCCTAGACCCCTACACAGCCTTCCACGTTATCCCATTAATTTCCTCCACCTGCATGGTGTGTGTGTGTGTGTGTGTGTGTGTGTGTGTGTGTGTGTGTGTGTGTGTGTGTGTGAGTGTGTGTGTGTTCTTTGTTTTTACCTGAGAGAGGGTCTCCAATTGCCCCTATTAATGTTGATCCATCAGCCTCCTCTGGTCTCTGAACTGACTCCTCCTGTTCCTCTTTAATCTGTGGAGGTTCTGGTTTCTCCTGGACTAGACTGGGGCTCCTCTCCTGCTGTTCAGGGGAAACCTCCTCTTTACACACAGGAAGGAGTGTGACATCTAGAAGGAGGAGAGAAGAGGTAATGTTAGCAGAGAGAAATTCAACGTGTTTGCTGTTTGGATAAGAAGTATTCTTCTACTTATTGATTTGTTTTGTAATAATCAACAGTGTAAAATGTATAATTTTTGGTCAAATTGGTCAAACTTTGGTCTAACTTAAAGTGGAACTAGAAAAGGTGGTCCTCGGAGCACAGGTCAGGTAGGTTAGTAAGGGCCAGCAATGTTCGGAATTCACCAATCAGGCTGGAATGTGAAAAATCGGTCGGATCAGACGGATCCATCTTGATCACTTGACTAAAGAGATAATATGTACCAATTTGCGTGATGTTTGGACAACATTTGTAGAAGTAATATTAAAAAAATGTATTGCAAAAATCGGTCTCCTGGTGGCGCTATAATTGGGCAATGTCACAATGGCATTTGTTCCTCAACATAGTGCGAATGTGCGTGCAAAGTTTCATCGCAATTTGTTCATAATAAGAAGGAGTAATATCCAAAAATGTGTTTAACATAAGTTGAAAAATGCAGGGCAAAGGTTTTTCCTTGGCCTCTAGGGAGTGCACATACGAAGTTTTGCACAGATCGTGCAGTTATAGGTAAAAACACAAATCGGCCTGTTATAGCGCCACCATGAGGCTGATTTGAAATTTTTTAAGTGCCATTTCTTCGTCGGCCTAGTGAGAATGTGCGTGCAAAATGTCACTGAAATTGCATGCTGTGTTCATGATTTGAGGCATTTTGTTCAAAACGGAGTACTCCTGCAAACTTTGGAAGCCATTCTTAGCCACTTAGACTGAAAAATCTGAAAGACCCATTTCGTTTAATGACTATAGAGATACTGCGTACCGATTCATGTGATGTTTGGATAAAATCTGTAGGAGTACTGTCAAAAAGTGTGTTTCGCAAAAAGCGACCTCCTGGTGACATAACAGGCCCATGTGAAGAATTTGGGGCAGAAGTTTGGACGGACGGACAGATGGATGGACAGGGTGCAAAACATAGTCTCCGCCAGGCCGTAAAACATAGTCTCGGCCATACCTTACGGCCTGGCGGAGACAACTATGTAACTTGTTACTTGTAACTACAGTATGTAATTTAGCCCAATCTGTATAACAATGTTAATACAACATAACTGATACAATTGGGGTTGTTGTACATGTGGTTGAGACATTTTGATTGTGTCAAAGATCATGTCTCACCTAGACACAGTGTCTAACACAAATTTTGACCTGAAGGTTAAGATTCAATGTATCCCCTGAGCAAACAGGCAGTCTATATAAGCTCAATGGTAAAAAAGAAAAGAAAAAGAAAACAAAGATAAAACTTCAATATTTTATACCGGTATATACTTGAATAAGTCCCCAATACAAACAAATCATATTCAACGTTAATGCAACTAACTGTGCCCCTAGATTAAAGCATTACTAGCTTTCCTTCCATATATTATATATACTGTATATAGAATCCTTACTATTTTACTGTTTACATAATATTTTGTATATATATATATAGAATCCTGTATAAACACTGTTTCACTGTTCAGTATAATGCTAGTTATAATGTAATGATTTGTATTATTTGTTCAGTGTACAGTATAATGTTCATATAAGTTTATAAGCTGTACTTCATGTAAGCAGTTCAATGGGTGTTGTGTGAATGTTGGCTGTGGGTTGATAACAGGTTGATGTACAGTAGGTTCATACTCAGTATGGTCAATATGATTACAGCAGGGTGTTCATAAGTGCTGGACTCTAGCTGGACACACATTAAAACATTAACACAAGGTCACTTTTTAAGTTTTCTTATTTTTTGTTTATAATGAGTCTTAAATCAACACTTACTCACTGCTTTGTCCAAGTGTTACATGTGAACCAGTGACCTATTTTAACAACACACTGTTAGTTAATCACACTATAGACTTTACTTTACAGGATAGATATCTAATAGACATCTATCATCATCCCTGTCTGTTTATTGATGTGTGGGTCATGTCAGTCTTACTTACTTTGAACCCTGCATTCATGACATTTAAAACAGCAATTTATTTTTGTGTAGTGGTGGTACTAACCTGTTCTGTGTAGTTTGATGACTGGTTGTAAAAGTAGCTCCAGTGTTCTGCGTTTCTGCTTAATTTGTTGCTTAAAGTAGACATCTTGGTCCTCATATTCTCTAATAGTTCTTTCAACTTCAATAAACATCTCTTCAGCAACCACAGATAGTCTGTGGTTGATAAATGACTTCACTGTTTGTAGTAAAGTCATATTATTAGACTGAATGCTATTAAAACGTGAGGTAAATAAATCTACTGTACAAGCTAGTTATCAGTGTGTGTGGCCACGTTGGTTTCTGACATGTCAAGACAACACATCCTGCTAGTGATTTGATGCTTGCCGCCCCCTGCTGGTGAAGATCTGCACACAAGTGGGTCAATGGTTAAATAACATGCAATACTCAACTTCTTGTAAATAACACACAGAAAGAAGAAGGTGCTATTTGATTAGAGGTTATTTATATAAGGCCCATGGGTTGAACTGTCACATGTTTCTGTATTCTTCTGGATATTACTGATAGATCTGCACAAAAGTCTTCCAATGGTTTTAAATAACATTCAGAACGAGATGGAACAGGAGAGCTTCTTGAAACTAATAATTAACTTTTAACAAACAAGAAGAAGACATGTTTTTTTGGTAGAGTATGTATATTTCTTAAAGGGATGAGACAATGAAAGGCACTCAACTTCAAGTGCATAAAATGAGATAAAATAACTATATTTCATTGGCATGTTCTAGAACATGATTAAAATTCTGGGATGCATTTTGGCATCTAGCCTTCTTCAGGGGGTTACAGCCAACTGAATAGTGAAGAATATTAAAATGAATAATAATCTAAAGTAATGAAACAGGTGTTGTCATTTAGCCGTCAGGAAATTGGCTAAATATATATTTGTTATTCTGTATACTGGGCCTTACATTCTCTCATTTGCTATCGCCCATGTGGTGACATTCTGTAGTTCATGCCAGAAGGGGCAATGAGAGGAATGAGTGGTGTACTGTACATATAAATCATGGGTGCACATACTCAAACAACCACAGCAGCAACTTGCTGAAATGTTTTTGGTAGGCTAAGCATAGATGATGATTATTAAATATTTGTCCACTCGACTTCAAGTGAAAACAATAATACATAATGCCTTCTATGTATAGAACATTGGCATGTTCTATACATAGAATGATGATTAAAATACTGTGATGCATTTCGGCATCTAGCCTTCTTCAGGGAGTTACAGACAAATGAATGGTGAAGAATATTTAAATAAATAATGAAACAGGTGTTTAATCATTTAGCATGCAGGAAATTGGCGAAATATATATTTTTATTCTGTATATTGCATTCTCTCATTTGCTATTGCCCATGTGGTGACATTCTGTGGTTCCCACAAAAACTGACAATGAGAGAAATGTGTGATGTACCAACCCGATCTCCCACGACTTAGTATATTGCACGGAGGTGTCATTCCGAACCATGGGTGCACAGACTCAAGACATATAGATAGTGATGTCTTTTATAAGACTATTATTGACCCTGTGGAGAAATGTGTTCGGACACACAGTGCTGTGCAAATATATTACACAAAGCAATGACATTATATCTAATGTATCACAAGAACATAGATATGACCATTACACACACATCATGACAGACAGGAACATTCACACCTATTTCTTTGTGTTCAGAGCATTAATTGATGTGGGATGAATGAGTCTTTGAACCATTTAATCTGCACCTGGGGAGTTGATATTCATAATGCAGAAAGTGGGAGGGGTCTGATATGATTATGTGGGCATGTGTGATCATTGACTGTTCAATAATGTTTAGTAGGAGGGCTGTTATCTTATTCAAATTACTTTCAAGGCTGTGTGGACCAGCCAGGAGATTGATGAACCACACTATAACGGTGAAGCTGATTATACACCTCTGAGAAAATGACTGAGGGTGTTTGTTGTGTTTGGTTTCAGGAAAGCAAAGACCACAATATTCCCACCTATCTATCTTCTGCACACATGTAGAATGCACACAACTACACCATCTCTGTGGCACAAGATTCTGACCCATGTGTTGGAAATTGAACACAATACATCATCTGCTTTTTTCATTTAATAAAGTAGGCGATCAGAGCAGCGAAATGAGCCATCACTTGTCAGACTAACACTAAAGTTTTGGAATTACAAGAAAATATCTATGTTTAGTTAATACTTTACCCAAAGAATGCATAATGGTGGGTTTTGCACCTTACTTCATGTAGGCTCTCCATATTGTACGTGAGTAGAAGATGATTTACAAGTACAAGCAAACAAATAGAATGTAGAAAATATAATTTGTCTTCATTAATATTTGATCACTTTAATTGAAAAGTGGACATAACTAGTGGTGACATCATCCATTGGTTTTGGAGTAGTGTTTTGAAAAGTTTCCACACATAAGTTTACTCACCAATTATCAGTTATTACTAGGGTGAATGATAAGACAGGTATTTGAAGATTAATCTGTGTAAAATCAGATTACATGTGTGTAACCCGCGGTCTTCTGTAGGCTGGAGGGAAGACAAGTTGTTAAGGTGAATAATGTTTTTTTTTATTAGCAAAAAGTCCAGACCTCAACAAAGAAATTGGCAACACTTTCTTGCCATACCGTAGTTGCAATTTACAGCAACACAAAATACTTTTATAAAACAAAACAACCCCTTTTCAGGTTCACATTATGCCTATGGTGTGGCCCCAGTCTACTGTATATGAACTGTATGGCATGCACACGAGACAAAAAATCAAACAGTGCTGAGCTAATGGTTTTCAAAGTCTCTCACACAATAAGCTCAACCAGGCACAGTTGCAGTGGTGGAGGAAGTAAACAACCCTGTTACGTTTGCTGAGATCTCCAGTGATTTCCCCCAAACAGTCCAGGTGAGAACTGGACTCATTTATAAACCAGCGTTAACAACTTGCACCCCAAAATCCATGTTCTGGGGGGAACATTAGCCAAAAATATCATACATTTTATTGTAATTGTGCAGCAGGGAAATCCACCCTTTCTGAAGGTGGGTTCAGGGAAAAAGTTCTCTCAGTTCTTCTTTCACTTTTTACACCAAGCAATTTGAAAAGGAACATGGTTGTCATATCAAGTCCAAAAGACCCTCATTTCCCACCTTCCATTAAGACCTGCAGGGAACAGGGAACTGGTCTTTATTAGTCTGGTTTAAGGAAGCTGGTTGGAGGAATCCATCCTCCTCCTCTTCTCTTCACCTATGTCTCCTCCATAGCCTGTGTTAGGTCACAGAAGTCCCAGGTGATTAAACTGATTAAATCCTTGCTGTACAGGTGTTAATCGATACAGTATGATGCTACAAAAAATAACAAAATTGTCAGAAATAAATACATCCTTGACATCCTTAAAGTAAGTTCTGTCAATCTCTATTATTTATCTACGCTTTCTTTCTTTATTTAGTAAAGCAGATGTACTATTGAGCAGTAGTGTTGATTTTGACAGCAAAATTTGATTCAGTTTTAGTCATAGGCTTTTGATTCAAATTCCATTTAGTTTTAGTCAAATTTTAGCCATCTCAAATGTTTTACTGTTAGTCTAATTATAGTCGACTAAATATCATAAGATTATAGTCGACTAAATCTACAGTTGATTTAATAGACTAAAATGGATTTTGGCAGGCCTCGATGGCGTCGTAATGGCTGATTTTACACTTGGTTTCATGCTGAAAATAGCTACAAGCTCACAACGCGTCGCAGTGCAGCGCGTTGTGAGCTTGTAGCTATTTTCAGAGCGCAACACCTGAGCAGAACCAAACATAAAATGACATGTCTTTTCTACTGGATCTCTTCTCCACTAGTGCCTCACTGACAGTCAGTGAGGGACGAAATTGTCAATATATTTAGTCTAATGTTAGTCATCATAGTTCAGTTTTTAATTAGTTTTTATTTAGTTTTCATCAGTGAAAAAAGGTAGTCGACGGACATTTTTGTCATAGTTTTTACAAAATCAACACTGTTGAGCAGAAATGTATCAAATAATAATAATAAAAACAGTTTTACATCTCTTACTGTCACTGGGCACGCCCTGCAGTTCAGTGGTGGTGTTTCTGGTTTTCTTCTTAGGGGGACCTTCATCATCATTTAACTGTAGACTAGCAGTATATTACACAATACAGTAGCATGTTATTTACACAACATGTAAATAATGTTACACTGATGAATATCACAGCATTCCAAAGCAGAGAGATGGGAGTAATGCAGGAGGTGAATGCTAGCCATAATGTGACTAATAGCTTAAACTCTTATCCAGAGTAAGGCCATTTAAATACCATAGACATGAATCTGTCATGAGATTTACGTTATTTTACTGAAAGTGCATTTGGAATAGACTGTTGTGATTTGATTCATAGAGGACAAATAATATAATATATTATATTTAATACTTAAGAAAGAAAACACAATACAGCAGAGATATAAGAGCAGTGGATTGCCAAGCCATCAATGTGATGATTAGTGACTAAATCTAGGATGTTGTGTAATTGTGTAAGAAATAAATTACCTGCCGAAAGAAGCAACTGCATCTGCACCTGAAGGACACACAGAAGATGAAAAAGTGCTTTAGTAATGTTTTAGGTATAATTTAATGAATAATAATACTAATAATAATACATCTAATTCATACAGCACTTTTCTTGGTACCCAAATTCGCTATCCAAACAAACAAAACAAAATAAACAACTTTATTAGGAAGAAAGTTAAAATAATAAAGATTGAGCAAGGGAAAAAAAATCATTTCATCATGAATCATTTAAGATGAACACTAATCTCTCAAGACAAGACAGATTCAGAGCTCTGCAGCTGAATCTGTCGGGAGCTCCTGTTACAACGTGTATAGTTAGGAATATTAGGGATGCAAACAAAGACACATGGACTGAAAGTGGAGAGCTGAGGGCGGACCTAACGGCCAACATCCTGTTATCCACAATCTATTGGGAGGTCCCCCAGAGTCAAATTCAGAGGAAAAAAAACAGCAGAGGGCGCTGTTCTTTTGTGTTTTTTTACTATGGGTTCTCAGATTGGATGAACACAAACTGTAAACAACATAAGAACGACCCAGATGTGTTCAGTAACAGTGTGAGAACAACACAAAAATGTGACACTGAAAGGAAGTTAAAATAATAACATTAGAGTTATATTATTAACTATATTAACATGGAAGTGCACAAGATCAGGGGAAAATTAGAACGTCATTTAGGACTATTTTGAGAGTTAATGATAGTTTAAAGAATATAATACGATCACATACACAATCCAAGTAAAATGGAAAGGAGAATGTGTGTGTGTGTGTGTGTGTGTGTGTGTGTGTGTGTGTGTGTGTGTGTGTGTGTGTGTGTGTGTGTGTGTGTGTGTGTGTGTGTAGGATCTGTCTTAATAAATGTGTACATAGCTGTTTGACTGTTTGTGTGTGATTCCATCAAGTAAAGACATGTAAAACTACCTGTGTCATCACCTAAGACAAGAGAAGATGGTTGGTGTTGGGAGGTCTCTGTCACTGTTGAGGATGTTGATGCTGGTGATGATGACCTCACTTCCTGGGTGCATGTAGAGGTTGTGGAATGTAATTCATCAGTGGATGTGGGGGGCAGCATGGGCTCAGAATTGGGATTGGAGGAGCTATGTCCAATCACAGGTCTCCAGACGCTAGAGTTGTCCTCAGTTCGGGTCTTCTTCTTAGCGGGGCCTTCATCAGTATTTAACTGTACACTAGTAGAATATTACACAATACAGTATTATATTATTTACGCAACATGTAAACAATGTTCTGATTTAATTCATGGAGGAGAGTATGACAAGTATTTAATATATATGAAAGAAAATACTCGGCCACAGAAGAGATAAGGACAGTGGAATGCCAAGCCAGCAATGTGATGATTAGTGACTAAATCTAGGATGTTGTGTAATTGTTTAAGAAATAAATTACCTGCTGCAGGAAGCAACTCTGGGGTCAACAGTGGTTCCATCAACCTCCTTATCCTGCACTGCATCTGCACCTGAAGGACACATCAAGGTCATTATACTGAATGAAAACTAAAACAGAAGATGAACAGTCTGATTTGTAAACTAAATTAAGATGTGAAACATTTATGTTTTAGTGATGCTTTAGGTGTAATTCAAGATGAAGACATGCAGTAAACAACACGAGAATGACCACGATGTTTTCAGTAACAGAGCATTGGATTTTACATTGAACAAGCTAACACACTGTCTCTGAATGTGTCTCTGTCTCTGACACAGGCGGAAATGTGACAGGAAAGGGAAGATCAAATAATAATATTGTTATATTATTATCTATATTAACATACACAAGATCAGGGGAAAATTTTAATGACATTGGCGAACAAACCCTTTGCCAAAAACAACAAAATGTTTTTTCCTCACCTGTGTGAGTCCTCATGTGTGTCTTCAGATTACCCTTTCGATTGAATCTTTGTTTACAAACTGTACAGGTATAGGGTTTTTCCCCTGTATGAGTCCTCATGTGTTTCTTCAGATTAGAATTGTCATTGAATCTTTGTTTACAAACTGTACAGGTATAGGGTTTTTCCCCTGTATGAGTCCTCATGTGTGTCTTCAGGTGACCATTTTGACTGAATCTTCGTTCACAAACTGTACAGGTATGGGGTTTTTCCCCTGTATGAGTCCTCATGTGTTTCTTCAGATTGCTCATTTTCTGACAGTCTCTGACACAAACTGGACAAGTATAGCTTTTCTTCTCTTTGTAACTTTTGGATGGAGTTTGTTTTGATGATCTCAGGTCCTGGGACAGACTGTCGCTCAAAGACAATCTTTGTACTTCTACATGTTGTGTCTTTTGTGATTTCAGTTTGTTTAAAGCTGACTGATCTTCCCTGGTCTCCTTCCACTCATCACTGTCTTCAGTGATATCAGATTCAGAACAGTGTGAAGAGAGGAGCTGTTCCTCACTAACTGGTTGTGATTCTCCACAGTCCTCTACATCAGTTTGAGTTTTCATGTGTTCAGTTGAGATGCTGGCTAGAGGCTCTGTGTCTCTGTTTTCATCATCATCTTCACTTTTCACTGTTAGTAAAGTCAACATTGACCCAGCAGCCTCCTCTGGTATTTGAAGTAGCTCCTCAGGCTCCTCTTTAATCTGTGGAGGTTTTTGTTTCTCCTGGACCAGACTGATGGTCCTCTCCTGCTGTTCAGGGGAAACCTCCTCTTTACACACAGGAAGGAGTGTGACATCTAGAAGGAGGAGAGAGGACGTAATGTCAGCAAAGCACAACTCAAATTGGTGGTTCTCTCAAATAGACCATGTATGGAAACACTGGTTACTACTATTTGGATTTGTAGGTATGTTCAGTATTTCTTAAAGGAGCATTTCACCCCTGGAAGAAACTGCAATCACTCAATGGTAATAGTATTTGTAGTAGATAACAGTAGCACAATTTAAAATTTGCACCCTATGGCCAGAAAAATAATGAAATCTGTGTGTTTGACTAGGGTTTGACTGGACTGCTGCATTACTACAATGACCATAATGCTTTGGTGCCTTGTGGCAGGGGAGGTTCCATGTGGGTGTGATCTCCAACAATAACATCCAAACAGCATGCCAGTGTCGCCATGTCTGCTTATTATAAGCGGCTTCTTTCTAAAATGTAGTTGATATTTGGGCTTGTTTCCAAATGTTTTGATTGTTGTTTAAACCAGTGGTTCTCAAACATGTTCATGTATTTTTCCACAGACCCCCATCTGAAATTATAATTTGTGCCAGGGAGCCCCTAACAAATATGTGTCAAAAATATTCCACATTTTCCCCTTATATGTTTGTATTTGTATGTTTTGTATGTTCGGTTTGTTTGTTAGTAATGTGCTAGTCTTTTCTTTTTTTGTGTATGTTTGTTTTCATGTTCTGAAAAATCCAATAAAAAGTAAATGAAAAAAAAAAAAAAATCCACATTTTTCACTTTTTCCCCCTCAAGATTTTTTTTGTAAATAGCAGATCTACAAGCTCACAATGGGTCGCGAAGCGTTGTGAGCTTGTAGATCGGCAATTTTCAAATATATAATATCCCATGTCTAGGTAAAGTGCTCTTGGCCTAGTTATCTTCTTTTGGGCTTGTTTTCATAGACCTGGCTGCTTATTTCTCTCACAATATCTGGCAACACTGGCTGTACTCGCACACGTTCATCTAGTTACATATATGTCCAAGGATTCGTTAGTGATGTCATATCACTGGCACATCCTTGGTATCTTTCTGATGTTCTACTTCCGTGTCGCATAGTATTGACATCACTGTCGAATCCTTGGTATTATGATCCTAGCCTTTGCGACGGTGTTTGTTTACCAGCGCTGCCACTCCACGCTGTATTTTTTTTTCAAGCTTGCGCTTATGAAACACTACACAGGATTATTATTTCATGTCAACATTCTAGTACAACTATCAGAAGATAACTCAGGTAAAGTAATGCCTCACTCTGCAAGGGGGGTTGCCCGCTGGCCGCAGCTAATGGGAGTGGCCGAGTGGCGAAAGAAGGTTGAACAAAGTGTTACGGGGGCTGTCGTTTGGAGCTGGTCTGACTGAGACGCGTCAAGACAACATGTAGTGCGGAAAGGAATGAGACATATCTCTCATGACGCAAATAACGTCACGAAGAATGCGAAGATTACTAGATATCTAAAAACACAGATTATTCACACAAAAAAACCCAGGATCTTGTTTCTTGACTCCTAAACTTCATTAAAAGACCGAAAACTTCTTCCAGGGGTGAAATGCTCCTTTAAGCACATTCATTTTGACATATATATACACTATAAAGAATACTGCTTATACGCACATACTCTTACTGTATAAAGGACACATATACAATCCTGATTCATATACTGTTTTACTGTATAATAAAGGATACTGTATGTGTTTAGAATCCTGCTGTCGGTGGAAACCTTGTATGTTCAAAACTATCAGTTTGCATGAAATGTAGAATAGATCCTGTGTTCCAAATGGACCCAATTTAGTCATAAGCCCTTCTTAATACTTTGCAATGTTTAATAAACCCATTGACAAACTGAACCATTTTAACTTTAACAAAAACAAAAGTTCACCGAATTTGTAGTTTGGCTGTTTTTGTCTTGTGTTTGACGAAGTAGCAGTAGGGCATTCATTTACGAAAACTGTTAAAAAGGGGAAATATGGAGATACAAGGTTTCTGCCCGACAGCAACGATATACTGTTTAACTTTATGAAATATACAGTTTATGTACTATATAGATTCCTGTGAATATGCATTTTTTTACTCAATAAAATATATAGTTTGTATATGCTATATAATACTATTTATATATAGTTTTACTGTATAAGAATACTGTTTATAATCATACTGTATGAAGAATACTGTTATCAGTTAATAATACATTATGTGCATCTACTGTTCCATATTTGATCTGCCTTGATAATGTTCTGATGTTTATACTTTACTTCATGTAAACAGTTCAATGGGTGTTGTATGTGGGAACGTTGACACTGGGCTGAAAACTAGTCTCACGTATCCAGACAATCAGAGATCTCTGCCTACTGATACGAGTTGTAAAATATGATGGATAAAAACTGAGTAGAAACAATTCAGAGATGAAACAAATAAAAATAACATTAATACAAAACCAATACAAAGACTTCAGGATGGTCCCTCATATTGGAACGGTATCAGGATTGGTTTTCAAAGCAGTGAGTGTAGGTTTGTTACCACTGGTTTTCTCCACCGTTAGATAACATTCAAAGAATTTAGATTTCCACAGACGTATAAGTAGGAGGAGATCTCTGATGGTCTGACTATGTTAGACCGGTTGAAAACTTCTGATGTGTTGAAATATTGTTTAATTTCACACTCAATATAGGCAATAATTACAGCAGTGTGTTCCATAAGCACTGGACAGATGTACATTAAAACATTTCCACTCAGCTACTGTTTTGTGTAAGCAATAAATCAGGTCTAATTGTCCTGTGATTTTTGTAATTATTTGGTGGTTAATACAACAATGATCAATAATCAATGAAAAACTAAATATTTGGACACAGTTGTCCAAATGAAAGTGTTGACAATACAATGACTTGTTCATTTGGATTGGACCAGGCCAAGTCACATGAAAGATTTTTATATTTTTAAGATTTTTATATTGTTTGCCATGCTTGGTACACATGGTAGATAAGGATTATTCCTTTTAACAGGACGTTCATGAAAGTCCTTACGGGCTTGTTTCCAATGAGGGCCTGTGAGCAATTAGGGGTTAAGAGTCTTGCTCAGGGACAAATTTCATTTCATCGACACATATGCTGGTGTGGCCTGGAATCGTACCTGGGGCAACCAGGGCCTCTGGCTCCCTAGGCGGGCTCACTATCCACTCAGCTATGGCCGCCCCTGATAACTTTCTGTTTTCTTGCCACACTAGGTGTTGATTCAGACACAAGCAGCATGTGTCATCTAATGTACCAAATGTAATTGGTGTAAAACACTGCCTTCTTGCAAAGACTGCCACTGTGTAAGTCAGGGTTATGGAGCAAACCTGATGTTATTGTTCTCCCTTCTTCAGTCTCCTAGCCTTGTTTGCACAACCCATTAGACTCCTACACAGGGTTCCCCATTATCTCATTAATTTCCTCTACCTACGTGTTCTTTGTGTATGTATATAGGCCTACAGTAGCAACCTATTACATGTGTTGTTTATCTGATGAAGCTCAATAGATCAAAACATCACCAATGTTAGTAATTAAGTCAAATAAAGTGATTGTTTTTACCTGAGAGATTGTCTCCCCTTGTCCTCCTGTCTAGTAATGTCACAGTTGACCCATCAGCCTCCTCTGGTCTCTGAACTGACTCCTCCTGTTCCTCTTTAATCTGTGGAGGTTCTGGTTTCTCCTGGACCAGACTGATGCTCCTCTCCTGCTGTTCAGGGGAAACCTCCTCTTTACACACAGGAAGGAGTGTGACATCTAGAAGGAGGAGAGAGGAGATAACTGTACAGTATAATGATACTGTTATAAAATAGTTATTACTTATTTTTATTATTTGTGCAGTGTACAGAATCTACAGTACTGCTTCCCTTTTTTCCATTTTATTCCTATACCAATTTCATCCAATCAGGATAGAGAACTCAGTCAGGATACATATTAAACAAGTGAAATTGGAAATGAGGATACAAAGAAATGAGCAGACAAGATTGGAACTGGAAAACTATAAAAAAAAATAAGATGATAAATGGTTACTTTCTCCTGAATGGTTGAAATGTTGTCAACCTACCTGAAAATGTATTTGTTTATTAAAGAGCTGAAGAGACATAGAGACTCCTGTTACTGAACAAACACTCTATAGCAATGATTACTATCACAATATAGTGCTTTGACCTTTTAACAAAAAACGTCTTTGTTTTAACCAAAACATATCACTTACCCTTTAATCACACTATATGCATTTAAAACATGACAAAATGGAAAGACATTTAAGAGACATCTATCATCTCTGTTTGTTTATTGATGTGTGTGTCATGTCAGTCATAGTTGATCACAGTAGAGTTCAAAGACACATTCATGCAATTTAAAACATCTATTTATTTATCTGTGATTATTTCTGGTTAAGTTTAGTGTTGGTACCAACCTGTTCTGTGTAGTTTGATGTAGTTTAGTGATGGTACCAACCTGTTCTGTGTAGTTTGATGTAGTTTAGTGATGGTACCAACCTGCTCTGTGTAGTTTGATGACTGGTTGTAAAAGCAGCTCCAGTGTTCTGCGTTTCTGCTTAATGTGTTGCTTAAAGTAGACATCTTGGTCCTCATATTCTATAATAGTTCTTTCAACTTCAATAAACATCTCTTCAGCAACCACAGATAGTCTGTGGTTGATCAATGACTTCAGTGT